>NC_045695.1:16742950-17102950 GCF_003331165.1 Xiphophorus hellerii | reverse complement strand
CTTCTCTCCTGGGACTGATATAGTTAAAGACCTGAGGCTGAGTTATGGTGGCATGGCGCCGGTGACGGTACTGGCCAAAAAAACGGCAAACCGGCTGCTGGGAAGGTAAGAACTGGAGGGTAAAGATCAAACCGTTAGAGGAAGACTGGATTCAACAATGTGCTGCGTTATGCAGGCAGTGGGGGGAGGAGCTTCTTCAGGAGGCTTGCTCCTCATTGGCTGAGGAGATGAGCCTCGACCCCTCTGCACCCGGTGGCATGGTGACGTACCGGCAGACCCTGACCCTAAGCCTTTTCTACAAGTTCTACCTGACGGTTCTACAGAAGCTCAGATTGCAGGTTTGTCTCGTTGAGTTCAACTTCTTCCATCTAATGAAAGTAAAACCAGACAGTCTTTAAGATTTGTTGTTCTGTCAGGGTCTGAGTGTTCAGGAGGTTAGCTCAGAGTGTCTGAGTGCCACAGAGATTTACCATCCAGAGACACCGTCCAGCGTTCAGGTCTACCAGGTACAGCAAACACACCTCCACCACGCAGACAAACACATCTAATGTCCAGGAGTATAATTCTCTGCTCGACCTCCAGGCGGTGCCAGAGGGGCAGAACCAGGATGACATGGTGGGCTGTCCCATAATGCACCTGTCAGCCTTGAAGCAGGCCACAGGTGAGGCGGTTTACTGTGACGATGTGCCTCTCTACGAGAATGAGCTTTACCTGGCCCTCATCACCAGCACCAAGGCTCACGCTAGGATACTGTAAGACACACTGCGGTCACACCTGGACAGTAACACACACCTGGACAGTAACACACACCTGGACACCCCCACACACCTGTCTGGTCTCACCTGCTGTGTGTTCGCTGCAGCTCTGTGGATGTATCAGCGGCAGAGCGGTGTCCCGGAGTCGTCTGCTGTCTTTTTGCCAGTGACGTTCCCGGCAGTAACGTAACTGGAGTAAGACAAGACGAGACAGTCTTCGCCGACGGCCAGGTGTGTTTCTGTCACACCGATCAATCAGGTGGTTCTGTCATGTTCAGGTTAATGATGCGCCTGTTGTTTTCACAGGTGACCTGTGTGGGTCACATTATCGGTGCTGTGGTGGCCGACTCTCAGCTTCATGCTCAGAGAGCTGCCAAAGCTGTGAGGATCCAGTATGAAGAGCTGAAGCCCATCGTCACCATCCAGGTGAGACCAGAACCACCTGGACGCTCAGTAATCACAGTAGAACTCACTGAACCACATTTTTGTTTCCTTTAACAGGAAGCCATTGCCGCCCAGTCCTTCTATGAACCAATCAGAGCCATCCAGAATGGAGACATGGAAGCAGGCTTTAAACAAGCTGATCACATACTGGAGGGTACAACAATCTGCCCCTTGACCTCCATCTGACCTTGGTTAATTAGATGGTAATTAGCCAATGACTGTCTCTAAGGTGAGATCCATATGGGAGGTCAGGAGCATTTTTACCTGGAGACAAACGTCACTCTAGCTGTTCCCCGAGAAGAAGATGGAGAAATGGAGCTCTTCATTTCCAGCCAATCACCTTCCGATTCTCAGGTAACAATCAGAATTCAGTACCTGTGTTATGCAGAGTCCATAACACAGGTACGCCTCAGGAAGCTGTCAGCCATGTTCAAAAACTAAAACCACAAATAACCTTAATCCTATTTCTAAGTTTAAATGTTCACTTTCATTCAGAGTAGAAAGAATCGACCCTCCTATCTGACACATTTTGTTTGTCTCTTGTTCTCCAGTCTTTTGTAGCAAAGGCCTTGGGTGTCCCAGCTAACAGGGTGCTGGTACGAGTTAAGCGAATGGGTGGAGGGTTTGGAGGAAAAGAAAGTCGGACCACTGTGTTGTCCACTGTTGTTGCCGTGGCAGCAAACAGGTAGGTGTCCCCTTGTTTCATGTTAAAACTCTGAAACTCTGGGGCGTGCTGTGGTGGCGCAGCGGGTTAGCACGCCCCACGTTTGGAGGCCTTAGTCCTCGACGCGGACGTCGCGGGTTCGACTCCCAGTCCCGACGACCTTTGCCCCATGTCTTCCCCCCTCTCCTCACCCTCCTTCCTGTCTGCCTACTGTAGAAAAAATACGAGCCACTAGCGCCGCCGAGAAAAAAAAACTCTGAAACTCCAAAGATTTAAAGAGTTTTGTGTGTTTCAGGTTGAAGAGACCTGTCAGGTGTATGCTGGACAGAGATGAGGACATGCTGATCACTGGAGGTCGTCATCCGTTCTACGGGAAATACAAAGTATACATAGTTCCCCTAAGCTTCTGATAGAGGTAACATTATTGGGAGGATCTGAGCTTCACTCCTTGTTTCTGTGGTAGGTTGGTTTCCTCCAGAGTGGGAAGGTAGTCGCTCTGGATGTGTCTTTCTACAGCAATTCTGGAAACTCTATGGATCTCTCCCAGGCAGTGAGTTTCATCCACAACCAGGATTTCTCTTCTTTTCATCACACGCTATGCTGACGATACTTTGCTTCTTTGTATTCATTCAGATTATGGAGCGTGCTCTGTTCCACATGGAAAATTCATACCGGATACCAAACGTGCGTGGCCAAGGTTTCATGTGTCGCACCAACCTCCCATCCAACACGGCCTTCAGAGGCTTTGGAGGACCTCAAGGCATGATGGTAGCTGAGAACTGGATTACAGATGTGGCTCATAGTCTGGGCCGCTCACCTGAGGAGGTCTGTCCATGAATAAATGTCTGAGCAGCTGGACTCTGGTGTAGGAGAGTCCAGTTAACGTGTCTGTTCCCCTACAGGTGCGCCGGTTGAACCTGTACTTGGAGGGAGAGTCAACGCCCTACAACCAGATCCTGCATGGCCTCACACTGGATCGCTGCTGGGACGAGTGTCTTTCACGGTCTGAATACGAGCAACGGCGAGCTGCTGCTGATCTCTTTAACAGGTAAAACTACTGAATCTGAAGGAAATGTTTAGCTCCAAACTGACAACAACTAGACTGATGGATGTTTCTGACTAGCTTTGACCTCCTTTACCTCCGAAGTTTAACTGACCAGAGTAAAGTTGTGCATAAAATGGTTTTTGTGTTTCATTTCAGACAGAACCGATGGACCAAACAAGGACTTGCGATCGTGCCCACTAAGTTTGGCATCAGCTTTACAGCCACCTTCCTCAATCAGGTTTGCTCTACTGGGCAGTGATCTGCTGCAGGTCAAGCAGTGTTTGAGGAATCTAAGGAGTTTATTCATGAATAAGTTTGACCTACGGTGTTCTTTGTCTTCAGGCTGGCGCTCTCGTCCACATCTACAGAGACGGCTCTGTGTTGTTGACTCATGGAGGGACAGAGATGGGACAGGGACTTCACACCAAGATGGTCCAGGTGGAGAACTGAAAAAACAACAACTTGTTAACACACAACCCTCTTTAAATCATCAACCACGTCTTCAGCTGCTGATTTGACCTTATTTCAGAAGGAACTGCCCCGCCTCAAAAAACAGCAGCTTTCTAGAAAAATAAATTACTGTATAAAGGCGCTATATTAAAATATGTAAGGAAATCAGTTCAGCATCATGTGCATCTGAACTGTGTCCAGGTTGCCAGCAGGGTTCTGGGTATTCCCTGTTCAAAGGTTTTCATCTCAGAGACCAGCACCAACACCGTGGCCAACACCAGCCCCACCGCTGCGTCCGCATCCACCGACCTCAACGGGGCGGCCGTTCAGAACGCCTGTGAGACTCTGCTGAAGCGCCTGGAGCCGTTTAAGACCAAGAATCCCAAAGGATCTTGGGAGGACTGGGTGAGAAGAACAAAGAAGTCACACGACCTTGTTGTTTCTTTTTCTTTAATCTAGATGAACCCAACATCTTGGGTCTTTTAAATGTCCCAGTGTTGGTTTGTGTTTTCTAGGTGAATGCTGCTTACTTCGACAGAGTCAACCTCAGTGCCAACGGCTTCTACAAGTGAGCTTTCAAGTTCAGTCACTGCTTTGATTTGAGTTCAACCAAACTGGAAGGGTTTCCTTTGCTTCACTAGGACTCCAGATCTGGGCTATGACTTTGACACCAACTCAGGCAGAGCCTTCAACTACTACAGCTACGGAGTGGCTTGTTCAGAGGTGGAGATAGACTGTCTGACTGGAGCTCACAAGGTGTGTACTGTCCTTATACTTTAGCCCTCAGATTAAAGTATAAGGAAGGCTTTTTGACTTTTCTCGTCACTTTGTGTGGCAGAACTTGAGGACCACTATAGTGATGGACGTAGGTCACAGTTTGAATCCAGCCATCGACATCGGACAGGTAAGTCATCAAACACTCTGCCGTGGTTTAACCGGATCCCCGGTCTGGTCTACATCTTCTCCTGTGGGTGCAGGTTGAGGGGGGCTTCATGCAGGGTCTGGGCCTCTTCACGCTGGAGGAGCTCCATTACTCCCCTCAGGGGGTCCTCCTCACTCGGGGTCCTGGTTCCTACAAGATTCCAGCCTTCGGCGACATTCCCACTCAGCTGACCGTCTCGCTGCTCCGAGATTCTCCCAATGAAAAGGCCATCTTCGCCTCCAAGGTAACATCGTTGACCCTGCAGACAGAAACATCCCCGCTCTCATCCAGAGCAGGACGTTTTAAACCGACTCTCTCTCTACCAGGCGGTGGGCGAGCCTCCTCTCTTCCTGGCGGCGTCTGTTTTCTACGCCATCAAAGACGCCGTCAGAGCCGCCCGGGTGGAGTCACAAATGATGGGACCCTTTAGGCTGGACAGCCCAGCCTCAGCAGAAAGGATCCGCAACGCCTGTTGTGACCAATTCACCAAACTGGTATGAAAACCTCCAGGAAGATGCTTTAGTGGTGCAGAAATAAAAACCTTCCTGATTGTTTGGTTGTGCTGGTTTCCTCCCAGTGCCCTCCAGCTGAGCCAGGAACCTTCACGCCCTGGTCGGTACGGGTTTAGAGGACGATCTGGTCTCAGTTTACAGACGCCGTGATCGTCTGATCATCCTGGCTGTGATGAACTGCTGGGGTTCTGTTCTGGATCCTTCTGATGATACAGAGAACCGCAGAGGTTCTGGGAGGATTTCCACAAATCTGCTTCGTCTAATTTCACCATCTGTAAGGACCAAACTGGAGCTACATGACGATGACTGTGTCTGGAGAAAATAAAACTTGATGAAACCTGCTTGACTTTCTGTGTTATCCTTCAGAATAAAGCTGCATTCTGAACTCTGGCCAGCAGGGGGAGATGCTGTTTGAGAAAGCATCAGTTTGGATGCAGGGAAGGCTTTATGAATTCATAGATGAGAGATCTGTAGTTTTAGGTGTAGGAAGATTCCTCCTTCCATCAGGTGCTCCCCTCAGTGATGTCACTTCCTGTTTTAGAGTCACAACAGCTTAAAAACACATTTTAAACATGAAACTAGCATCTTCAGTGACCATATAAGGTGTTCCTGACAGCTGCATCATGTGATGTGGTTACCAGGTGATTTAGTTCAGATCAGTTGGTTTAGTTGTCCACAGACAAACAGTTTGATTTGTGGAGGTCTGATGAGACTAAAGGAGAAATGTTTGGTTATAATGATCATTGTTACGTTTAGAGGAAAGCAGGGAAGCTCACCATCCACACTGTGAAGCATGGAGGTGGCAGCATCATGCTGAGGGCTGTTTCACTGCAGGAGGACCTTCATAACGTGACACCATGAGGAAAAACCATTATGTAAAAACATTTAAGGAGCATCTGAAGACAGGAAGTAAAAACCTGGTTGCTGATTAAATGTGAACTTTTGAGTTTGAAGAAAGAATTAAAAGATGTTTTAGCTGCGATTTCTGCTTAGCAAATAGAAAAACCTGATGTAATCTAACTGACCTAGAGGAGGGGAGGTTTGGTCTGATTTAACTTCAGTCAGTGACAAACAAATCGAGGATGTTTGGATTTATTGGGAACTTTATGTAAAGTTCTGGTTTCAGTAGATCCAGGTACCATCTGGGCTTCCTGTGGCTGTTCATATTCAGAGGTGGATCATAAGGACGGATATTCTGAGACACTGATGAGACCTAAAGAACAGAACCTCCTCCGACCCAACAGAACCTCCATGGTTCTGCTCAGCAGTGTTTCTAACTTTGATCTGATCAGATCTTTGTAAAATTCAAACTAGATGAACGACTAGCATCTCTCAGGAAGTCATGTTGGACCGATGCTCTTTTCAGACCTGGCTGGTGTCCAGAACCAGGTCCATTTCCTTTGGGGTTGTTGTTTTGAGGCCCAGTTCTGTAGAACCCGGTTATGGCCTGAAGCTGGAGCAGCAGCGGTTGGTTAAAGCCGTGGTTATCGGGCCGTCCTGGACCGAATCTGGGCGTAAAAGAACAAGAACCTCTGTGTTACTCTGGCCGTGTCTGCGGCCCAAACACCACCTGCGGCAAACATCAAGCAGAGTCAGAACTGGACCTCGGTGCCACTGAGCCTTTAATGTGGCGCTCCAGCAGAACGTCACGCGGACCGTACTGATGACCCGGTTTCTCTCTGGTTTCTGTCCCACTGAGGGCCGGTCTGTAGAGGAGGCACCATGTGACCATCATACTTCACACCGCGACCACACAATTCACACGGCGGTGAGGGGGGGTCTCACCCCCACCTCACACCACCCGACACATTCTGGACGTTCACTCGTTCATCTGCGTTCACCCAGAACCCAAACTGATCCAGAACCGCTCCGTAAAAACTCTAAAAACAAACTTTAACTGTACTGATTCTGAAGAATCCCTGTAACGTTCGAGGATGTTGCAGTTTTATTTCCCTCCAGCAGAGGGCGCCGTTTGACGCGTCAGAGAGCCTTCATCAGCCCATACAAAGACAGAGGAAGAAGAGCAGCGGGTCCAGTTGAAGTCAGACTGATGATGGCTCCCAGCAGGATGGAGACCAAACCGGTGATCTTCATCCTGAAGACGCTGCTGCTGCTTTACTCCTTCATCTTCTGGGTGAGGACCTTCCTCTTCCTCCTCTTCCTCCTCTGGCAGGCTGAGGAAGAGGAGCAGAGTTTACGTTTCTCCTTCTGCAGGTAGATCCTGGTTTCTAGAGGCAGGTAGGAGCTGAACCTCCACAGTCAATCAGATAAATTAATTATTTAACATCTTTTATTTTGTTAATTGAAAGTAAAAAGACAGAATATTCTGACTTTATGACTTGAGATAAAATTAATAAATTAAATTAGGCAACAAAACCAATAACTTTTGGCATAAATAACCAGACCCATTATTTAAGGAATGTAATGATTTGATTCTTTTGGACCCGGTCCGCCTCCCAGACGGTTTGTGCTGCTGAACAGAACCTTTTCCTCCTGCTCTGCTGAACCACAGAGGATCAGATTCATCTACATTTCCCCACATTAACTGGATATGAATAATTGTTATTTCTCAGTTTTTGGGGCTTTGTAACATTTTTCCTGTCCCAGCAGAGGAACAGAAACGAATCATTAAAGATCTGAATTATCTGGATAAATTCACCTTCCTTCAGTGAACCTGAGCCGTTAGCATTGCTGCTGCTGCTGCTCTGGTTCTCGTCTGTTTGTCACTTTGTCACTTGGCTGCCGCCGTTCGCTCTCAGTCATGTGCTGCTGAATCACGACCCGCCTCCTTCCTGTGACTCGGCCCATCTGGTCCGGTTCTGATCCCACAGAAAAACAGATAATCGGGCAGGTTCTATCGTCTGGAAACAGAACCAGGACCTGAGATCAGGAATCATGATTTATTTAAAACCAGCAGCTGATTGGCCGTCAGTCTGACCGCTGGCTCCGCCCCCTCAGGTGACAGGTGTGGTCCTGCTCTCGGTGGGGTTGTGGTGGAAGTTCATGTTGGGGCCGTACATGCTGCTGATCTCCAGCGGCCCCTCCAACGCGCCGTACGCGCTGGCCGGTACCGGCGCCGCCATCGTCCTGTTCGGACTGTTCGGCTGCTTCGCCACCTGCAGGGGTCGACCCTGGATGCTCAAACTGGTGGGAGATCTCTTCAGATTACACCCTGAGGGGACACAGATTAACAGATTAACATGATTACAGGAAGCAGAATGTCTCATCTTGACCTCTGACCTCTTCCAGTATGCAGTGTTTCTGTCTCTGGTTTTCGTGATTGAACTCGTCGCTGGAATCTCTGGGTTCATCTTTCGTCACGAGGTCTGAAACATTCCGGTTCATTTCAGACGTTTGACTCGGTAAATCATCTGACCGGCTGTGTGTCGCCAGATTAAAGGAACATTCCTGACGTCGTACTCTGAGGCCGTCATGTGGTACAACGGATACGATGAGAGGAGCATGGCAGTGGACAGCGTCCAGCGCACCGTGAGTACAGCAGAGTTGAACCCTTAGCTGGTCGTAGCGTTCCTCAGGGCTTCTGCTCAGACCTTCCTAGTTTCTTGTTTTTAATCTTTTTATTCTCTGTCTCTGTCTTTGAAAGAACAACATCCACATTTATCAATTAACGGCCTCTCTACATTCACCATGGCAACCTGCGGATCACACCATACGCAGACGATGCACTAGCTTACTCATAAGAAAACCAAAAACAGAATCGGCCTTTAAACGTTGCATCTTTTGTCTTTCTGGATGTTTCTTCAGTTACACTGCTGTGGAGTCCAGAACTTCACCAGCTGGTTCAGCAGTGTGTATTTTCCTGCCAGCGGTATCCCTGCCAGCTGCTGTGTTACCTATGTGGAGTGCAGCAAAGCTGACCTGAAGAATGTGACTCTGGCTGCACACAAAGTCTACAGACAGGTCAGGAGGTCACCAGGAGAGTTCTGACTGAAGCTGATTGAAACCTCCAGGAAGCTGCAACAATCCAGTCATTCAGGCTGAGCTCAGTTACCTTTTACTGCCTTCTTTACTTTGATCTTTTTTTATGCCTCAACCCTAACCCTATACAATTACAGGAAACATCATGTAGCAAGAAAACTTTAGAAGTAAAAACTAAAACTTTTGGTCCTAATTTACCTATTAAGAGGTTTATGGAAGAATGGATGGATGGATGGATGGATGGATGGATGGATGGATGGAAGGAAGGAAGGACGGACGGACTGCTTGACGACCTGTCTCTGTGTCTCTGCAGGGCTGCTATGAGCTGGTGGTGTCCTTCATAGAGAACAACATGGCCGTCATAGCTGGCGTGACCTTTGGCATCGCCTTCTCTCAGGTACTGACCCCTGACCTTCACAGGTAACTGATGTTTGGACCCAGTGTGACCCGGTTCTGTCTCAGGTGGTCGGGACGTCTCTGGCCTGCTGCTTGGCCCACTTCATCAGCACCAACCAGTATGAGATGGTCTGACAGGTGAACTGAGGACAGGTGTGTCCTTCACCTGGAATCCTGTCTGACCATCTGCTGTCTCCAAGACAACGCATCAGGAGGACGTCACCATGGAAACCCGCAGACACAAACACACCGTCTCATTGTTTCTTGTATTTATTCTGTTTTATGAGAATTTTTGCAGTTTTAGCTGGTTGCAGTGTGTCCCTGCGCCCAGCAGAGGGCGCTGCGGTATTATTACTGATGATGACGCGCTGGAAGCTGCGGCCTGTTTGAACCCAGAGCAGGTTTAAGATCAAACTCACATTTTACTCCTTATGTTCAGAAAATAAAATCTCTCTGTGGGACTGAAGCTGTGTTGATCTGATTAACATTAAATGTTTCATTTAAGCAAATGTTCAGATGTAAAACTGAGATTTCTACCGACATTTACACCAACAGATTCTCCTCACTGCATTATGAAAATGATAAAGTCAATAAATCCTCCCGTTTATGACAGTTTCCACCTTCAGACTCTTAACTGAACCTAAACTACACTTCCTTCAAAATAAAAGCCTCTTACAACTGTTGTTAATTGCTGAGGCTAGCAACGCTATTCTTCTCTCAATTATTATATAAAAATATATAATATGATAAAAAGAAATAATTGTTATATATATTATATAAAATACACCAATACCAATAATTGCTAATATAAGGACTGAATAATAATAAAACATAACTTATTTAATATAGTTAAATAATCGCTTATAAAAAAGCGAGTCAAATGATTATTTATAGTAATAATACTTAATTATGAATTTTCTTCAAAATAAATAATTGTGCTTAATATAATTAATTAGTAATTGCTGACCCTAAGAATTAATAGTAATTGAATGTTATTAAAATACTTCATATAAAAGTAAATTAAACTGTTTCTTCTAGTATTTACTTCATAATTAATCAGTTTAACAATCTAACATTTTCCAACGTTCCACCTGACGTCATGCCGTGTATGATTGGCCATCTTCTGCGTACCTCGCTGTGATTGGCTGTGGCTCATGCTTCCTGAGAACCTAAGCCCCGCCCCGCCGCCGCTCCGCTACACACTTGTTCGGACAAACCCGCCGACCCTCCCTGAGCTCATCGCTTACCGGACCGACAGACGACCGGAACCCGGTGCTCCACACCCGGACGGCAGCCAGGAACCACGGCCGGAACACGGTAAGCCCTCCGGGCCGACCACCTGCAGGGGGTTTCCGGTTAATGCGGCGCTAGCTAGTCAGATAGCGGGACCCGGAATTACCGCTGGTCTGGAGCGCAGTACCGGCTGTTCTGACCCGAATCCCGCAGAGAGATGTTCCGTTAGCCTCCCCGTAGTGAGGATCAATTGGATCAGGATAACCGAACCTCCTGGGGTTCTGGTGAATTTGTTCTGCTGATTTTCGGGGATGTTTGCATTGAAAACCCACAGGGTGATGCTGGTTCCATCATCGGACAGTTCCTGTATTTCATCAGCAGTTAGGTTCCTCAGAACCGACGGCTGCCGAGCCGAACCGAACCGATTCTGATGATTGTTTTCATGTTTAGAGTTAAATAAAGGCTGAAGTTATGTTTTACAGTTTGAAGAGAGTTTATGTTTTTATTAAAAGTAGCAGCTTTTTTCTGCCATGTTGTGTTTAATCTGAACCTCTAGATGAATGTTGGGTTCTGGATTATTATTCCAGATTATTAATCTAGATGGCTGGATCATGTCTTCCTGCTTGTTTCCAGGTGGCTGGTGGACGTCTGGAGTCCTGCAGGACCGACCCGGCCCAGAGTCTCCCTCCTGACCCGGGATCAGGCTCCAGCTCCGTCCTAATCCCCCAAAGAGCATTAGCGGGCTAAGTTTGGTCCTGGACGGCGCCGGGCGGTCAGAGCGGACGTCACCATGATGCAGATATCGGACTCCTACAATCAGAAGAACTCGCTCTTCACCGCCATGAGCCGCTTCATCGGCGCCGTCAACAACATGGACCAGACGGTGATGGTGCCCAGCCTGCTGCGGGACGTCCCCCTGGAGGACGGCGAGGACCTGAAGGCCCCGGTGTCCGTCCCGGAGTCCGCCCCGGAGTCCGCCCCGTCCACCAACGGCTACTTCCAGCCGGACGGAGACATGTACAGCTCCTACGTCCTGCTCAAGTCCATCCGGAACGACATGGAGTGGGGCGTCCTGGGCGACGAGCGGCCCAAGGCCGAGGCGGAGCGCGGCGAGGCCGGAGACGACGACCTGGAGAAACAGTTCCACTTCCACCTGAACGGACTGCAGGCGGTTCTGTCCAAGCTCACGCTAAAGGCTAACACGCTAACCAACCGCTACAAGGAGGAGATCGGCTGCAGGAACTGACCCGGCCCGGGCGATCCGCGGCTCCGCTTAGCTCATTACCTACAAAAACTAACACCCACACATTAAAAAGCCAGATTATTGACGACCTTTGACCTCTGGTGTTTCTGTTCAAGGTTAAATGTGGAAAAATGAAGCTCTGCTTCACTTCCTGCTAAATTTGCCTTCATGTCTGAACAAGTGTCCTTAAATGCACCATCAGCTTCCAGCCGCACCAACCGGATCAAACCGGTTGGTCTGCTAACAGTTTTTGTAGCTAATGAGCTAAAGCTAACCCTACCTGTGTGACAGTTGGGGTTAAAGGTCATCATAGAGGAAGCTGCTGTTTCCTCTCTGTTTGCTGCCTTTTCCAGTGTCAGTCTGTCCTCATGTCCTTCATTTCATCCTGCGGACTAAACTATGCAACGAAGCGACTGAAACGCACAAACGTCTCTAAATAATCCTCCAGAACCTCCATCTGGACCGTTCTGATGGACTCAGTTTGATGGATGAAGTTGTTTGTTTTGAACTGGAACTCCAGACGTTTTCAGACTGATTCATCCTGTTTGGATCAGCCGATCAGAACCTGTAGAACCAACAGAAATTATTTAACGACCAGAGGTCTGATGTTTGCTTCTCGGCTCTGGATGGTTTTTATTTAATGTTCAGCTTGGTAATAAAATGTTCTGATGAACGTCTCCATGGTTTTATTTTCAAACCGAAGCCGATTGGTGCGCTTGACTATGAAATCTGAACAGTCTGCAGAAAGTGGGCGGAGCCTATGCAGCTCACAGAAAACATTCAGTAAACCTGATTAATAACCAAAAAACTAATCGGTAATAATCAATATTGACTGATGTTTATATCATGATGTTTGTCGGCCATATTGTCCAGTATATAGAACAGTAATTCAGGAGTTAATCCAGAGTCAGATTAAGATCCATCAACAATAATAATCCTGAGATTACTGAGAAGTTTGATCCAGAATGTCAAGAGTTAAATCAATAAATTTACTCAAGTCTTATTTTAATAAGTGATCAGAACCAGCAGCACGTTGGTTCTGACTCTATGATCCAAACCTGGTTCTGCTGGATCCTCAGTTCAGCTGATGTTCTGGTTCTGGAAGTTTGACAACAAAAATCACATTAATCAAGATTTCTAGTCTTTTTAAAATATATTTTAAACATATTTAAATATTAATAAACCATTATTTATTAATTCTGATTTAAATTTTAACTTAAATAATTTGTAAAATATATTTTTTAATTTATTCTTTTGATCCTGATGTAAAACTGGAGGAATTACAGCAGCAACCAGCAGGGGGCGCTGTGGTAACACATCACTGCTGCAGGGTGTGTGTGTGTGTGTGTGTGTGTGTGTCAGTAGGCTGCTTGGTGTGTGACAAGGTTAGAGCAGGAACACACACACACTCCTGCTCTGATTGGTGTGTGAAGGAATGAGTCAGGTTAAAGGTCAGACCTCGTTTCCATGACAATCACCCTCCCTCTGATTATCACCTTCCAGATGTGCCTCCTGCATGGTTGCCGTGGTTACTGTGGTTTGAGTGACAGCTGGGTGATTCGCTGCGCTGAAGGTTTTTCTTTTAATCACTGAGTTCATGTAAAAAGCTGCAGCAGTTCCTTCAGAGGCCACTAGAGGCGCTACAGCCCAGAAGAACTGCTGGATTTTACCACTGCGTACGCTACACTGATCCTCCATGTGAGGGCGCTCTCTGTCCCAACCCAACAGGACAGCAATGGCCGCCCTGCTGGAGAAGAAACCGGCTAGCCGCTCAGCTAGCTCATGAAACGTGCTAGCATCCATTCTGATAGCGGGAAATGAAAGAATTAGCCAGGAGAAACGTCCAATCAGCACGCTGGACCAGAATTCACTCAGACCGGCTCAGTTCATGGAACAAAAGGTCAGGGGTCAAAGGCGTCACCAGAACCACGTGACCATCGACACGCCGCCATCAGGATGGAGGTTAAGGTTTGCAACAAGTGCTGATTGTGAGGGAAGTGATGCATGATGGGACATCCTGACGGAACCAGCCGGATAAATGGAGAGGAGGAGGAAGGGGTGATGACAGAACGAGGAGACGAAGAGGAAGAGTGACAGATCTCTCCATCTGTTGAGGCGTAAACGAGGCGAGCGACTCGCTTTTCCTCTGAGCTAATTTGAATAATGAGGTGGTCTAATTTCCTCACACAGGCGGAGCGCCGTCCTGGTTTCCTGCGTGTGTGTGTGTGTGTGTGTGTGTGTGTCGCTGCACAGGCTCGTCTCTTCCAGAAAACACAGAATCCTCTGGATGCTGCTCAGCTAGGGGGCGCTGTGGCATCGTTGAGCCACTGCTTTGTTAAAAGAAGAAGAGTTAAACCTGATGGATGTTGATCCTTCACTGAATCTTAAAGCCTGGCCTTTTTGAAATGTAATACCCAGTGTTGTCCAGCAGGTGGAGCCCAACACGTTATTTCGGAGAGAAGTTTGCGAACGTTTTGCTCTCTGGTTGGTTTTTGTGTCATTTCTCTCACACACTCCGACACACACACACACACACGCACACCCACACACACCCACACACACACCCCAACGAATAGGCTGAATATTTACATCCCTCTGCGCTCCACTAGAGGGCACTGCTGCACCATTTAACATACATTTAACACAAAAATCTCTTAATTTCAAGCAATAATTAATTCCTGAAAGTTAAATTTAGGAGAGATTAATTAAAACAGCAGTTTATCATTCATTAGGTTAAAGTTACGTCAGAAAAAAATGATCTTTTAAGACGATTTAGCGTAGGTTAACGGAGCGAGTCGCTTCATCATCGTCAGGGGAGACGAGTGAGGAAGAGGAGGAGGTGAGAAGACGAGGAACACTAATTGATTTCCTCGTCTTCCTCCTTCTGAGTGCAGCGCTGGGCGAGCGAGCATCCGCACAGAGAGAAAGTGCTGGTGGTGAAGCGTGAAAACGAGTGTGTGTGTTCCTGTGTGTGTGTCAAAGAGAGAGGCAGCGAGGGCGAACGAGCGAAAGGGAAGGGGAGCCTTGAAACCGTCTCTCTCAAACACACACACACACACACACACACACACACACACACACAGCATCAGCCTTTTTCTTCTCCTCTCTTTTGTTAGCGCGTTTTTCTGAGGTCGACCGCCGAACTTGGACTCGTCTTTCAGAACTAAACGGAGATTTTTCTTCTACCGCAGCATTTATAAATACCTTTAAATTGATTTTTGGTACAATCCGACTGGATCTAAAATAATCTCCAGATTAAATCCAGATTTTTATTTTAAGTTGTTCAAATTAAATAAATACAGCAGACGAACCGGAGCCCTCCTGGTTGTAGCAGCTTTCATTCTATATATAAATCACATTTCTCCAGGTTTATTCACCAAAGTCCTAATAAAACCAGTAATTCCTACATGTCTGTAGGATAAGAGGCGTGTTAGCGTAGCAGGTTGTTATGGTCAACCAGTTTAATTCAATGCCAAACAGAGCCTGATAATGTTATTGGACTGGAAAAGCATAGTGATTTTTTGCAGATTTTGACAGATTAAAAGTCTGTTTTTTCTTTTAAATTTATTTATCGTAGCGTGATTTATCGTAGCGTGATTTATCGTAGCGTGATTCGTCGTAGCGTGATTCGTCGTAGCGTGATTCGTCGTAGCGTGATTTATCGTAGTGTGATTTGTCGTAGCGTGACTTTGCTCTGACATTAAGTGGCTCATCCTGCCTCCTGATGTCTCCTTCCCCAGAAGTGCTTGATGAGTTTGCAGACTCAGACAAACCTTCCCGTCTGATAGTTTGGTAGATTCGGTTCGATTGGGACCAAAATACACGGTTTCGTTCTGTATACACCCTGTGCATGCAAAATGACAATAAAGTCAGTCTAAGTCTAAGTCTAAAATGTAAATATTTTTTACATTTCCAGTTGCTGCGGTTCGTATTCACACTGTTCCCCTCCTGGCCTGTGAGGGCGCTGCACCAAGCGCCACTGGAGGAAACAACACAAAAACTTCTGAAGATGCTGAGACCAACTTCCTTCTTAAAGAAATGGAAATGGAAACCAAAATGGAGGCATTGGATTTTAGTGGATGGAGGATTTCTCTTCATCTAGCTAAAGACCATGAGCCATTTCGGCTGCTAGCGAAAGGCTAGCATGTTTGTTCTGTTTGTATTTACCCAGAATTCCCTGCGCTGCAATCCGCTTACTGCTTTTGGAACAATCTCCAGTTCGCTTGGTGTTCACATATGCATTCAAAAGAGTTCGATTAGCAATCATGGCTCCACAAACGAACCGGACTGGAGTTGGATTGAAGCGAACTGAACAGGACCAGAGCCTCAGACTCCACCAGAAAGCGTTTCTTCCTTAAAGCGTCTGTTTTAGGTGATATTTGGTCAGAACCAACCACAGACTTTCTCCTAATTTGTTCACAGCTGGAGGATTTTGTGTTAGCAGGAAGTGAACGAACCTCTAGAGCCACCATGACCCTGAACGGATCTAAACATGGAGCAGGAAGCGCCGCCGTGACCTCTGCAGGAGCCGATGAATCTGAAGTTTTTAAAAGATCTAATGACAAACACTTTTATTCCCCCACTATCCCGCCATGACAGAGAGAATCTCTGCTTCCTGCCGCACATCCAGACTCGGGTCGAGTCTCGCCTGGATGCCGGCGGTTTCCAGGGCTGTGTACACAGACAGCCCATTCATCTTCCCCTTCAGCAGCATCAATAAATGATGGCTGCTCTGCCTCTCTCTGGTTAAATATTCATCGGCAGCGCTGCTCGTCTCGCTCGCTAAACAGCCTCGCAGCGCTGCCAGCCAGCAGCACACACACACACACACGCCTCCACGCAAACACACACACACTCCCTGCGGCGCATTAGCAATTCAATCCGGCGTCTTCACCATAGCTTCAGGCAGCCACACCATCACAGCTCTGCATGGATGAGTGTTTATTACAGCGTTTATCGCCACTTCTAGGGGCCCGGTCCGTCTCGTCAAAGTTTCCTCACAGCTTGGTGAATCAGAACCAGCTGAAACCCAAAGCTCCAGAGCTGGTTTCAGTTTGAGAGGCGTGTGGTTGGTTTCCTGTGACACGCCACCGCAGCAGGAAGGAGAGGTGTTGGCGGTTTGTCATCAGGCCCGATAGAAATCAGTCACAAGTTGTAGAGGAAGCAGATGGCAGTGAGGTTGGAAGAAACGTGCAGCCGATGTGTTTGTGGTGATCGTCGCCATCTGACCCGCTACCAGAACCAGAGAGTGTTTTATATGAAGCCCCACAAAGCGACATTTCTCTGGTCAGAGCTCCTGGTTCCTGTCTCCAAAGTTCATTGGGTCACCAGGTCAACCAAACATGCAGACGCTCCAACCTGAAGGTCATTTATTCAGACAGATGAATTATCCAGTTTGGACTAGAGGAGGAAGTGGTAGTACCTCATAGGGTCACTTTTCAAAGTCGTGCTATTTATTTGTTTAGCAAAGTTTCAAACCAAATTTGTTAGCACTACTTAGCTAGCTAAATAATTAGCTAGTTCAGAGCTAAATATTTTGCTGATATGTTAAAAATATTTAGCACCAAATTAAGCATTTAGCTTGTTAATAAAATATTAGGTTTAGATCTAAATATTTAGTTGATCAGCTACACGGTTAGCTAGCTTGGAGATAAGTATTAGCTAGCCTAGCTAATACTTTCCTAATACTTTAAGTATTAGAGCTAACTCAGTGTTAGCTACATTAGCTCTGAGCTAGCTAAAAACTTATCTTCAATATTTAACTTGGAGAATAAATATTTAGGTTAGAGCTAAGTATTCTGATAAATTTAGCTAACAGGTTTAGCTTGGAGCTGTGATTAATGAATAACATGGTAAAAATATGAAGCTACATATTTTACTACTGACTGGCCAAATAACCCAAATTATTGATGTTCATTTTTGATGATGTAACTTCACAAGTGCAAACCAACAGAACCAGTTCAAACATATTTATAATCAATATAATATAATTTAGATGGATGAAGGAACATTTGGACCAACCAGTGGATGCTAAGTCCCTGCTGACCCTGAAGTGAGCTGGACTTTTCCCTCTACAGCAGAACCGGAGGATAAAACTCTAAAGTGAACGAGGGATGACTCATCCCTCGTTCTCTGCTGGATGAAAGGGTGTGGGCGACCGAATGAGACGAGCGAGGACGTGCGAGGCTCCACAAAACACGGAGAGAGAGAGAATCCAGTACGCATGAATGGTTCTGATCTGGGTCGGTTTACAGAAAACGGTTTGGCCCAGTTTCTATGGGAATGACTGAGTCACTCACTCAGACAGGAAACGCTCATTGACTGTTTTCCTCTGGCTGGACTTCAGGAAGCGTTCAGAACATTTATTATCCATCCGACACCAGGAGGTTCTGATCAGCAACAGGAACCAGGAGAAAATCTCCAAACCGTTCCACCCAGCAAATCATCCAAGCATATAGTTGATAGAAAACCCAACAGACATAAAACAGCCAACAGCAGACCCAGATCAGCTGAACCCACTGATCAGAACCTTCTGACTGCAGGTTTAAACATTTTAAATGTTCTTCCTGTTGATTTAATATCTCGTTATCTAAGGAAGCAGCAGACTCACCTGGTTTATCCTCCACATGCAGGAATCACAGCTGAGCCCAATGCGTCCAAACTGTCGGTCCGCCTCAAGAAAATGGGCTCCAGCTGCAGTAAACCAGGATTCCTCCTGTAGCTGTTACTGGTTAGCGGGCTTCAGGATGGTCTGCTTTAGGTCAACAGTCTGACATGAAGACAGAATGATCTCGGTTCTTTATTTTAACACAACATGAAGGAGAAAATCTTAAAAAGACAAAAATCAGTTCAAAGAGCCACTACCTTAAAACCTCAGCACCAGTCATGTCCAGTGTCCTGCCTGCTTAGAGTAGGGACAAGAAGACCAGAGTCGGATACCCTAGTCTAAGTACTCATGATGACATCTTATAGTCAAAGTAACCCAGCAGGCATGACAGCAGACCTAAAAGATGCTCCATCCTTCGGTTGTCCTTCAACATTTTGGTTTGACCTCTGTTGGACATAGAGAGCATCAGAAATCTGATGGATAAACCATTGGCGGCTAACAAAACTCTTTCAGTTTGGTTTCATTCTCAGTGAACTGCTTACGAACTGGTGCTGAAGAAACTACCCTGGGCTGAAATCCACTGACCTGTAAAGCCTTGCAGCTGTTTTGCAGCTCGTCTGATGTTAACTGCCGATGCCAATGGCTAAAGATGCGCCAGAGATCTTTCAACCGATTCTTTAGTGAGCTTTTCACTTCTACTTACTGGTCTAAATATGGCTGAAGAGGATCCTTATTACCGCGCCGTAGCTTCGTCTGACTCAATGGGTCAAGAAAATGCCATCAGCCGTCTCTCTTCCCAAGAAGACATGGGATGTTTGGTCTGTACACACACCATTAATCCTCAATCTCTACAACATCAAGTACATCAAGATACGGCTAGCTAGAAACGTTATGGTGACAGTAGATAGAAATGAATGAAATACCTTGTGGACCCAGTGGTTGTTCCTCTGAAGCATGTTGAGTCCTCTACCAGACCCTCCGATCATCCTTCGCCTCGGTCATGTTGGTCCTACTGGACCCTGGCGGACTGAGCAATAACTCATGTATTCAAGGTTTCTTTGTGTCTTTGTTTATTGAACAGTGACAAAAACCAACAGGATGCCTGAACAGAGCCGGCGCTCTCACCATGCTAACACAGAGCCAGTCATATTTACATCAGGTCTCTGCCCATAAATAAAAAACCTTTACAGTTTACAGTGAACACATCTGACAGACAGCCAGTGAACACGATCCAGAGTTTACAGCCTGTTTTACAGTCATTTCCACATCATTGGCTACCAGTTATTCCTGGTTGGTCGTCCATCATCTCATGACCTCGTTTTGACCCGAGAACCCTTCCCCACCACTTTCCCCGAGTCCTTCTTAATGTCTCTCTGAATGCTGGCAATTTTCATCCCCAGGTCTCTGATGTGGACTCTGACGTTGGTCAGGTTCCTCTGCCAGGCAGCGTCCAACTTTAAGGAGTTACCTGCCAGGCTGAGGCCCTGGCAGGTGTTGACGTCTCTCTTGGGCGTTGTGTTGGTTCCACCAGTTCTCTTTGTTTCCTGAGGATCCCATGAGTCCAGCTTAGAGCGGCTGGAGATCTCAGACTTCTTACTTTGCTGTGGTACTTCAGACTCCACATCGGTTCCTGCCTTACCGCCATTTTTCCAGATGTTTGAGTTCATTTCTTCTTTTAAATGTGCAGGATTTGAACTTCCTGTCTTCTTGTTTCGAACTGGAGCTGGTTTCCATTCCTCCGTGACCGTTTTGGTTTCAGCGTCTCTACTCCTCAGTCGCTGTTGTTCCCACACCTTTCCTCCATCCACAGAGTTCAGTTTAATGGATGGCAGTCCAGGATCCAGACCAGAATGTCTCTGTGGTTCCCACCAGCTAGCAGTAGCTGTCATTCCTGGCTTTGCTGAAGTTGTAGCCTCAGTTTTTTGTTGATCCCACAAGCTGGACCGTCCTGAAGGTCCTGAAATGGACTCTACAGTCCTGGGACTCCTGTCCTCTTCCTGCTCTGCCGGTAAAGCCTGTGTAAGACATGGAGGTTGCCCCGGTGATGGAGGCGGTGTTGGTGGGGGGGAAACATCCAGAGAGTCCCAGCGACTGTCCACAAACTCCAGGGAGGAGCCCAGCATGCCGGCCAGCTCCGGGGTGGCCTCCACCAGCTCCAGAGGGTCCTTCACATCCGGCCTGAAGGAGGCCAGTTCCTGCTCATCTGGACCCGTCAGCAGCTGGGACAGGGACGCCTGCCGGTAGAACTCGTCTTCAGCGACGGACTGAATGTTGAGCTGTGGGAAGAGGCGCCGGAAAGAGCGAGACGCCATCCGAAGTCGACCAAGAACGTCAGCCAGGAGGAGCCAGTTTCTGGGTCTGGAGGGAGGAAGGACAAGAACGTCAGCGAGAGGAACCGACCGAGCCAAAGACTTTTCTCAGAAAACACTTTATGTGTTCTGCAAAGGTAACGGTACCAAGCGGAGTGGAACTGGTCCAATGAAGGTACCGACAGAGCCAAGTGGGTTTCAGTAAGATAACCGATGCTGCCAGAGTTTAGACGTTAAGACGATGTAAAACTGTTAATCTGCTGTTGGAACAAAAACCCAAATCTGAAAAGGCAGAACCAGAACCAGAACCAGAAAGTGTCCTAAATGTCAAAGCAGCAGGAAGAAGAAAAAGAGGCTGCTCCGCTTTTATATATTCTGCTGCTGAAGCTGAAAACATCAATCCAGGTGTTATTGATTCACAATGTCTATCAATGTGTGTGTGTGTGTGTGTGTGAAGGGCAGATTAGTGCATACACCCCCAGCGGTAGACAAGGCCACATGTTGCTTTGCAGCCGCCGCTGCCTGAATGCTAAGCAGCTTGGCGAAACGCGGCGCCGCCCGGCGGCCTTGTTTCCAGGAAGACCCATTAATACGACATCAGACGGCGCTGAGGAAGAAGAGGAGAAAAAGAGAGGCGGAGAGGAGCGACAGGGGAGGAAGACGGAGTGGAAGCCAATTAGCTGCGTCGCCACGGCGATGCAATCCTTGTTAACGACCTCTCCGTCTGTCCTCCCTTTGCTCCTCGGAGGATGTTTTTTCCTCTCCCTCTCACCTCACCCCGCCCCGCGCTGCCTCCTCTCCCTCCTCATCTTCTTCCTCCTTCTCTCCTTCTTCTCCCTCCTCCTCCTTTCCCTCCTCCTCCTTTCCCTCCTCCTCTCCTTCCTTTTCTCCTTCCTCAGCCTCTTTCTGCAGCCTAATTGGTGTCTGGGTGTGAAAAGACACGTTAGAACAACAAGCAGGAGCGTGAAGGAAACACAGAGTTGGTAGGAACCGTCTTCCTCTGGACACACTCCTTTAGCCCGCCAGACCGGAACCAGACCCAAACCAGACCAGAACCAGACCCAGTGGTTTTGTCTTCCACCTTCATTTGGCTGGTTTTGAGTTTTATCTACTTGTTTCTGTAAAGATGCAGACTGAACGGTCCTGGAGGATCTCAGAGGTTCTGGATGACACACAGACCTTCAAGCTTTGGTACCGGGTCTATTGGGCAGAAGATGCTGGTAGTTTAAGTCTGAAGAGGAAAAGTACTGAGCGATTACTCAGGTCTAACGTAACCCAAACATTCACAACCTTGGACGATTGGTTCTGGATGAACCTAATCAATCATCCATTGGTAAATCTGAGTGGATCAATAAACCAAAGTTCTACAACATGAGGTTTGGATCGTCTTCAGTCTCAGTCCCAAATCATCACGTAGTTTTAGTTCTGGGCCAGCGGTCCAGATGCAGCCATTTGACCCAGGTGTTGCCTCAGGTAGACGACTGACAGCTGCAGGAAACTGGACCTTCAGGCATGGAAATGAGGACCGCTGCTCCAGAACAAACGGTTCTGGTCTGGACTTACAGGATCCAGCTGTTAGAAAAACCAATGAGCTCATTTTAAAGATGGCTCCTTTGTAATGGAAGGAGTTCATGTTGGTGTTAAAACGAAATGTTTTGTATGAAACACTGAGCTGAGAGCAGCTCTGGATCCATTAGAAATTAATGCAAAACTTATAATATAATATAATAAAATATTCTACTAATGTAGGAAAAACTACATTTTGCAAATAAAACCACTTCCTGTTGTCTTCTTCGTCTTTTCTGTCAGTAGTAACATCTGGTTGTTGATCAAAACGTACGATGTGATCAAAGTTTCACTACGCCAGAAACTTATAGAAAAACTTTCAGTTTTTCTAAATTGCCGTGTTATAAATTAAGCAAATTTATTTTTAATTCCAATTTGAGTTATTTTAAGGTCAATGGAAATGCAGACAGGTACAGCAGGTGGCTAGCTCAGTTAGCATGCTAGCCTAGCATCCATTAGCATTGCGGGAAATGAAGGAATTTGTCACGGCAAATCGGTAGCCTTGACTATGAAAACTCAACTGTCTGCAGACACTTTGCAGGAAGTCGAGAACATCTGAAGGTCGTTGGACGGTGACCTTTGTTTCTTATTTCTATAGCTGTAGTTTGTCGTTTCTATGGCCGTAGTTTATTTCTAACTGCTGTAGTTTGTTGTTTCTATGGCCGTAGTTTATTTCTAGCCGCTGTAGTTTGTAGTTTCTATGGCCGTAGTTTATTTATATAGCTGTAGTTTGTAGTTTCTATGGCTGTAGTTTATTTCTATAGCTGTAGTTTGTAGTTTCTATGGCTGTAGTTTATTTCTAACTGCTGTAGTTTGTAGTTTCTATGGCTGTAGTTTATTTATATAGCTGTAGTTTGAAGTTTCTATGGATGTAGTTTATTTCTAACTGCTGTAGTTTGTTGTTTCTATGGCCGTAGTTTATTTCTAACTGCTGTAGTTTGTCGTTTCTATGGCCGTAGTTTATTACTAACTGCTGTAGTTTGTTGTTTCTATGGCCGTAGTTTATTTCTAGCCGCTGTAGTTTGTAGTTTCTATGGCCGTAGTTTATTTATATAGTTGTAGTTTGTAGTTTCTATGGCTGTAGTTTATTTCTATAGCTGTAGTTTGTAGTTTCTATGGCTGTAGTTTATTTCTAACTGCTGTAGTTTGTAGTTTCTATGGCTGTAGTTTATTTATATAGCTGTAGTTTGTAGTTTCTATGGATGTAGTTTATTTCTAACTGCTGTAGTTTGTTGTTTCTATGGCTGTAGTTTATTTCTAGCCGCTGTAGTTTGTAGTTTCTATGGCCGTAGTTTATTTATATAGCTGTAGTTTGTAGTTTCTATGGATGTAGTTTATTTCTAACTGCTGTAGTTTGTAGTTTCTATGGCTGTAGTTTATTTCTAACTGCAGTAGATTGTAGTTTCTATGGCCGTAGTTTATTTCTAACCGCTGTAGTTTGTAGTTTCTATGGCTATAGTTTATTTATATAGCTGTAGTTTGTAGTTTCTATGGCTGTACTTTATTTATATAGCTGTAGTTTGTAGTTTCTATGGCTGTAGTTTATTTATATAGCTGTAGTTTGTGGTTTCTATGGCTGTAGTTTATTTATATAGCTGTAGTTTGTAGTTTCTATGGCTGTAGTTTATTTATATAGCTGTAGTTTGTAGTTTCTATGGATGTAGTTTATTTCTAACTGCTGTAGTTTGTAGTTTCTATGGCTGTAGTTTATTTCTAACTGCAGTAGATTGTAGTTTCTATGGCCGTAGTTTATTTCTAACTGCTGTAGTTTGTAGTTTCTATGGCTATAGTTTATTTATATAGCTGTAGTTTGTAGTTTCTATGGCTGTACTTTATTTATATAGCTGTAGTTTGTAGTTTCTATGGCTGTAGTTTATTTATATAGCTGTAGTTTGTGGTTTCTATGGCTGTAGTTTATTTATATAGCTGTAGTTTGTAGTTTGTCCCCGGTTTCTCCTCCTGCAGGATGAATGGCCTCCGCCCTGGTTTCTCACTCACCCCTGTGACGGCGCCACCTGGATGTTGTAACACGGGAGCAGAGGCCGGTCCGAAAGCTCGAACTCGAACACCTCCCTCCTGACCCGGTTCTCCTCCTCCATGTCCTCCTCTTCATCCTCCTCATCCTCATCCGGTCCAGGCGGGTCGGCCAGGATGTTGTAGGCTCCTCCTTCGTAAGTCGGCTCTGGAGGAGCAACAACATGACATTCAACTGGTTAGTTGGTCAGTCCTGTTGGGCCTGAACTGATCAACTCTGGTTCTGATCCGAGGTTCTGGTGGATCAGCCCTCTCTCCTCCTCAGCCTTTCATCTGAATCTCTTGTTTTGTCCTGATTCTTCCTTTCTTTAGTTGTGGCAGATGAAAGTTCCTGAACCTTCATCTATGGTGGAGCCGGTGTGTGTGTGTGTGTGGGGGCGTGTGGGTGGGTGTGTGTGTGTGTGTGAACTCACCGCACACAGAGCTGCCGTGAAACTCCCAGCAGATTCCCGGATCGCCCTCCGACCTTCCCTGGATGTCAGACAGATAGTCTGCAGGCAGAGAGAGAGGCGCAGCGTTAGGGGCGATCAAACAGGCGACCAATCAGAGCGGACGAAGGCGGCGAGCCGAAAACAATGGAGCCACACACAGCGAGAGACGTGGAGGAGAGTGTGAGCGTTCAGACGGTGCCGACTCCGCGCTGAGTAGACGGAAGCTGGCAGGAGTGTGTGTGTGTGTGTCGGGGTGTGTGTGTCGGGGTGTGTGTGTCGGGATGTGTGTGTGTGTGTCTGTGTGTGTGTGTGTGGGTGAGCTGCTCCGGGATTCAGCAGCCGAGCCTCATTAAGCTCCTCTGGAGAGAGCGCAGGAAGAAAGAGAAGGGAGAACAAATACAGGCGGGGATGGTAATCAGAAAGGCTGCCGAGCGAACGCTCACTCACACGCACACACACACACACACACACACACACAGACACGCGCGCACACGCCCCCAGAGCAACACACACACACAGCCTGCTCCACGCTTTGCTCCAACAGTTTTCGTTCGCTCTATATTTATTAAATATCCTAAATAAACGTCTTTTCTCGTCTTTTACTGTGATTTTTCTCTGAACCTGATGGGATAAACAGGAGTGAAGCTGCAGATGGAAACAGCAGGTCAGTCAGACAGTTGTTGGTTTGATTCCACATGTTGATGAGCCTTTGAGCAAAGTGGTTACCCATCAGTGTGTGAAAGAGTTCCTGGTTCTCCAAAATACATGTTGGACTGAAGTGAAAACATGTGTGTAACCTGCTGCCTCACCCTCCAGGAAGGTTTCCATGGCAGCGCTGTGGGTCATGCTGAGCGGCCCGCGCCCAGAGTACGTGGTGAGGGTCGGGTCGGCGCCGCAGGCCAGCAGGAAGCGGACCACCTCCAAATGGTCGTTTTCCACGGCGTCGTGAAGCGGCCTGAGCAAAAACACGGAGACGTTCAGGTGATACTAAAATCACTTCTGTTATTTATTCTGTTATAGAGACCAATTAGAAACAATTAACTAATAAAATACTGAAATATTGTAGCATTTACATTTTATTTGAGCTCAAACAGATTCCAGGATCCGACAATATGCAGATGACAGTTTTCTATACATGGAACTGAAAACAACAAAACCTCACACACTCCATCTATTATATGGTTATTTATTATATTAGTGTGAAGATTTACCAAATATGTAGCTACTAATAAACTGTCAAAATATTTCCATTTTATAATAAGCTTCATTTTAGCAGTTTGTTCATGAAGATTCGTCAATATGCAGATGATGCTTTTCTATGCACAAAATTTCAAACTAAAATGTTCAGTTTGGCTGTTTTTCCTGTAAAATCAACTGAAGAGTTTTAGTAATATTCGTGTGCATGCAGCTGAATCGGTGTGTCCTACCTGGTTCCGTCCTGAGAGCCGCAGTTGACGTCGGCGCCGTGTCCGATCAGCAGCCGTACGATGCCCAGCCAGCCGCGGGCGCAGGCCTCAT
This sequence comes from Xiphophorus hellerii, assembly GCF_003331165.1. Taxonomy (NCBI): domain Eukaryota; kingdom Metazoa; phylum Chordata; class Actinopteri; order Cyprinodontiformes; family Poeciliidae; genus Xiphophorus; species Xiphophorus hellerii. The sequence goes on along the minus strand of NC_045695.1, from coordinate 17,076,882 downwards.
GCAGGGCGCAGTACCCGGCGTTGTCTCTGTGGTTCACGTCACACAGCCGGCGCTCCAGGCAGTACAGCACCACCTCCTGGAGAGGAGGGGACATACAACCAAGCCTGTTAGCAACCCGGTGGCTCATGAACCATGGGGAGCCATCTCGTTTTCATTTGGGGCCACGTCTTAAATTTTCTCAAACTGATGTAATTTGGATATATACAGATGAAAACTAATTTGATTTGACTAATAAAATAATATTTCAGCACAGCTTTTATCTTGAAGTTCTGTTTATGTGGCCCTCTGGAGTCTTGAGGGCCACATAAACAGCTTTGGCGGGCCAGATCTGGCCCACGGCCCTCGAGTTTGACATGTGCCATACCGCATGGAGGTCATGGAAACAAAGAAGATTTTAAAAAATACCAAATTATTTTACTGCTGGAGACCAAGAAGCTACAGCGGTCATGTTCTGCTTTTATTGTGAAGGTCATGAAGCTTCAGGAAGTGGACCTGGTCTGGAGCTGAAGGAGTTAAATGTGACGGAGAAGCTCCATCCTCAGACCCAGAGAAGAAACATAATGAAACTCCCCTCTGTTCTGATTGCAGCAGGAAATGTGTGTGTGTGTGTGTGCTGTGTGTGTGTGTGTGTGGGGGGGCGTGTGTGTGTGTGTGTGCAGTGATGGATGACGGCTTCATTTGCAAACTGAGCTCGTTAGCTTCACCGCTGCACCTCAACGAGAAAGAGAGAGAGGCCGACACTCGTGAGGGCTGACAGGAGCTGTCGCACCACGCATGAAATATTCACACAGCGCTCCGCCGTGTGTGTGTGTGTGTGTGAGTGTGTGTGCTGCCTCTGCATGATTTCCAGACAGCTGTTGAATCCTAACTCTGAGGTCTCCTGCAGCAGGTTCAGCCTCCTACACTTTAATCTGCAGATCTGAACTCAAACCGTCCTGATGAGGAGAATCAGCCTCCATTTGCATTTTCTTCAGACGGCTGAAGCCTCGCAGTTTAAACGCTGCAGCTCATGAAACACAACGCGTCAACGCAGCTTTAAAGGAGGAAGACATTTGTCTGTTTGTCTCCTGCTCACAGTTTTGCATCAGCACAGACACAAGAAGAAATTTGTTGATTTTGACACCAAAGTCTGAAGTTTCCAACTCAGAACAAAACAGTTTCTATCTGACTATAGAGCCAAATATTTACAGGATAAAAGCTTTGAAGCATTGAGAGTTAAAATGCGTCTGTATGCAGATGATACTGTCCTCTACATGGACATGTTTCACGGTCAGAACCTGCCTGGTACTTCCAGACTCTGGAGGTCCAGATAAACGACCTGCTGCAGCTGAAACATGGCAGGATGGTTACCTGGTAGCCCAGCCGTGCGGCGCGCTGCAGCAGCGTCTCCCCGACGTTTTTGTTCACGATGAGGCGCCGGACCTCCGGAGGGACGGGCCGAGCCGACTGCTGGGTCTCTGGAGAGGCGGGGTTCTGATCGGGGGACTTGGAGGCGTCCAACTGGGAGACCTGAGGACGTCAGTGAGGGAAACCACATGTTAGCATTAGCATTAGCATTAGCAGTCACTCAGGTTTCATCTGAATCAGGTTTCGGTCTGAAAATAAATCGTCCAGGTTTGGTGTTTTTGGGAACTAAAACTTTTCGGTTTTTGTGGCGTTCTGTTCAGATCAGAATCTCATGAAACCAGAACTTGTTCGGTTCTGAGATCCGTTTGGTCCAACGTCTGGTCTCATCTGTCTAAAGCCAACATCGCCCTGTAGAGTTCGAGCTCTTTGGTTTTTTCTGTACCGTCCCTTTAAATGAGCGATGTTTTGATCTTGCGAGTCGGGCTGAAGCCGAACTCATCAACATTCCTGGCAGCGCGTCTCTCCTGAAGCAGGTAAAGACAGATGATGCTCCCGCTCCCAGCTACAGACGTCATGGCAACAGCAGGAGGACGTTAATGTGTCTGCGTGCGCCGACGTCTGTCAAACCACGCCGCTCGCCGCCACGCATCGGCAAACAGGAAGTGCGCTCTGCCCCGGAGGGGAGTGTGTGTGTGTTTACTGGCGGAGGAGGATGGAGTGTGTGTGCCCTGAGGATATCTGCTGCGCAGCAGCTGTCAAACACACACACACACGCACGCCCACACACACGCCTCAACACTGTTAATCCTCCTCAGTCAGTTCCTGGTTTTAGTTTCCAGGATGTTGGGCCAGTTTTAGACCAGTTCTGGTCTGGTTCTGGACCGGTTCTGGACCTCAGTCCGTCTCTGGTTCCTGACAGATCTCAGGTCGTTTTTCACCATTTCACTGAAATGTTTCCTATAAACTCAGTTCAACATCAGCAGGAGAAAAAGTGAGAATCTGTTGATTTTGTGTGAATTTATACGATCACAGAATCTTAAACACCAGACGGACAGACGAGGGAAACCCAAACGTCCATCAGGGTTTGGTTCTGGAGTCGCTCAGGGTTTGGTTCTGGAGTCGCTCAGGGTCCATGTCTGTGTGTCGACACACTTGGATCAAACATCATCATTGCTCCTCCTGAACTTTGAACCACAGGAGGAAATTCAGCCGTTTTCAGATCCATCTTAAGATTCAGATCCAGTTCTGGACCACGGCTCAGAAACAGGAACAGGAAACGGTGTAGAAACTGGAGGATGAGGACCGGGTTCTGTCTCGTTGGACCGTTCTCTGATGTGCAGACGGTGTTGAACCCAACCCACCTTCCCGCTCCGCTCCTCATCATCACTTCCTCCTTCGTCTCGCTCCGCCCCCAGGGAGTGCTTCATCTTGAAGGGACGTTTGCCCTTCGGCGCGTCGAGGCCGTCACCATGGAAACGGAACAGGTGATGGTCGCCCGGGAAGGAAGATGGAGGAGCGCAGACCTTCAGGCTCTCCCCGGCCGTCGGAGGTTTGTCCTGCAGTCGGGTCGAGGTCATGGAGGTCATGGAGGTCATGGAGGTCAGCGATGGAGGAGCCTGGTGGAAAACTACAGGAAACAGAACAGGAAGTAGATGTCAGTCACCTGATGTGGTACTTTATGGACAAATGAAAAGTTCTGGAGAGTCCAGATTCTAGTTTTGAGTTTCTGGAGGATCTGAATAAAACTTTGGTCTGATCTGATGGTCGAAGATCCTGAAGAGCAAATTAAAAACTTATTGAATTATTTAGGTTTTTGAGCTGAAAATGTCTGTTTGGTTGATTATAAATGTTTTTTGATTAAAAGCGATTAATTTATGAGTTATTTATTAAAGTGTTGGTTATTAGAACCAGAGGCTTTACAATGTTATGCAGCTGAAGCTCCTGGTTTCACCCTGACGCTCCCAGCTCTTTATTTCCTTTATTTCCTCCTCTTGGCTCTCAGTTAGCAGGAAATAAAAGCCACATCAGAGGTAATGTGTGTTTATGTCTGTAATTAATCCCTGGAGCAGATCGGCATGACGATGCTCCATCTGAGGAAACGGCACCAACAAAGAGACGGAGGGGGAGGCAGCTGTTGCCACGGCGAGCCGGCGGGGCGTCCCGCCGCCATCAGCTGATGAATTATTCATGAGCCAAACACACACAGCAGGAGGAAGACCATGACGAAGGTGTGTGTGAAGCTGCCCAACAGGAAGTCATCATTTCCTCCACAGCAACAAGCTAACCGCTCTGATTGGCCTCTCAGCTATGACATCATCATCTGACTCACTGGGCCCGCCCCCAACAATTAGCTGGTGACCCCTGACCTTTAAGGAGACGGCTGAACATGTTTATGAACATCCACTGTTCAACATGTTGGATGAATAGTTGGATGCTTGTTGGATGTATGTTGGATGAACAGTTGGATGCATGTTGGATGCCAGTTGGATGCCAGTTGGATGCAGGTTGGATGCATGTTGGATGCAGGTTGGATGACTGTTGGATGCCGGTTGGATGCAGGTTGGATGCATGTTGCATGCATGTTGGGTGCCTGTTGGATGCCGGTTGCATGCCTGTTGGATGCCAGTTGCATGCATGTTGGATGCCTGTTGGATGCATGTTGGATGCCTGTTGGATGCATGTTGGATGCCAGTTGCATGCATGTTGGATGACTGTTGGATGCCGGTTGGATGCATGTTGGATGCAGATTGGATGCCGGTTGGATGAATAGTTGGATGCAGGTTGGATGCAGGTTGGATGCCGGTTGGATGCCGGTTGGATGCAGGTTGGATGAATAGTTGGATGCAGGTTGGATGCAGATTGGATGCCAGTTGCATGCATGTTGGATGCCGGTTGGATGAATAGTTGGATGCAGGTTGGATGAATAGTTGGATGCAGGTTGGATGTATGTTGGATGAACAGTTGGATGCATGTTGGATGCAGGTTGGATGAATAGTTGGATACAGGTTGGATGCAGGTTGGATGCCGGTTGGATGAATAGTTGGATGCAGGTTGGATGAATAGTTGGATGCAGGTTGGATGAATAGTTGGATGCAGGTTGGATGCCCCGTCCATCCACAGGTCCAGTGGTTCCCAGTGGAGTTCCACTCGGTTCTGTTTTTGCTCTCCTGATGTTTTATTGGATCAAATTCATTAAAAAAAAATTTTCTCTTTGAAACTTCAAAATAAAAGCTTATAATCCAGCTGCTGTTTCTTTTCTAAATCCAGCTGCTGTTCCTCTGAGCCTCAGGGTCTCTTCCTGCTCCAGGTTGGGCCGAAGGGTTCAATTCATGAACGGGTCGTTTGTTTCCCTCCGTAGATTCAGATTTAAGCTGAAGGTTACCATGGCGATACGTCGGAAGGGGTTCGGGACGGAGCCGATCCTCCGGGATGAGGAGCGATCGGCTCCACGTCTGGCTCTAATTAGATTTCTGCGTCTGGATTTAAACCCAGTCTGACTGCAGAGGGAACCGGAGAGCAAACAGAGGAAGAGGAGGAGGAGGAAGAGCGGGCTGCTAACGCGGTTCTGAGGGGTGACAGCTCCATCTGGGAGATGTTAGACGGCTATTAGCGCGCCACGAGGCCCGGCGGCTCCGTAAACACACGCAGGAACACACACGGCGCCGGCTGTTGTTCCAGGCGTGCGCTCTGGCAGTCAGGGGAGGAAGAGGAGGAGGAGGAAGAGGAGGGGGCAGATTTCATCAGCTGGAACAATAAAAGCTCCAACAGACGTTTCTCCGTCTAAACAGGTGATCCAGCCTCCGTTACCATAGCGATTGCAGTTTCTACGTACACAGGAACAACCAAACATGCTTCACCTGTCGCAGCGTCCCGCCTCAGGAACCTGGGCTCGCTCCAGCTGCCGTTCACCTCTGACCTCTCAGGCGACAACTTCCCTTCCAGCTCTGTGGATTTGTCCCCAGAGGGCAGCCATTGGCTGAGCTCTCCGGGTGGGCGGGGCTTGTTAAGTCGCAGGCCGTTTAACTCGATGCGGACCTTCAGCTTCTTCACGTCGTCCAGAATCGAGTCTGTGAAGATGAGCAGGGGGTCAGAGGTCATTTCACACTGAAAACAAATAATACCAAAACAATAAATATAAATATATATTCTAAACTCTGAGTTCAGGATATAAACTCAGATCATCTGCATAACAGGAAACCTGGAAGCCACTGGGAGCAGAAACCTAACAGGAATAATCTGGATTATTCAGCCTGACGAAGGAAAGACAACGGGTCCATTTCTTAAAGTTTCTCCACATTCCAGTTTAGCTTCATAGCTAAAGATTTAGCTTGATGCTAAAGATTTAGCTTGTTAAGTAACCATTTAGCTCAGAGCTACATAAATAAATCCAGTGGTTGGACTACAAACCCCACAGGAACGCTGCAGTAAATCAGTGACATTCTACCCAACATCTGATCCTAATTCCTGTTTTTAACTAATAAATCTGACTTTCCAGGTTAAATCAAGGTGAAAATCTGCTTCTCCTATTGGCTGAAAACTGGCGGCTGTGTGAATGACTGAGTGAAGCGTTTTGTGGAGGTTATCTACAGGAAGTGACCGGATCCGGATCGGTTCCTACCATTGGTGACTCTGACTCTCTTGGTTGGACTTCCTGTCCCGCCGTCGTCCCCTCCCGCCTCGCCCCTCCCTCTCTTCTGGCGGCTGCTGATGATGCTGCTCTGATGAAACGGCTCCAGGCTGAAGATTCGCCGCCGGCTCATGGGGATGTTTGGACTGGACCGCAGAGCGAGCCGGTTCCCCTGGAACGGAGCTCCGGACCCAAACGGCTGGATCTGATGGTCGTCCCGCTCCTGGAGGACAGGAAGTGGCTCTGTGTGGCGGTACAGGCGATGTTTGAGAGAGCAGGACGGATTTAAACCTGGGAAGAAGAAAACAACTTCAGCTCAACGGAAATATTAGCAAAACTAAAAGTTTGTTTTGATTTGAATCTCAGTTTTAAGGAAAAACAGCAGATCTGGAATATTTGGGGATTCTGTTGTGGTAACGATGTTAGTGTGACCTTTGACCTGCTGAGTGTAGAGCAATGAACAGCCTGATGACAGGAAGTAAAACGTTTTACAACCAGATTATGATTTATGATGTTTCAACAGTTTCCAAGCTTTTCCTTCAGCAGTGGAGTCTGGAGCAGCGACTGCTGCAGGTCCGGTTCTGGTCCAAACTGATTCATCTGGCTCATGTAGAAACCGCCAGGTGGAAACTAAAAACATTTCTCCATGATCAGAACCTTTGGACAGATTTTAAAGTTTGGACTTTAATCTAAATGGAGGTTCAGTTTGTTTCTGGTCTTCAGACAGGAAACCCTGGAGCCGTGCTGCGTTCAGGAACCATAAACCAGCCGTGTTACGTTTTCACAGCCACCTGCGGCGCAGCAACACGATGAGGCGCAGCATCGACGGTTCCTGTGGAACCGGGCCGAGTTTCCGTCGGGATTACGGAGCTCTAATGGTGCCGAAGTGTGAAAATGTCTGCGACGTTCGGCTTCCTGCAGGAAACGAGGGCAGCGCTGCGCCGGCTTTAAAAACAGACGGGTGCACTCAGAGTTCAGATCTGTGTGTGTGTGTGTCACATCTCTAAACACACACACACACACACCCACACACACACACTCAGAGGGCGGCTGGGGGAGCTCAAAGAGACAAAGGAAGTGACTTAAAGTGAGTTAAATATAACAAAGTGAGTTTTTATGTCTTTTTTTCTTGCTGCGTGTTTCTGTAGGAGCGTGCACGAGAGCGAAGGAGCGTGCACGAGAGCGAAGGAGCGTGCATGAGCGCGGACCAGCGCGCACGTCATCCGGCTGAAATCCTCTTACCTCTCAGAGTCTCGGCGGCTGCAGAGGGAGTTCCTCTCCGCTCCCCTCCTCCCTCCTCTCTGTTCCTCCTCTCCTCCTCCTCATCCTCTTCTTCATCCCTTCTTCCAGCTTCCTGCTGGCCGTCTGCCAGCTCCTCCTCCTCCTCTCCTCTTCCTCCTCCCTCCCTCAGCTCCAGCTCAGAGAACTGCAGCATGGCGCGCTGAGACACAACGAAGTGAGAACAAAATCCGGGTTTGTGTTTGTTGGGTGTGAAACAGCAGAGCACCTTCTGGTTTGCACCGGTCAGCCGACCCGATCCACTGCTGGGTTCTGATCCAGCAAAACCAGAACAAACCACAGATCCACACAACCATAAATCCTGATATCATCAGCAGAATCCAGCCCAGATAAAGAGTTCTGGATCCGTTTGGGGTGAAAATCACTGAGACTCAGTTAACATCCATCACTGAACTTCCTTTAAAGAAACGCAGCCAGTTTACAACCTGATGGATGTTTTTACGTTTGACCAACATAGTCAACCTTTTGTTTTCATCCCTTTCAGTTTATGATTCATTTATTTGCTCTGACTGAACAGATTCAAGTTGTTTTGACGTTAGTTTATGAAGCTCTTGGTGGATTTAAATGTGCTGCTGCATGTATTTAATACTGGAGCAGTTATTAAATAAATGTGTGATTCAGAACATTAATGTCTGTTTTTCTGTATTGTTTGAAACCTGAGATATCGGTGGTGAAAACGGAGGATCTGTAGTTTTCATCAGGACTCATCACTGCATCACCGTTTTCATGCCGTTTGATTTGTAAATCAGATTCTGAGACAAAGAAAGTTATTTCCTTCCAGTTTGGAGTCTGATGAAGCAAAAACTGTCCTGAAACATTTCAACACGGATGATAAATATAAAATTAGCATTAAGCTCAGTAAACGGAGATGAGCTGCAGTTTTAGCTGTGAGTCTTCCTCCTCTAACCTGCGTGGAAGCAGCTTCTCGTGTTCAGCCTCCCCCTCCTCTCTGTCGCACCTCCATCTGCCCTGACCACAAACCCATTTTAAAATTAATGGCCCGTGAAACGACCTACAAATCCATCCGGCGCTGCGGCCCGGATCCGCCGGCACCCGGAGGAGAAGGACGCGCGAGTTAATGAGAGCGCCGCCGTCCTTCAGGAGCCGCCGGCCAGCCGGCTGACAGCAGAACACGCAGCGCTGGTTTCTCCACGGCTCGACGCTGAGATCGGGTTTCTGCAGATTTTATCAGAGACCCAGAGCCGCTCTGCTGTCAAATATCCAGAAATAAAACCGTCATGTCATTTATATCCCGTAATACTGCATCCAGAACCGAAAATAAAGATGGAGAAGAAGAAAAACATCATCCTGCTGCTCAGAAACATTCAGGCAGAGAGATCCCATCCTGAGTTCTGGGTCCGGTCCATAGAGAACCGGCAGGTCCAGGAGGGATTTAAACCCAGCTGGCCCAGCCCACCGGGAACATGAAATATGAACCAAGGTCCAGTGTGAACGTCCTGCATGTGTTCAGGTTGAGACCAGGTGTTCCCTCGGTAACCCATAGTTACTGGACTAAAACATCTACAGATTTTAACTCACTGGAGAGAAAAACTGAGACACAAAGTTAAACAATCACATCTAATAAATAGTCCAGTAATATTCATTCCTCAGATTTGACCTTCAGTCTGACATAAAACTGAAATTATTCCCAGAAAATCGTTGGACGTGTGAAACATTTGATATCAAACCATCGGTGCTCATCTGATCATGGCCTAATCAAAACCTGCAAAGGTCACCATGGTTCAGTCACTCTAAGGTACTTTAAGGATTCGTTCACACCAGTCCTGTTCAGTCTGCTTCAATCCATTTGTCTAAAAAGTTTGGTTCCTTTGGAGGTGTGAACGCGTAATGAAACTCTGATGCGGACCAAAGAAGTGAACCTCAGTCTGGGTTCGGTTCGAATGTGAACACCAAGCGGACCGGAGACCGCTCCAAAAGCAGGAAGTGGAATACAGCGCAGGGCAATCTGGGTAAATACAACCATAGCTAACATGTTAGCCTAGCGTTAGCAGCAGAAATGGCTCCTGGTCTTTAGCCAAGGACTAAAGAGAAATCCTCCAACGCTAAAATCTGACGCCTCCATTTAATTTGCATTTGGTAAAGAAGGAAGTTGCTCTCAGTGTCTCCAGAGGTTTTTGTGTCGTTTCCTTCAGTGGTTTTGGTGCAGCGCCCCCACAGGCCAGGAGGGGAACCGGTTGGTTTGACTCAGAGCAGAGAGACAGAGAACCGACATTTCAGTTTCTAATCAAGCTAAATCGTCGACTGTTAGGTCTGAAAACAGGCCATGTGTTGGAAGTTTTGAGACCAAACATTTGTCCAGGAAGTCCAACTGATCTTTGACTGGACTAACCCTCTGGCATTGGATTCAGACTCTTTACCAAGTCATTAGCAGAGTATTGATAATGATCTGAGCTTTGGTTTGTTGCTGTAACAACAGAAATATATAATCAGTTACAGAAGCCAATAAACTCTGAAAGAATCAGAGGATTCTCCAATTAAGACCTTCAAGTCTTCAGTCAAACTCCTGAACATGAGTGAACTGAACAATGAACTTCACCAAGACCTGAACATAGATCTGACATACGGTACCATCCTTATTTACAGCAGGAATAATTGACCAAAATGAATTTTCTTTTCTGAGTTAAATTACGTTAATGATCCTGGAAAACCAATAATCTACCAAAGAACAACAGGCTGAAGGTTTTCATGATTATTTAAGCAAAGAAGTCAGAAGTTCTCCTACCTGGAGAGCACTTTGCTCGCTGACATCAGAGAGGAGGTCAGAGGTCATGTCTTTAAGATGGCTGCCCACACAGTCAGGGGAGTTTGTCGTCTTCTTGCTGAAGCTTGACTGCCTGTTTCTGCAGCTATCAGAGTCTTCAGGATCATCTTCCAGGAGAGTTGCAGTATCCTGCAAATTCTTCCCTTCATTTGTACAGCTGGCCTTGATGAGAAGGTCTTTGTCAACATGTGGGGTCAGGTTATTGTGAACTCCATCGGTAGCCAAAAGGTTCGGACCAGAAGGGCCCTCAGTGAAACTTCCAGATGAGGAGAGCCTGTGGTTACTGTTTGGGAACAACATGAGGCCATCTAAGGCGGCATTCCCACTGGTTGGGCTGGTTTTTCCAAAAGCCGGAGCCCTCAAGCTGAAACTGGGCCATGTAGCATTGTGGTTCTCACTGTTACCAAACGGTTCAATGCCGTTTCCACAGCTTGAAACAACAGAGTTTCTATTTTCACCAGGCGAACAACTGAAAATTCTGGGTTCATTCAAACCGACATTAGAGCCACTTGATCCCCCAACATTTGGACTTCTGTCTGTGGTACACGTTGGGTCTTTGGGGTCGATGCTCAGATACAGGGAAGGCCGAGAGTTTGTGACTTTCTCAGTTGGGAATCTGGGATTTAACACGCTCCACGATGGGACCTGAGGACTGGAATCATTAGAAACCAGTCCCTTACTGGTGGAACCTGGACTTTCAGACAGATCACCACCAACAAAAGCTGGAGTCTTTGGATTGATGATTGTACGTTTTGTTTCACCAGAACTACCTTCACCACCGTTGGGAACCAATGAGATTGGATTTTCTGGAGGGCCTTGTTGAGGGCCGTCACATTTACTTGAAGATTCAGGCTTTGCTTCCTTTGAAACAACTCCTGGTGTCACTGTGGCATCGCCACCAGAAGCTTTAGAGTCTCTGGAGAACTGCCAAGAGGATGTTCGTGCACATTGCATTGTCAGCTCTTCTGGGATGTCTGGAAATGGACTTTCTGGTTTCTCCTCTTCTGAGAGTTCTTGACTACTACAAGGTAGCGGTGAAACATTACAGCTGGATGGAGTCTGGGGTAGCAAGCTCCGACTCTGCTCTGCCTTCTGGATCCAATGAGTTCCTTCTGGAAGCCATGACTTCTTACCTTTGAACTGGTTCCCTCCACTGGTTCCCTGTTTGTGGGGAACTTCCATGAGAGGGTTGCAGTTGTTGTCATTTTCCTCCTCACGTACCAAATCAATGCAAACTACATCGTCCCTGGCAGCAGACTGGGCTTTATCTGGCGCTGCTTTTGAAGCTGGTTTCATGGTTTTTTCATTCTCGTCGTCGTTCTTGTGACCACGGCTACCATCCTGCCTTTTCTGATTCATGAATTGTTCTTCATCTCTGGTTTTACTATGGATCTTAGACAAATTATGATTTGGATCTTTGTTTTCGAGACCTGGACAGTTAGACATGGAGGCCATCTTATCTGAGCTCTGGTAAGGTAATATTCCATACGGGAGGCCATGTGACTGGTAAAAGTTGCTGTTGCCAAGCAAAAGTGGATGGGGGAAGACGTGGCCCTTAGTTGTCATTCGCTGCATTGACAGAGTCTCAGCGACAGAGTAAGGGACGTAGCGGTTAGCATAACCTAAACTATGAGGTAGGTAAGAGTCCCTATGAATTTGGTTGGAGGAGTTTTTGTTTTCTGGGTTGAACTGTTGGTACTGTGACGGATCCGGTTGGCTCTCTTTAGAGTCGGGCTTGGAAGGATTTTTACTCTGTTTTCTAGAGCAAGTTTCCCCTTTGCTGCCTTTTACAGAATCAGCAGTAGAAACTTTGGGCCATTCAGGTTTTGATGTGGAGGCAGGACATTGTCCAGAAGATGCTGGACTGGGAATACTGGTTACCTGCCCCACAGATTCAGTTGGAACTGGAGATTCCTGCTGATTCCGAGTAGTGTCCACTGCACTACTTGTAGTTTGGGAGCAAATGTTACGGTCAGTGATAACCCCAGAGGTCATTTCATGATCTGAGGCCTTTGTCAAACAGCTAATGGGTAGAGATCGCCCCTCTTTGAGGTCTTGCTTCTGATTGGCTCCTGCCCGGTAGCGAGATGGTTGTAAATACTCCAAACTGGCCACAGCCGGCGCTTTGGATGGGAATTTATTTGGGAATTCCTCCAACTCTTCAGCAGGATTTGCTTTTCCTTCCAGCTTTTTGGTAGCTTTCTGAGGTACAGCGGTGCCCGGTGACGTCTTTGCACGTGTTGAGTGAGTTTCAGCTTTATAGTTGGAGTCTTTGGTATTACTGCTACCTGAGTTGGTGGAGCGGCTGCGCTGGGAGGCCAGGTAGAAGGGATGTGAAGCAGGAAGTGAGGGTGAAGTGGCCTTCTTGTAAAGATGCTTCTGAGGGTCTGCAGTGGACTGAGGAACTGAGGTGGGTGGTTGGGACACTGGAGATGAGTTAACGTGAGTGCCACTGCTGACGGCGCTCTTGGTAGAGCCGGACTGACACGCCTTTACTTCACGCTGACACTCAGAATGCTGCATCTGCATCTGGGACTCCTGGCGAGTCTGAGAACTGGTGCTGAAAGCAGAAAGCTCTTGAGGCAACTGTGCTCCAAAGCCCTGCAATGTCTTGTCCTGGCTGTGGGGCCGGGGTGAGAGGACGGCCCGGGTGAGGTTGACTGAGGACATCCTGATGGGATGAGCCAGCGAGGAGGCAATATGAGCCGGAGAGTACGGAGAAATGAAGAAAAGTCTTTCATCTCCAGGCGTGTTACTTCCAGTGGCACATAGCGACTGATACGCCAGCTGCTGCTGGGTGAAGGGCGATGCAGACAAGAGGGACGTCTTGTACGCCATGTCCAGGAAGGGGTACATTGAAGCGTCCATGTACGGGCTAATCCAAGGCAACCTGAGAAAGTTACCAGCACCGTTCAGACTCCCCTCTGACTGCTTCTCCACAGGCAGAGACCGGGGGTTCAACCCCAGGCTGTTCCCTTCTGCAGCAGAGACAAGCAGAGGCTTCTGCAGCCCTGGAGGTGAGTTTTTATATAGTTCAGCACATCCATTGACAGACTTCTGGCCTTCCAGAAGGGGTACAGCTGGCTTATACAGGAGGTCATAGCCAAGTCGCAGGGAGGCACCAGCATCCTGGGGCTTCTGCGCAGAAAGAGGGTGGATACCCGGGTAGATGAGTCCTCCATGGGGGCGGATACTTTCCCCCACCAGAGCGTTTCGGTCAATGCTGAGAGCTGCTAGGGGGTTCATCTTGTGAGCTGTTCTGGCATCTACCTGGAACATGAAAAGGAAAAGTAAGCTGCATTCATTGACAAGATTATTTTCCACAAATCATTGGATAAGTGGCTCCTTCTACTAAAACCTAGCAAGTTCAGAACAGATGAAGGTGGAAACACAAAGTTATGAGGCAGTAACCGAAACATCTGACACTCCTAGCAACGAGTAAAAGTAAGCAGACAGAGAAAATGGACATTAGACACCAAGATCATCACTGGATGGGTTCAAAGTTTGGGTCTGAATGAGGCTGATGGAGTACAGAAGCCAAAGTGGCCCCAACAATCCTTTTACACTTTAATGTGAAAACAAACTGGTTCCAACAATAGTGATGAATCAACACTGGTTTGTCCCTTTGGTTTGGAGGATTCTAAAGTCTGGCTGACTGAAAACCAAAGAGGTTCAGAGAGTCAGAAGAACTGCTGATGATCACTAGTAACAACAAAGTCTGAGTGAACGTAGCTCAATATGGACGTCTCAGCATTTATTCAAGAGTTTTTAAATCTAATACGTTTGTAGTCAGTAATGTTTTTTGGAGTTGCGATTTTTTTTGTGAAATTTGCACATTTTATAAAACTGCAGTGAATGATGCAACATTCAAAGACTTTTAATGTTTTGAGACAATCATTAAGAAAAAGTGTTTCTATATTTCATGCACTGATAAAGGAAGGGTGCTTCTGCAGGAAATAAACAATAGTTCTCCACTTTCAGGTCAACATCTGGTCAAACTAGTTCTATCAAACCCAGTCAGAAGGAACTTTAGCCTGATCTGCAGCGATAAGAGCTTCTGGCCCGGAAACGTCAGGGAGGCTGACCTTTCACCTCTCCATGCTCTGGACCCGACTACCTCTGGTTTCAGCGTCAGATGGGACCGTTTGCCTGCAGGACAACGCTCTGGCCACCGTGTCTGCAGCCGGACGGAAAACACACAAACAAGCAGGTCAGAACCAAACAGAACCAACATGAAGTTAGACTGGTTTTAATTTGATCCAAGAGGCAAATATATTTAATGGAGAGTTCAGAAGGTCAGATTTAAGGCAAATGGTCAATTTTCATGATCCACCTTCATTTTATAACTCATGGTCAACATCTGCATTTCATTGGTCCAAACTAAAAGTCTCTGTTCTTTGAGTTAAAGTAGATAACTGAGTTCAAAACTTATCATCCCTCCTGACGGAAACCGTTCTGTCCGCTGTCCCAGCTCAGAAAGAACCAGTTCACCTGGACCAGGTTAAATGTCAGCAGGAAAACAAAGCCGCTAAGCAGGTGCTAGCAGCAGTTTAGCACCAGAACCAATTAGGTAGAAAAACGGACAAAGTGAAAGAACAGTGAGGATCACACGCTATGCTGATGATACTGTGATATAATTCTCCAAAGGACAAATTACTGACCTATAATAGGTTATAAATATAATCATAGTCAACATGTCATTATATATTCTGCAATAATGAATACTTATTTAATCATAAAAGCTGCTTTCTCAAAAAATACCCAAAGTAGACAAGATTTCTGAGTAACTTTCTCTTTCTGGCTGTTTTAATCAGAATGTCCCTTCATTTATCTGTAAAGAATGAATCTGTAGTGATGAGAAGTATTTGTTAACATACCAGTACATATTATTTTTATCAACATTTTGTCCTGGCGCCATAATAAATTCAGTTTTATATGGAATGAATTTCAGAAACCGGCGCTGGTGACCAGTTTCAGTCGAAGTCTGAGGGGAGGTTTTGTTTTTCTCTTCAGGTCAGATTTTCTCTGCTCAGTCTGGTGTGTGTGCTGCACATTCCAGCTGCAAACACACACACACACACACACACACAAAGAGCCTGGAAACTGACGTGTGTGTGTGTTGGTTTTATCGCCCAGCCGGAGGGCTGATAAGGCACGTCACCGCTTTTCCCGAGGAACTCATAATCCTACGGAGAGAAAACGTATCAGCGGCGCTCGGCGGATACACACAGCCGCCTGAAGGGCTGCCACACACACTCCCTCACACACACACCCCCACACACACACACTCAGTAATTGATGGCTGTTAGCAGGCTGGGATTTCAATAACAGCTCTTATCTGGCGGCTGCTGAAGGACAGCCGTGTGTGTGTGCTCACGTCCTCGCACGCCTGTGTGAACACATTACAGAGCCATCAAAGACGGGACATTCCAGCCCGGCTGCAGAGTTCATGTCAGGGTTCAGGACGCCTGGAAACACAGGCTGATGATGGATGTCCTCGCAAACACACACCGTCCTGCACGTTTTGCTCCAGCAGGTTTACAACCGAGGGGAAATAATCTGCAGTTTCCTGGAGGATTTTTCCTCCATGATGAGCTCTTTGTGTTCAGCATTTATTCGCTAGTGAAGGTGAAATTTAAAATCTGCCCAGAGCTGAAACCATTTCATCTGGTTATTTAGAGGAAAAGCTTCTGGTCACAAAAAGATTCATAAATGTTACAAACTGAAGGCTGTGTGTCTGTTTCCTGCTCATATAGGGACAAAGGAATATGGCGCACAGCTAACGCTACAGCTAACGCTACAGCGGCACCTCAGTGCAGTTCCTCTTCTAAACAGCAGGGGGCACTCTTCAGGAAGTGACGAGTTCATAAATAAGACTCTTAAAGTTTTGCTGAACCTTGTTTTACGTGTTTTTGACGTCGCGGTCAGCTTAACGAATGTTTACTGCTAATTAATAATGGCTAAAAAAACAACGTTATTTTTATTTTAAACACGTTAAATTGATGTGACCTCACTGTGACCTCACTGTGACCTCACTGCACGCTTTCAAAAATAACTATATATATTATTTTAACATATTTTACTTTTGAATTCAAAACAAACCAACGTTTTGCACCAGAAACATTAGTGGCTGAACTGTTGTCATGGAAACCAATCAGTCTTCTCATAGCAACCATCATGGCAACCAATGTTTACAGTTTCCTACCAGCAACGTCTCTGCAACCAGTAACAATCCAACAACCAGTAACCATCGGTAAAAAGTCCAGTTCAGGTTTGGTTAACATCGTGACCACAGATCGGTCCAACCCAAAGCCGTCCTTCATACGGAGTCCAACGGTGGACCAGGTTTGGACTAGACTGTCCAATCTCCTCAAAGACTTATGTCCATGTTCAGAAGCAGATCCCTGATTTACGTAACATCAGAAACTTCCTGTTTCTGTTTTGGTTGTTTTTACGTAGAAGAGAGAATCAACCGGAGACAGAGTCCACCGGAGACGGAGTCCACCGGAGACAGAGTCCACCAGAGACGGACTCCACCGGAGACGGAGCCCACCGGAGACGGAGCCCATTGGAAACAGAGTCCACTGGAGACGGAGCCCACCGGAGACGGAGTCCACCGGAGACTGAGCCCACTGGAGACAGAGCCCACCGGAGACGGAGCCCATTGGAAACAGAGTCCACTGGAGACGGAGCCCACCGGAGACGGAGTCCACCGGAGACTGAGCCCACCGGAGACGGAGCCCACCGGAGACGGAGTCCACCGGAGACTGAGCCCACCGGAGACGGAGCCCACCGGAGACGGAGCCCACCGGAGACGGAGCCCACCGGAGACGGAGCCCATTGGAAACAGAGTCCACTGGAAACAGAGTCCACTGGAGACGTCCAATTTCCAGGGACCAGTGGACACAGATACCAGAACCATGCAGGGACATCCAACTAGCAGCATCAATTAACGTCTGCTGCTAATTGGTTAATTAATGCTGTTTGTCGTCTGAACCAGAACCACCGGTCCAAACTGAAACTTGAGATCCACCCGGATAGAAACTCCATTTCTTTTCGTTTTTCACCAAACAGCAGAAATCAGGACGTCTGTGAGCTTCTGCAGCAGCACTAAGATGGTTTCCACTGTGAGCATTAGAGCATATTATTATAATTATCGGTCTAATAATAATAAATGATGACCTCATTAAACTGAGTCCACTGTTTTGGTCTCATAAAGTTTTGATTTTGGTTATTTTTAGTTCCAGGTTTCTTATCAGTTATGAGGTCAATAAAAGTTATTGTGCGTCTCTAACATGAAATTAAATTTGGTGTTTAAACCGTCAGTGTTTCTATTCGTGGCCCCTGACTCAACTTCTGGGGCCTCCAGCTTTTTTACTAAATAAAGCAACAAAGAGCAAACATGTTGTAGACTTTAGATATTATCTATAAAATGTAGAAAAGCAGAATATTTTTGGTTGTGATCGTTACGCTGGAACGTGGAAAACAAACTAAATAAATGAAGAAATTACATTTTTATTTGATTTTCTGATCAAGTTTCTAAAAGTTTGAGATTCTAGAAGCTGAACCAGCAGCAGACAGAAACTCTAGAACATTTCAATCTACAGCTGCAGGAACCAATTAAACCTGAACGCCACATCAATTAAGCCAATAATCAATCAATATTATTGATGATCTGATCATGTTTGTAACTCATCAAACCGACCTGAAGTTCTCCATCACGGACCCGGATCCTCCTTCCGAACCGAACTTCCTGTTCTTCCAGCTCGAACATCCATCCGGTTAAAGTCGGAAATCCCACGAATCCATCCTCATCGACCCGCGCGTGCGGCGGCGTGCGCGCGCTCAACAAACACCGAGAGGCTCGCGCTTTCTTCCTGTTCCGTTCACGCGCTCCCCCATGTAAACACAAAGGGAGGCGTTAATGAGTTACCTGTGGACGCGCGCGCACACACCTGAGCACGCACGCGCCACGCCGCGCGCGCAGAGTCCCGCCAGCGGCAGTTAATCACATTAAAACAGTTTCTGCGGTTGAAGCAGAAAACGCGGAGCGGCAGGTTTCCTCCACGCGGGAACAATCCACGGAGTGGCGCGCGGACGATCCCACGTCCGCGCCTTTCTTCTCGGTCCGTCGCGTGCCTGAGTGTGCAGGGTTGATCCTCCTCCTCCTCCTCTTCCTCCCCACGCGGACTCAGCCTCCGCCGCTCACGCGCTCATGGATCAAATGACTCTAAACGATCAGTGACGTTCCCAGCGCCAGACTTTCAAAATAAAGCACCTGTCTTCTGGTTGCAGCTCATACCCGTCTAACAGAACCCGTTCTAGGAGAACCCAGTTATAAGCTCGTAGAACCGGTTCGGTCCAGAAGCGGGTTGGAAGCAGAACCGATGTGAGCTGAAGGGCCAATCAGAGAGGAGGAGGCCGTTACTCTGAAAGCAGCACGGAAAGTCCAATTACCTTTAATATTCATTTATAGTCACCAAGTTCTCCAGGATCCTAAAGATCCGTTGGTTCTGTTGGACCGGGTCAGAAACCTGCAGAACCTCCATCAGTAGGAAGAGAAGTTTTCCTAAAACACATCCAGGAGGAACACCAGACCAGGACAGAGGTTCTGATCTATAAACACAGGAAGTTCATGTTTCCTGATCCATTAAAGGGATCATCAGGCTCAGCGCCACCTGACGGCCGCAGGAGGAACTGCAGCGGCTCCTGGTTTCTGTTGGATCAAACCGGGTTTCTGGTTCTGCTGAAGGTTCTGGTTTCTTCAAAATAAGAACCATCATCTTCATCAACATCAACTAATGTCATTATGATTGGAGCTGAGAGCTTTTATTTTGAAAGGACAGCAACGTTTCATTCTGATTTTGCAAAAATAAAAATCCACTTTTTCATTTAATATGAACAGAACTTTTTATTTTATGCATAAAGTTGAATGAACAGATAATATTTGGTGTATTTTTCAGGTTCTGGGTTGAAGCAGAACCTTCTGGACCTGAGCTCCTGACCGGACCGGTTCTGATCCAGAAGGTCTGGAAGTTTGCTGAATTAATAAACGTCATTCAGGAACTCTGAGCTTTAATGTGTAGATGAACAGCTCCCCCCTGTGGATCAGTTCAGTACTGCAGCAGAACACACCGAGTAGAACCGACAGAGAAGCGGGTCCGAAGAAACGGGTCCGGACGGGTCCAGTTGGGTCAGAAAGGTGTGGAGATGATCAGCTGTGATACTCAGACAGGCCATTGGGTTTAAAGAGACCCATCTGAGACCCATTTAGGTTTCTGGACCCAAACGGGGTCCAGAAGATCATCAGCTGCTGCTGCCTTTCAGTCATCCTCTGACCTCTGACCTCTGACCTGAACTCAGAGGACAGCTGACACTCTCTGGGTGTTTTCTGACTTTTGGACCAGTCTCTGCTGACATGAGGACGGTACCATGTCTGGTACCATGTCTGGTACCAACAACCATTCAAGGTCCCTGATGTTCAGTTTGAGTCACATTAACTTCTGGTGTCCTCCAGGGGGAGCCAGAGGGACATTTGGGTCTCGGTTCTTCTGGAGCTCTGTGACAAACGGACCAACAGAACATTTAGAATCAAGCAGCCATGTTTAGTTCTGGTCGCAGCTGATCTGTAAACGGTTCTGGTTCTGAAGAGTCCGGACCGACTGCTGGGTCCATACCTCAGCGGTTCTGGTTGTGTCAGCAGGTCATGGGACAAGATCTGAGCAGGCAGCAGAAACTTTCAGCTGAAGTTTTAGGGAACTGGGTCTGACCTCTGACCTCTGATGCAGCACCAGCTGACCCTCAGCAGGTTGACTCAGAATCAACTGGATGAGTAAACAGCAGCTCCAGTAAATATGAGTTTTATTCCTGATGCTGACGGCGCTGAAATCGTCTCTAACCTTCCGTTTCCTTCAGACGGCGTTGAAAAGAGGAAGCGGTTTCTACAGGTTTCTCTAGAATTCAACTCACTGTGATTAATACCAACGTCCTTGTGGTTAGCAGCTCCTTGAACTTACTCAGTTTAGCTAACTAAAAATACTGTCTGTTTCTTCCTTTCCTAACATGTTCAGGCTCCTGATTCTGATTTTATCCTCAAACTAGTAGCTTTTAAAACATCCATCTGCTAAATACTTTCATTTTACATGAAATATTTGCTTGTATTTTATGATCTATTAGATTATTTGAATCTGCTGTGGATAAAGCTTAAAAAGATTCCTAAATTTGACACATTTTTGTAAATTTCTTGGCAAAAATTCATCACAATTATTGATAAAAAGCACGTAAATCTCCATCTGCTTGTTGTTTTACTGCTTATAAAATCATAACCAACCATCTGGCTCTGAATTATTCCACCCATCAACTGAAACATATCAGAAAGTTCTGGAAACCTTTTCTGAGACCTTGCAGATAAACGACAGTGTCGTCTGCGTACAGAGAAACGTCCCTGGTTCAGAGCTGCAGGAAAACCTGGCTGCTGCAGAAACGCTGAGCAGTTCCTGTAACAGTGACCACAGGTGTTACAGGTTGGAGCCGTTTGAGAGGAGGAAGGTGTGACACGGACTGGCAGGGGGTCGGGGAGCACGAGGCTGTTGTACAGAAACCCCCTGTCAACACGTCTAACCTCTGGCACTTTTCTAGTGGAGGAGGAAGGCGCTGTGAACAGAAAGCCACTAATTATTCACAAGGTGAAGGAAACACCGCGGCTTTCAAATCTCTTCTGAAACTCTTGTGACATACATTTGAGGTCAGCGTTTGTGTCTCCAGAACCAGATGCAGCTCGGCGGTTGTGCACGGATGTCTGACTGTGGTTCTGCTCTGCAGGTTGGCTGGTTCTGTGCATGAACCATCGCCATGCAACAGGGACACATCACGCCAGTTCAGACAGGACTAGAACAGAACCGCTCTGCTCATCATGGGCAGATGATCCATGTAAACATCCAAACTATCACTTCTTTATTTTGTTTCTGCTGCATCAGAGTGACTCAGTCTGGAAGGAGAGATAAAGATCTCAGCTCGGTGCCTTCGTGTTAGGAGGACGTTCTGCAGCTCCGGTTCTGATGTGGTCTTCTTTGGGTTCAGGCTAACCTGCCAGACACCAACAGACTCATGTTGTACAGTCAATGTTGCAATGCACAGAAACCAAAACGCAGCTCGGCATGTAAAACATGGAGGTTGATGTGCAGCAGACATTAAACCACAAAGACCCAAAACTCAACTAAACACCTCAGATATTTTAATCTTTTATTGTCTAAACGTAAATGAAACTCAACGACCTTTGACCTCATATAATAAGCTCTGAGACAAAAATAAAATAATAATAATAAATGAAGGAAAACGTCTATGAGAGGCGAGTAGTGACTTTCTTAAGCTGCCGTTTGCAGCAGTGAGCTAACGTTGGTTTGTGTTTCATGCATGAAGGTTCTGGTTCTGTTGGGTCCAGTGAGCGGTACTGGAGCCAGGCAGAAGGTTCTGTACCATCCCCCACTGACTGCGCTCAGATTGTCATCTACTGAACTTTTCACCAAGATTAATAACCTCAGTCATAACAGGATGTATAGCGTCATGTTTTCTGAAGCTATAGCTAATAACAAACCATAAAGTTTATCATTAGCTTTATGTTTAGCTAAAGCTAAAGCTAAACATAAAGCTAATAATAAACCATAAAGTTTATCATTAGCTAATAATAAACCATAAAGTTTATCATTAGCTTTATGTTTAGCTAAAGCTAAAGCTAAACATAAAGCTAATAATAAACCATAAAGTTTATCATTAGCTAATAATAAACCATAAAGTTTAGCATTAGCTTTATGTTTAGCTAAAGCTAAACAACAACAACGTCTACTAAACTCACAACTCGTCACGTTTTAGTTTGAGTCTCACTTCCTTTGATTATTCTCACGTTTTATTAAATATTTCCTTAAACATTAATGATTATTTCCTGTCAGCCTCTTTGGTTTATTGATTTTCTCTCTTTATTAAACAACAATAAAGTTATTAATTCATTGTTGACTTTCTCTAAGCTCTGCCCCGTTTCTCACCCACAAGTATTTTCTCATAAATGTGTTGTAACTTTGTATTAAATCCACCACAATGGTTATCACGATGCTGTTCCTGTTCGGTCTGGTTGTCATGACACCGTGTGTCCTCCAGGTGGGGCTTCTAGCCAATCAGCAAGCAGCTTTTGGCCCGTCGCTGCGGTCCTTCAGTCGGACAGAAAACCAACGCTGATGATATTTAGACATCCTGTTTTTATTATCACTGCGGCCCAAAAACAAATCACAGGAAACAGGAACTAAAACTATAACAGAAACTAATAAATACTCTCACATATACAGACTCCTTCGGCCAGCGGTCATTTCCCAGAGTTCATAGCGTCCAGAAGCAGGAAGCTGGACTTCCTGGACTCCCTTCAGACCGGCTCACCTGTCCAGGTGTGACTCAGTATTGACGCATCTTTGGGTTGGGATGTTGAGCTTTGTAGTAGATGCACTCTGATGAAACCCGAACCGGAACCGGAACCGGAGAGGGAGGCAGCTGGATCTCCTCGTACTGAAACGAGACACCGAGATGGTTGATCGTTTCCTCAGTAGATTAGTTGAGTTATTAGTTTAGTGAGTTGTTGATTAAAGTGTTTAAATGTAAGTTTAAATTCTTTTTGTAAATAAACTTTAGTGTATTATTTGAAACTGAACCCATATCATTTATAAATGTCTCAGACTGAACTGCTTTAATGTTTTCTCAACCTGATCATTTCTTATCTTTATTTCTAAGGAATTATTTATAGTTATTAACAGTGAAACTAGACATGGCTGCTCCAGATAATGACCCAAAACACACAGTAAACGTTGCACCAGCCCTGTTCAGTCCAGTTTAAACCAACTCCAGTCCGTTTGCTTATAGAGTCCGGTTCGGTTCACGCAGTGTGGACGCTAATTGACCTCTGACCTCTGGTCCTCCAAACCTCAGTCTGGGTTCAGTTGAACTGAACTCTGGCTCGGTTTGAATGTGAACGCCAGTTGGACCGGAGCCCGCTCCAAATGAAGGAAGTGGGCTACAGCGCAGGGCATTCTGGGTAAAAACAACCAAAGCTAGCGTGCTAGCCTAGCGCTAGCAGCAGAAATGGCTCCTGGTCTTCAGCCAAAGACTAAAGAGAAATCCTCCATCTTGTTTCCATCTGGTGAAACAGGAAGTTGCTCTCAGTGTCTTCAGAGGTTTTTGTGTCGTTTCCTTCAGTGGTTCTTGGTGCAGCGCCCCCACAGGCCAGGAGGGGAACAGGTTGGTTTGACTCAGAACCACAGCAGCTGGAGGTGGAGCAGATGGTGGAGTTCTGGTTCCAGTAGAACCGGGTCTACTGGACTGACAAGTGGGAAAACCGCCTAAAAACAAAACCTTGGACTTTTTGGAGCCACGGTTGAATTACTGTTGAACATCTGTGGAAGAGCTGAAACATCTGGAGAAGCACCCTGCACAAATGGAGTTTTCCCACAGGGACCAGACTACCTCTGGACAGGTGGACCAGACTACCTCTGGACAGGTGGACCAGACTACCTCTGGACAGGTGGACCAGACTACCTCTGGGCAGGTGGACCGTCCAGAGGGACAGGAGGACCAACTATCCCTTTAAATAGATAGAGACTACATGGCTGTGAGGAAACCTGTTCCTTAAAAACCTCTAATCTGGTCTGTGGTTTGAACACATTGGAGGACAAACATCATTAAGACGCTGCTGGATTTAAATTTCATTGCCGTTTTTCCTGTCGATGAATATGACTGAGTACCGTCCACATCCAGCAGACCATGAACTGCAGTCTTCTGTCTACTTGACCTCTGGCTCTGATTACTGACCTCTGGTGGTTTCTGTCCCACTCGGTTCCTCTACAGACAGTAAACGGTGAAGCTGCCACACGGCTGACCTATGATGCTGCAGCAGCATCTCAGCAGCAGGTGAACCATCGGAACATCAAAATGTTGCGGTGTTCCACCAACAGTCTCTGGTTTTAACACCTTGAGCTGTGAAATCGTCTCTCAGACTGTTTGATTAGTCGGTTGGTTGTTACCTGTGGGCTCTGCATGTCGTCGGTCTCCATGTTGTATGCTGCAGAGCCCTTCGCCCTGCAGCTGCAGCAGCTGCTGCAGCAGCAGCCGTTCCTCCTTATATAGACACAAAGAAAACCTGCAGATGGACGTTCAGTCGGTCAGTCAGTCACATTTAAACAAACCCAACAAAAACCTCATCAAGTCGAATCCTGACTCACCGACTGCTTGATGTTTTTTCATGTTTTTACTCCAGGATGTTTTTGATCAAATATTAAAACATTCAACGTTTTTCAGACATCAAAGCAATGGTGTTTGATATTTCATGACTTTTGTTCTTCAAAATAATTTGATCCTTTTAAATTAACGGCCATTGTTGCTTCTCTAATGTTCTGAAAAGCCGTATTGTTGTTATTATTATGTAACATTTTAAACCTGGAGATGAAGAGGAAACGTCTTCAGGTCACAGATAAAAACCTAAACTGGCCAAAGAACAGATTCATTTCTGCTGAATTTTATTTGCCAAATAATTCTTCCTTCTTCTGAGCTTTTTGTTTAATAATTTCCACAGGAGATTCTTTTTAAAAGTCATAGTTTTAGTTTCAAATTAAAGATTTTATTTGAGGCTAAATGTTTAGTTCACAATCTAAATATTTAGCCTCAAATAAATATCTAGTTAGCAAACTAAATATTTAGTTTGAAGCTAAATATTTAGCTTTCAAAATACATACTTATATTTTAACTAAATAGTGAGCTTACTAACTAAATACTGAGTTGTAAACTAAATATTTAGCTCCAAAGTAAAAATAAAATCTAAATAAAAATATTTACCACGCTAATGAAATATTTAGTTAGCTCACAACTAGAACATCTACACTAAATATTTAGCTTACTAACATTTAGCTTATAAATCTAAGTAGCAAATATTTAACTATCGAGGTAGTAAGTTAAATATTTAGTTTGCAAACTCAACATTTTGCTTGTTAGTTAAATATTAATTTTGATTATTTATTTATGTATTTTTTTTACAAATAAATAATCTGATGGAAAAATTGATCTTGAAAAAATTGAAGCCCCGTTTTGTTCTACAGGCTAAAAAACAAATTATTGCTGTTAGTTTTTTCTTGTGTAACTTTCCAAACAGCTGCTGCCGTTTTTACCGAGATGTGAACAAATGAAACCAAACTGAATTTTCAAGCTGAAGTTCTGGAAGCTGTAAAGTTTCTCACCAACAGCAGCAGCCAGCAGGACGGCATTGAGGCCCAGAGAAACCGCCGTGACGGGCTGAACGAACCGCCCTGCTGCGGGGCAGGGAGGGGCTGATGACCGGGGGATGGACGGGATGGACGGGATGGATGGGATGGATGTGGTTGGATGAACCGAGGGGACGACTGAAGAGGAAGAAAATTAGAACGGTATCAAACTAATTTAGAAAAGATTAAAAAGAAAACCGACTGAAGGAAGTCAGTAGATTTAAGGGGCAGATAAAACTTTGTGGTCTGAACGTGAGTAATAAAAGTCTTAACTGTAACAAACTGTTTCTGTTTATTTCTGTTTGTTTATTTATTATGTGACCATAATAGATAAACAATTAAATCATTTCTGCAGCAACAATTCACAACAATCAGTTCACCACAAATTCATTGAATTCACACATCCTGCTTTCAAACAGTCCACTGAGCTCAGTGGTTGGTTGGCCCACTTTTCTTTATGACTTGTTGTTTATTGTGGAACAGAATTAATTTCACAGATAAACAGTTTAAACTGCAGGAAACATTTTTCAGATCTCAAACATTTATTTAATCTGTTCCACTAAACATTCAACACCAGGTTCAACATTCACTAAACATTTACTTTGACTTGACCGTCTCAGTTGTACAATTTCCTTTAGACTAATTCAATAATAAAACATGTTAATAATCCCAGCCTGGGTAAACCTGACACTGAGTCTCAGTTCAGGTTCAACTCACCACCATGTTTTCATCATTTCTTACAAAACCAAACTAATGAATCTGCTGAGTTTAAAGTCTTTGCTGCTCACCTGATAGACTGAAGGTGTCTTTGTAAACCATCTGATCGCTCTGCCTCATCCCACAGTAGTACAGCCTGCTGTCCTCAGCAGAGACGGTTTTAATCACCAGCTGGTTTCCAGACATGGAGAACTTTGATTTAAAGTCTGACTGGCTGTAGCAAGGGGTTGATGAAGAACGAATAAGTCCAATTTGTGCTCTGAACTGGCTGTGGATCTTCATGAACCAGAAAATGTCACTACTGTTAACAGAGCAGTTTAAAGTCACATCCTGACCCGGTTCTACAGTAACATTCACCAGGTTCTGGGCCTCTGATCCCACCAGAACCAGCAGCAGAACCGTCCCCAGCAGATCCATCAGACGGGCTGCTGCTCTGCGGTGAGGCAGCAGAGAGACTGATCTCCACTTCCTGTCTGATCAGAGTCACTGAGACCAGAACCGGCTCACAACACGGAAGTGAAAGTCATTCACACTCCAGGAACCGGGCCGGGCTTGGACTAGGCCACAACATTTCAGTCAATTTTTCTACAGTTGATAGAAAAACAGCAGCAGCTGCAGGACGACTGGGCCAAGTAGAAACCTGAACCAGAGCAACCTGCTGCAGGACGAACAGAACCAGAACCGGTTCCTAGGAACAACACTGGAGAAAAACAGAAGTAGTTTGACCCGAACGGCTCTTTTGGTTAATATTATCTGATTATCATGACTGAACATGGAGGAGCTGATCGAGCAGCTCTGTGCTATGAACTTCAACAGCTTCCTGCAGCTTTTGGTCCAGAAGGCTTCAAACCCGGCTGGAACGGTTCTGCCAACAAAGTTCATCAAATCCTCTAAAATAATTGAACCCGACGTTGGAAACCTGCTGCTAAACGTCTCAGATTAAGATGATTGTGGCTCAGATTCTGAACGTTCTGGGTTCAGTTCCTGCTTCCTCCTGCCAAGGTCGGCTGCCCTTCAGCAAAACGCTTCATCTTCAGCATCTACCCAGCATCATTAGCATCTGCAGCCCAGGCCCTCGGTTGGAAAGGCCTTTTATCTGCAACGCACAACGGATGAATGTGGAACCATCATTTTAAAACTAAAGTAGAAAAACAGTCAATTTGTTTGTCGTTCCATTATTTATGGACATAATCAGTCAACAAAATCTTAGCAAGCAGCTCAAAAAATCGAAGCAAATATTAAGGAACAAAAAACAACCAGAAAAGCTACATAAACCTCACATCCTTTAGATGATGTTCAGATGTTATAAAGCTCAGACTGGACAACACATCAGTACATTAACCTTCACAGAGCAGCAACCTGCTGAACGCAGCACATCCACATGGAGACGATGATGTCAAATATTACCTGAACACTAAACATTACTTCTAATTTGATCTCTATTCTAGTAACCAAGCAAGCATCACCTCATCAGTCATAGTGAACTGGCTCCCTCTTGTGGCAGAAATGAGTTACAACAGACAAAATAAGAGTTTCAGTTTAATTTTATTTTTAAATTAAATTTCAATCAATCAGTTTAACGGACCAGTTTTATTCTATGATGTAGAGTAGAATGCACTAGATAAACCTTTGGGAGCGACTCTCATCATCATGTATGAAACTATTCATTACCTATAGATGTTTCAAATAATAATTCATCATCTTCAAAAGCTCCTCATTTCCCCACAGAATGTATGGAACAATATCTAACAGAAATAATACCAGGTTTCAGTCTTTTAGTAATGGATAAATAATAACATAAATAATAACATAAATAGTAACATCAGTTGAATATAAGTTTTCTTCTTGCTTCCTTCATAAACATTGAAGCTGATTGGCCTGAAGAAGAAGAAGCAGAAGAAGCAGAAGAAGAAGAAGCAGAAGAAGACAGGCTCCAGTCTTACATCAAGCAGATGCTACCAATAAATAAAAGCATTTTATAGGAACTCAGCTGAACTAAATATTTGTCTGCTATGAAAAATTAGCTAAATATTTTTTGACATCAACGGACAAAAACATATCAGATTTTGAAAAATGTTACTTCTTTTAAAACATTTATGTTCATAAATAAATAATCTTAACGGTGATTCTGTCAACAACAGCTCCAGTGTCATGAACTCTTGACCTTCTCCTTCAAGCTGTGGTATGTAACTTTATTAAAAAGTATATTTTTCCATATTTATTGAGACTGTCTCCATGTTGTGACCGTTTGTTATGAGACAGATAATAAAGTCCCTCCTCAGGGAGACGACAGAGGAGACCCATCTTTTCATAGATTGTCTCATATCAAGCTGTCCTGACATTAAAGCGTCACATTCTCCAGCTGTAGAGGAGAAACCAGATATAAAACTGGACGGCTGTGACTCCATGTCCTGGTCTGATAAGTTTTCTTCTCAGGCTTCAGAATATTGACAGGAGGTTTTAACTTGTATGGAGATAAAACGGTAACAGGTGAAGGACGGGAATGTCTGCAGTTTAATACTAGACTAATGTTGAGAAGCTGCTTAAAGTTTATCTGTAAATAAATGATTGAAAGTAGCAGAGCAGAGATGTTTAAACTTCATGTTAGAAGTAGATGATCAGGCTGAGAGCAGAGAGGACCAACGTCTGCAGGACGATCCGTCTGCTGGACACACAGCTTGTGTCTCCAGCATTGTGTGAGTTCTTCACATCTTCTTTCACTGGGAAAGAAACAACAGATTCACCTTTTGACCCGGAAACATTCAGAAAGGATCAGTAAACAGATTCTGTGGGATCAGTTTTCATTGTGTTTCATCAGGTAAACACAGGTAAATATTGCTGGGTTCAGATGACGTAGCGCCGACGTCACGCAGTGCAGATGGAGGGCAGGAAGTAAACGCAGCCTGTTTATTTCTGCTGATCCAGCATCTACATGTCTACAGTCTGAGTCCTGAACGGTTGTTCCAACCGTTCTAGTAGAGAAAGATAAACGTTATTTTTATGTTTCTAAGGTAGTCGGTCACAGGGAGTTAATTTAAAAAATCTTACAGAAAGAGAGGAGAAGAGTGGATCAACGATCTACAGCTAAACACAGGAGGTGTGAAAACTAACAAGGCCAGAGTTTCTAACAGTAACAATCCATTGTTTAAATTATATTTTCAGATGTTTTATTGGACAGTTACTTAGAAAGACAAGCATTCACATGTCAGGTAAAATATTGAAATGATATATATAAAATGCTATATTTTTAATGGGTTTTCTGTAGATCACTGAATGGTTGACCTACATTTCAGAAGAGACTCAACATGAACTCAACTCCTGCATGAATTTGGTTTACAGAAGCTAAAGAAATGATTTACCAGGAGATCCAAGCTCATGGGTTAGCTTGTTGTTAGCGATAGCATCGTTATCATAGACTAATTACTTAAATAGCACAACTCACAGCCATTAATGCTTCTTTTGATCCTATATATTTGACCCAACCTGAAACTAAATGATTTTATTCTCCAGGCTTTTGAAAACTTTCTTCTGGCTGGTCGTATAATACGAGGTCTGCAGCTCCAGGTCGTTAGTGATGTGGATCACCTGGATGCAGGTAAATCCTCCAGATTATAAGAGAAGTCTTTTTTACCAAGATAATACGGATCATATCCTAAATACATGCATATTTTTTCGCGATGTCTCGTCTGTTTCAGCCTATGTAGGGCATTAGCTACTCCATTAGCTGTGATCCATTTTGCTTTGAACCAGAGAAATAAACTTTGTGATCCCATCTGAATTTCGTGCATCATGTATTGTATCATTGTATTTGAAACATAATCAATTACACATTTAATGATGGTCATAGGGTAGGTTAGCCCTAATGTCACGGTCTGATTGTTGATTCTATGTTGAAATTGAACAAAACTCTGTGAGGGCCGGCGGCGGCCCAGCTCAGTGTAAGAGGTGAACAGAACCTGGTACCAGAAGCCATTAAAATTCTGTTTACATCGTTTTAAACTGTGTGATTATGAGTGGGAATAAAAATAGCAGCAGGTATTTTGTTCCATATAACACAGTAGGAGTGTAACAGGTAAACCTTTATGGATGAAACTCCACTAAAAACCCACCTGTTTATTTGAGACATGATCAATTATAAATTTATTGATGGAACCTGAATTAATGTCGTGTTTTGATTGTTGATTCTATGTTTCATTGTGTTTCTGGGTTTAATAAGATGTAAAGCACTTTGAAATGCTTTGCTGCTGAAATGTGCTATACAAATAACATTTGATTGATTGATTGATTGATTGATTGATTGATTGATTGATTGATTGGTTGGTTAGTTGATTGACTGATGTCACATCACGTGTCTGAAACCCAGCAATAACCAGCAACAGTCATCTGACTCACTGCTTCACAGAAACATCAACTCACCCTCCAACTTTATGTGGTTTGTTATTTCTTCACCATCAAAGTTGATGTTGCACTCATAGGTTCCAGTGTCGTTCTCCTTCAGGTTCTTTAGGGTGATGGAGTAGTTCTTGTTCTGATATTCTGTTGGGAAGCTGGACACTCGACCTTTATAGCTCTGGTCCTGGTACGTCAGGTCCTCAGAACCATCCTTGATGTCAAGCAGAATCTTGTTGTCTTTGTCCCTCCAGAACACGTTCACCTTTTTAGAGCTAGTATAAGAGCAGGGCAGCAGGACACTTTTCCCAACAAAACCTTTGACATCCAGGCAGATCACTGAGGGAGAGCAGAGGATGAGATGAAGACACAGCAACACCAGAACAGCAGCTGCATTTCCACTGACCAGATAATTACACAAATTAGAATTACGACAATAAATGTGCTTAACAGCAACTTATTAAAAAATATGTTTTTGATCAGTTTTGGTGGTTTTTCAGTCGTATAGGAATTAGCTTATTTTGTAAAAATGTAAACTGTTTTTTACGTCACATGATCAACAGCTGGATGTTAATACTGATGAAAAACAAGACAACATGCCTGGTGGCACAGAATGATTTAATGACTTAAAACAAACTTAGTCATGAGTTTAATTGTGTTTAATGGAAACACCATGGTTGTCAAATTGTGTTTTTTTAACACTAGTAGAATATAAACAAAGCTTTGCACACATTTGTATCAACCACAGATCCAATGAACCAATCACATATAAACAAGTTGATGTATCAGCTGTTCAGAGGATGCTGCCTGCTGATTGGCTGAACCAGAGACTAACGACCCACTCGTCTCATGTGAGCCTTTTCTGAAAACAGCATGCGTCTTTAAGAAGATAAACAGAGACACTCTGGTTTAGGATCTGGGTATAAAATGGAGGATAGAAGAGCTTACATGGCAACGAGGAAACAAGATTTGAATCCTAGCTTTAAAAAGAGTTGACTACATCAGGTAATAGTCTGATCCCACAGATAGAAATGGGTTTATTCGAGGTCCTGCCCTCTATTGTATTGTACCTTAGACTTTGTGTTGACATGAGGCATTGAGAGTGAGTACATAACAGAACTTCTCCATAACCCTGAGCTCTCTGACCATTTTAAACATGGCTGCTGCTACCAAACCCAACAGGAACAGGAAGTGAGTTCCTGCTTACCAGAGTGTAGAAGGATGAAGATGCAAATCTGGATCCTGGAGAGAAACAAAGTTCAGTTATTCATCTGAATCATCATCAGGATTTTACGTTTGAATCTTTACTGATGACACAAAACAACCAGCAGGTTTTTCCTCTTCTACCAGAACACAATGAATTCTAACTGTGTTAACCAGAAAGAGCCAGAACACGACGTGATCAACAATCTGGATCTGATCTGAGGTTCTGGGCGCTCTGACAGTGATACCACATGATGGAGGAAGAGAGGAGTCCAGTGATGGGCGCTTCAGAGTGAGATGAACTCCCATCATGCTTTGTGTCTACTGTAGCAGCCTTTAAACGCAGCACTATGATCTGGGGTTACTGCAGCTGTTGGGTTCAAAGGTCAGCCACATTATGAGGTAACCAGATTATTCCATCCATGATTGTTTCCTCCATGATGACACTGAATGCAGTCTGCATGTTCTCCCTGTGCCTGGATTCTCTCTGGGTACTCCAGCTTCCTCCCACAGTCCAGAGACATGAGTCCAGTTAACTGGTCAGTCTAACTGGCCTGAGATGGACTTCAGGGTGAACCCGCCTCTCGCCCAATGACTGCTGCAGAACAGCACCAGCCCCCTCCTGAACCACAAGGATGAGAATGTTAAAATAGTGAATGGATGGAAACAATTTCCCAAATAATGAACAAATTGTTTGTAGATCACCTGAAGCTTAATGGGTACATCTTACTGATTTTACTTTACTGGGATAAAAGAAATGCATCTAGTTTATTCCAAAAGAGTAAAAAATATGGACTATTTTTGGTTTAATGAGCTCTAGTGACCTCTGAGTTGGTCAGAGACTCAAAATGGTTTTAATGAAAGACGAGAGTTTCCCCTTTAACATGATACCAAACATTATTATATTATAGACCTTTGACAAATACCCACAGCATGAGTTTAAACCAGGAGTTTAAACCAGGAGTTTAACCAGGAGTTTAAACCAGGAATTTAAACCAGGAGTTTAAACCAGGAATTTAAACCAGGAGTTTAAACCAGGAATTTAAACCAGGAGTTTAAACCAAGAGTTTAAAGCAGTAGTTTAAACCAGGAGTTTAAACTCCATGGTTTAATTTAAACCAGGAGTTTAAAGCAGACATCCACCAGTCTCAATAAACTTTTTCCATAGGAGTTGTTGATAATTATGACTCGGCTACCATTTATGAAGGGCTTTCATACCAAAATATTAACCAGAGACATGGACCTTTACCAAAAACACTGACAGACGTTGTCACCTTGAAACGGGCAAAAACTGTCTGACCGATGAACTACCAGCAATAACTAGGCCAATAATGACGGCAAGGGCGGAAAGCTAGCTAGTTAGCTAACATGCTATTTCCGCTATTAGCCTTTGCTCGACATTCAAGACATTTTTTGTTTCTTTGAGCAACCAGAACAACAAACCTTTTGATATGTAACTTCATGGCTCTTTGGAGTCTGTAGAAACTGAATAAACGGTTAACGGTTGCTAACAATCGCTATAACAACGGGAATTCCCGAAAATGGACGAGTCATTTGAACAGTATGTCGCATAATGGTGACGTATTTTTCAGAGGGCCATTGGGAGGCAGCATCCTCAGAAGGAGCTAGCCTCTCTGGGTGAAGTTAAGGGTGGAGTTCTGTCCCATGTTTTCTTGATGAACAGCTTCAGTTGCTCAACAATCTTTGTTGTCGCGTTTTGGCTTCATAATGCGTCACATTTCCAATGGGAGACAGAACCGGACTGCAGTCCGGGTTAGCCGTTATCTTTATTCCCGTCCTGACGTCTGCGTATGTCGCCTAGCAACCAAACTGAACGGGTCGGTAAAAATTTAGCTGGAGATATTGCAAAATTATTTCTCTTATTTTATTAACACTTTATCATTAATAAAGTTAATCAGTTGATTAAAACACTTTTTTCCCAAAATTATAAAAAAAAAAAAACATGTCTATTCAAACGACAGGAGCCCGAAACACGCTTTTAACTTTAGTACGGCCAGAATTTAACACTGTGGGCCCGCAGTGCATCCTGGGATACTTTGGGCTGCGAAGGACACACCAGAACCAACCTCCAAACACGAGGAGGAGAAGGACCAATAGGAGCATCGCTGTGACGTCATTTAGGGGCATCGCTGTGACGTCACTCCCCTTCAGAGGCAGCCTTTGGAGGACCCAGCGGCGGTCATAGCCCCCTACTTCTTCTTCTTCCTCGTTTTGTGAGGGTTAGAAAACGATACAGTGAATTACTGTCGCCATCTGGCTGGAAGATCCTTCCTGTCATCCAGGTTAACTTCCTGATTTCCCAGGTTAACTTCCTGATTTCCCAGGTTAACTTCCTGATTTCCCAGGTTAACTTCCTGTTTTCCCAGGTTGTGAATCAGTTTGTTTTCTGTTCCACATCACAACAGAACATTTTCTATGGTTTCATTCGGGTCATCACGTTTCCCTGTAGTGAAAGATGTTCTGTTAGAATCTGAGTCCAGACTGTCTCCTCTCTCCTGGTCCAGGTAACTTCTTCATGTGGGTCAGGTGGATCTGATGGGAGATGAACTCCCAGAATGGACATGTTGACCTCTACATGACCCCAGCAGGATGTTTTTCTTGTGTTCTTTTTTTAAGGTTTTATTGCCTCTATTTGATCATGTATTGACAGGAATGAGAGAAGTGGGAAGACATGTGGCAAATGTCGCCAGGCCGGGAATCGAACCTGCGGCAGCGCGTCGAGGACTAAGGCCTATTTATGTGGGTTGTGCTTAACCCTTAACCCCTGCACCACCAAAGCACGGCCATCAGGATGTTTTTAAACCATCTGTTGCTTTAAGACCCAACCAACCATTGATTGGTTCAGCGTTTCTTCAGAAAAATGAGAAAAGTAGAAACTCTGTTATTGTTGTGACGTTTGACTTGGTGACTAACAGAAACTGGAAAACAGGTAAAACTAAATCCTGTTAATCAGTCATTTCTCAGATCACGTTCGCTGAAGCAGGAAAACTTTGAGGTCAAAGGTTAAATCTCCATTTTGATGCATCAGATCCTGAGAGCTCATGAATAATTCATGAAGATTCATCGATGGAAAATGAAGGACTTCCAGGAATGTTTCCACTGATTCCTGTATCTGTTGATCTCAATGTTTCCTCAGACTCAACATGTAGAAAACAATATCAGAACAAAGCTGGTGTAGAAACAGGAGGTCTCACTTCAACAGAAACTGAACATCTGGAGCATTTCTGGGAAAAATGTTTGACCTTCATTTAGAGAATTTACTCAAGTAAAACTAGCAATATTTCACAATAATGTTACTGAATAATGCAAGAAGACAAACAATGTAGTAAAATTACTTGTAAAAAGATGTTTTTTAAAAAGTTATGAGAGTAACGGTGAGTTCACAACAAACGTGTTTGGTGTGAACTCATCATTCCACCGTCTCCTGCAAATTTAGTCTAAAATACAAAGTTTAACATTTATTCAACATTTTTGCTGGATGGATCTAAATATGTCAAATGCAGGAAAATATTTTCAAAAAGTAAAAGTTATAACTTACCTGACGTTCGAACTTCCTCGCTGAATATTCCTGTTTGATCCATAAGATTATGATAATTTAGAAACAATGACATCATTGTGATGGTCTCTAAATGAACCTGAAGCTCCACTTCCTGTTTCCAGTCTGAGCTGAAAGCAGGTTGCCATGGTTACTACAGTAGAACGTGAACCTGGTCACACCCAGTCTGCTGCACTGTTGACTCTCTGTCAGCTGACTGAACCTTGGCTCACCGTCTGGATCAGCTGGTAGGACGGGTTCCAGAACCAAACTGTTTGTTTTTATGAAGCGCAGAAACGGAAACAAAGAGACTCTGACTGGTGGAGCTTCAGCCTGAACTGGCTTCATCCTGATACTTCAGATCAGCTGCTCTGCTAGCGTTGCTAACTGCTCTGTTAGCGTTGCTAGCTGAGTTAGCCTCTGGGGTTCTGGTTCCAGGTAATCGGGCCTGCAGGCCTGGAGTTGGTCACATGTTGTTGTTGTTGCTTCTCGTCTCCCTGCTGCTTTTACTCCAGATGATCCCAGTTTGTTGGAACATGTTAGTGACTCACCTACCTCAGATTCTGCCGCAGTGACAGATTTATTACAGCAGGTCGGTCCAGAAGGGGCGGATCAGAACCAGAAACTGATCCTGGTGATCTACCTGCTATACTCACCAGAGTTCTGACGGTCCAAACATCCAAACCTAGAAACCATCAGTTTGTTCTTGTCCTCTGACTCTGAACCAAACATCTCCTTCCTGAGGTCTGACCCACCAGAACCAGGTTCTTCTGGAGCAGCTTGAATGAACCGGACCGGAAAGTTCAAATGGTTGTTCTGCTAGAAATAATCTGGTCTGCTAATCTAGTGACAGCTGGACGTCTGGAAACCAACCAGGGGAGATTCTGGTGTTTAATGGAATCAATCAATCAATCAATCAATCAATCAATCAATCAATCAATCAAGCTTATTAGCATAGCACATTTCAGCAGCATGGCTTTACATCACACCATCAACAGTTAAAACCAATAACAGACGTTACATTTTGTCGTTAAAATGAACGTTAATCAGTTTCTAGCCTTGATTTAAAGGATCTCAGGGTTTCAGCTGTTTGGCTGTTTTCTGGAAGTTTGTTCCAGATTTGTGAAGCTGAATGCTGGAAGCTAGCCACTATGTTGGTGTGATCGGGTCAGTAAGGTTCAAGTAATCTATCTACACACTGCTAGCTAACAAGCTAGGCTAATCAGTAGACAGGAAAACTGAACCTTACCGTGAAGAACTTCCTGTTCCTGTCCTCTGGTCGGATGACGCTGAAATTAACGCGCAAAGCATGTGGCTTGATTCTGACGCCCTTTGACCTCTGAGTGTTGAACAGAGTTCAGGCAGTTTGTTTACATCAGCAAATGATTGATTTAAATCAACTCAGATCAATTCACTAATATTTAAATTATTTAAATTCAATAAAATGAATCACATTTTCTTTTTACCAACAAAAATTCCCAGTAGGAACCTTTGTACTCGCGTGTTTCTGGTACGTCTGTAAATCTGACGCACAAACAAGATCAATGGAGGATGAAGCTGCTTCTCTCTTCTTACTGGGGTCAATTTCTGCTTCTAAACAATCTGATTGGATCCTGGAAATGCCTGCTGTTGTGTTCAAGTTGTGCTAAAGGAATTAGCCTATTAGCAAAGCTATTCAAGCCTAAATTAGCCTCTTAATGCTAAACATGTACCAGCTAACGCAAATGTCAGCAAAACTATCTCCATTAAACATTTTAATTAAAACATTAATGGAATCTGTAAACAGGAAGAGGATTTCTCTCCAGAACAAACACAAAATGCTCCTTTCATCACAAACAACCAAAATAACATGAATGCAAACACTCACCAATCTGGGTTGCTAGGAGACGGGTTGCTAGGAGACAGCTACTCAGTCAGCTCCATCTTGCTGGTTTTGTGGCTCCTCATGTTCCCAGATCACCTCCATGTTGTCTCAGCTGTTGATCTCCTGGTTTCTGTTAGCAGGAATCCATCCAGCTGCCACAGGAAGAGCTGAAACCACTTCCTGCTGTGGCTCCGCCCACTTTTGGTGACCTGAGGCTTCTTCATTTACTTTTTGTTCCCTTTCTTTAAAACTAGCACTCTAGCGGTTTAGCTAGTTTCTAAACATTAAACATGTTGATGGTGAAATAAGGTTTGTTCCTCAAGGTTCTGTTTTGGTGCTGCTGTTATTTCTGGATTAGATTCTCACTCTTCGCCACTTTGTGATCCCTTAATGATCACTGGGATGATACATTACTGTGTAAGTCTTTATTATTGTGCATTTTATGGCTTTTTTTTAGGTAGTGGCTGTTGTTGATATAGGTATATGGGTGGTTGCCCAGGGGGGCATTTCAAAGGGGGCGCACGTTAAGAGGCTGGAAGCTAACGGTGATCCAGTGATCACTGTTATCCTTCTCAGCAGGATCACTGGCCTCTAGTTAAAGTTTCCTTCAATGAAAATTCTCAAAAATTCTTCATTTTTATAAGTTTTTTTATTGCTGCCCCTTCGGTTAAAACATTCACAAATAAATAATCTCAGCAGCGATTCTGTATCAGTAACAGCTCCAGCGGTTTATGGAGGACTGACATGAACTCTTGACCTTCTGCTACAGAAATAACACATGGACATGTGACTCCATGTCTTGGTTTGATCAGTTTCTAGAAGTAGATGATCAGGCTGAGAGCAGAGAGGACCAACGTCTGCAGGACGATCCGTCTGCTGGAGCCACAGCTTGTGTCTCCAGCATTGTGTGAGTTCTTCACATCTTCTTTCACTGGGAGAGAAACAACAGATTCACCTTTTGACCACGGAAACATTCAGAAACTGTTGCATCAGGTAACGTCTGAGAAAAATCTACTCACCCACCAAGTTTATAGGTTGTTTTGATTCAACACCATCAATGACGACGCTGCACTCGTAGGTTCCAGTGTCCTCCAGCTTCAGGTTCCCTAAGGTGATGGAGTAGATCCTTTTCTTGAACTCTGTCTGGGACCAGGACACTCGACCTTTATACTTCTGGTGCTGGAGCTTTGGGTTGGGAGTGTCTTTGTTGATGTCCAGCAGATTGTTGTTGTCTTTGTCCCTCCAGAAGACGTTATCAGCTGCAGAATCAGAGTAGCAGGGCAGCAGGGCACGTTTACCAACTAATCCTGGGACGAAACC
This sequence comes from Xiphophorus hellerii, assembly GCF_003331165.1. Lineage (NCBI taxonomy): Eukaryota > Metazoa > Chordata > Actinopteri > Cyprinodontiformes > Poeciliidae > Xiphophorus > Xiphophorus hellerii. The sequence continues at coordinate 17,038,491 of NC_045695.1, read as the reverse complement.
CTGGCAGATCACTGAGGGAGAGCAGAGGATGAGACGAAGACCACAGCAACACCAGAAACTCTGAGAAACCTACAGTAGTGCTGACATGAAACCCAACAGGAACAGGAAGTGAGGTCAGACTAACCTGACGGTATAATCATGAAGATCCAAAACTGAGTCCTGGAGAGAAACAGACAGAGTTCAGTTTCACCAAGTGGGATCCAACAGCCAGAACAGAACAATGATACGGATGTTGAGAAAGCACCGCTGGATTATAATCTCGTACCACAAACTCTTGGTGTGGCTGGGATTAGATGATGACAAAACTAATAACCAGCTATATTTCAGGTTGAGGCCTGTAAAGTTGAGTCATAAAGATTTTAGGGTCATAAATCTGATCTATGGCCCAATAGCAGTAGAACCGGTTCTGCTAGGTTTCTGTTGATCTTTTATTCTTCGTTTCCAGGAGACCCAACATGCTAGCTAGCATTGTGCTACTTCCATTACTGTTATTTGATCAATATTCCAGACATTTGTAGCTTTATCTAAACAAGCGGAACAACAAACCTGATGTTTCTAACTTGCTGGCTCTCTGGAGTCAAACTGGTTAAATGTAAACTTTAACACTCGCTAAAACAACAGAGATTCCTGGAAATGGACGAGTCACTTGAATCATTGTGACATATGAGAGATAAAGAGAGTTAAACAGTTAAGTAAACTGCTACTAGTCAGACATGTACCAGAAAGCACAGAACCTGGGACAATAATAATGGAGCTAGCAGAAGGCTAGCTAGTTAGCTAACCTGCTATTATTCTTTGCTCAACATTCAAGACATTTTTCTCTATCTTTAAGCAACCAGAACAACAAACCTGATATGTGACTTCATGGCTGTTTGGAGTCTGTAGAAGCTGAATGAACTGCTAACGGTTAGCGGTTGCTAATAATCGCTATAACAACAGGAATTCTGGAAAATGGGTGAATTATTTGAATAATGCGTCGCATCATTGTGACATATGAGAGCAAACTGAGAGGCAGTGAACTTGGACGCGTTAACCTTTAGGTTTATTGCCATCCTGACCTCTGCGTGTGTCGCCTAGCAACAGCAAGCTAAACAAGATGGTCAAAATTGTAGATCTGGACTCCAGTCACTTACTGAATTGATTTTAAAGGTTTTAGTTTTTGAAGCTCCATCACATATAAAATATTAACAGGATAATTCACATCATTTCATAATCTCAGCTGTAACTTTCTGATTGGTCGGTTTGGACTCTGATCAGAGGAAACATCAGGATTTTGTTTCCTGTTGCTTTATTTCTGTTCCAGATTCATAAAATCAAACAGAACTTTGCTTCTCCTCCTCTATCAGAACAGGAAACGTTCACATCAACACCTGTCGCCGTGGTAACACACCTGGTTGGTCACAGTATGACTCAGTTCTGGGTTCGGTTCTGATCCGGTCAGCCTGCTGGTCCGGTCCGGATCGTCCTCCATGGCCGTCCAGAAGACGCCGTCTCCCCAGACGGGTCCAGCTGTCCACCTGTCCAGAGGTTCTGGTCCGGTCCGGATCTGAAACGGAGCAGACGGGTCAGCCAGAGGAACCTGGAGGTCCAACTGAACCGCTTCCAGTCTAACCAGCATTTAAATCCACTGGGACCAGTACAGACCAGTGGAGCGCCTGCCACTGGGTAACCATGGTAACAGCACTGACAAATTTAAATACATTTGTTTGCAGCCCATGTGTTCCAGGAAGTAGACTGATCCCAAACAAAGTCAACATCTGACATTTCCAGCTGAACAGCCAGTTCAAACTGGTGTGGAACCAGTGGATGGTTCCTGTTGTTACACAGACATTTTGTTTTATGGTTTAATACAGAGAACAACAATAGAGGCGGTGGCATGCTGAGGGCTCAGTTTGCAGCTTCCTGTTTCTGATGGCAGAGTGGACAGACAGGATGCTGAGGCTCTGGTTTCACTGGGCTGCAGGTGGGCGGAGCTTCCTGTCAGGTAGAGTTACTCACCTGAAGACGCTCAGCAGGAAGTAACAGAGTTACAAAGCAAACATTAACAGCAATAATTTAATTTAGGTTAAATGGGGATCATTCTTCAGTCGTATTTTCATCACCAAATGTTTAACTTCAAAACAAACATTTAGCCACTAGCTAAATAAAGAATAAGAGTTGTGTGTAGGTCCTGTTGAGAAGTATTTATCTTCACCATTAACATTTATAACACCAAAATGTTTCTTATTTGCTAAAAGAAGGAATGTTTAAAATAAACTATAAGTGGAGCCAAAGCTCTGATTGAAGGCAGAACGTAGTTTAACCCGTTTGTCCTTAAACAGTAAGACTGTGTGATGTGTTCAGGGAACCCAGAGACATTAAGATGTGTTTCAGTTCCCTGTTACAAACCGCTGAGTTTCTGAGACAGAGTTGATCCTCTGAGTGAAACCAGACTCTGGAGAAATGTAAAAAATTAACTATGAAGATGGTTTATGGTTCAGCAAACATGGAGGAAGTTTTTACAGTCTAAACTTACACAAGGTTCTTTATAGTTAGCTTATGTAGTTAGCATGCTAGCTACTTAGTAATAGTTAGCATGCTAAATACTTAGCATGCTAACTATTCATGAAACTGTCTCTGTGTGGATCATGTGACCTGTGTGTGGTTTAACCAGACGGATCCACTTCCTGTTCCTGAGCCAATCAGAAGGTCACCATCTTTCTCCCTTCCAACCAAAATCCAGCATAAATTAGGATAAAACTACAACTTTAACATTCAATATTTTATTCAACACAAACTGGTTTCTTTCTGTTGTCATGGTAACCAGGACCACATACTCTAAATCCACCATGTCTGATTTTAAGTGCTCTGAAAAAAAACACAGGAAGTTTTCAGGTGAATATTCACCAAAAATTGGTTTTTACTTGTGAGAATAAATGAACATTTTTCTAAGTTTCTTAATCCAGACCAAAATATTAAGCAAACAAGGAAAACAAGCAAAAAATGATCTGAATACAAACCAGTTTCTACACAAACATCTGATTGTTTTATTGAAATAGTTTATAGCTGAGTAGGTAGAGAAAAGAAACAACATGTTGGTGATTGCAGCGTTTAAATATGATATATTTTTGGTTCATGAAAACATTTGAGCTGAGGAATGTGTAGCTGGAGGAACCAGATTACGGGTTAGATGTTCCACCAGCTGCTGCTGATCTGATCCTGGACAAGTTGGGACATGAATATCTACAGACTGACAGTAGAAACTTTCTCTGTGAAACAGATTCATAACTTCATTAATCTGTCAGATTACTGAGGGCAGTTTGTTTTATTTTACATAGAAATTTAAAAGTTAATCAAATGAAGGAAACAAACTCTCTAAAATATGCAAAATTACTAGAACAAAATGCTAATATTTCATATCAGTTTGATTTATTCTAATATTTCATATTTAGTCTGATTTATTCTCGTATTGTTTACACTTTGTTTCTCGGCGCTCTCAGAAACATTCATCCCTCAGGTTCTGATTGGACCTTTTCTAACAGCAGTCAGCCCTGTTCCCCTGGAACCAGAACCTGAGCTGGGTCCAACCGAACCTGCTCCAGAACTCCTCAGTTTTCTAGAATAAATTTGATTTCATGATAAAAATCCTGAACACGGAGAAAACAACAGAATCTGGATCAGAACCGAACAGCAAACATCTAAACCCGCTTCTCCAGAACCGCAGCTTTAAAATCAGCGAACTGAACCGAAACTCTTCACAAGATAAGATCCAAATTTCTGGACAACAACTCAGCAAAAGCAGTTTCAGAACCAAAGTTCTGGTTCTGTTTGCTCATCAGAACTGCGCTACAGTTTTATTCTCCACAGAATCAGAAGGAAATCAGACACCAACCTTTGAAGCAGAGATAATGGATCCCTCCAGAACCAGAACCAGAGTAGTTGTGACTCCAGTGAGAAACAGAACCGGTCCTCAGCTGACTGGGCCTGATGGTCCCGCCCTGATCCGTGTCGCTCCGGGACGCTGCAGGCTGCTGAATGTCTCCATCTAGTGGACAGTAGCTGCAGCTGCAGCGTCTTAAAATAAGATTTAAAAACATCCAAATGTTCTCTAATCAGAAATCATTCTGCAGATTTCTCCATTAGCTACTTAAACTCATTTTCTACAGTATTAAAATACATAAAATACTCATAATTGAATACCTTTTTAAAATAAAATAAACATTACTTTAGTGAATGTTTGATCATTTACAGCATTAATCATGAACTGGAGGATCCAGACGGTTAAACTGACATTCAGAGGAGAAACGAAGGCAGAAATAGAAACATTTAGGATTTAAGATAAAAAAAACAAACCTTGTTTGTCTGTAAATGTGTTTGAGCAGAAATCCTCCAGTTCAGTTGTAGCTTCACCTGATTCACATCCTGTAAAAACTTCATTTCAATCACCTTCAGCATCCAGTTATGAATCAGTTCATCTCTATCTAGATCAGGATCAATACAGATCATCCACAGTCTGTATTGATGTTCAGTCCAGCAAAAGTTGTGGAGCTTTTCAGATGTTTTATCTGCAGATTCATCCTTTGCTCTACATGATCAAACGTTCACTAAAGTAACGCTGTTCTAGTATTTGAGGCTTTTTTTCTACTTTTTACAAAGGAATAAAATGATGTGTATTTTCATGATAATGTATGAAATCATCTCCAGGAGATCATTAACTGCAGAATGTTCCAGTTTTAGAACATTTGTTGTTTAAAAATGTAATTTGAAGAGGCTGCAGCTGCAGCTTCTGTCCACCAGATGGCGCAGCCTGCTGGGGGCAGTTTCTGATTTTATTTTCTTGTGTTTGTTTTATTGATATAATTGAAGTTTGATTTGATGTTGATGTTTATGAACAACCTGTATGTATTTATATGGATGTAAATGTGACACATTTAGGCAAAAGGTTTTATATTTTTCTGTTTTCTTTGGACAAATCTGGACTCAATCTGTTGAGTCTTAATGTTTGATAAATGAACAACATATTCATCATTTCTAAAGGAGGCCTGTACTGTAGCTGTTTACTTTAGGATCCATGTTATTGTGCTGAAGTTTCGTCTAATTATGAATAAATATCAAAGCTCTAGTGTATATAAATACAGTGCTCTACTTCACAATACATACAGACTCTGTTGTGTATTTAAGGTAAAACTGCTGTGGCTGCATATATTAACATTAACTAACCATATTCATACTGTTATTATTATCTTTATTTTTTGGCTAAAAAAATACAACGACTATTTTCACCTAAATTATAACTACGTTTACTTTTATGTTTCCCTTTTTTTGCCTATTTTCTGTCCTGATTATTTCTAATTACAATAATTATAATCTGACTTTAACATTGGAATGTTTCAGGATTACATGGATTAAGATTAGAGATGCAGCCTGAAGAAATGCTGATATTACTTTATAGAAAATGTTTATTTTGGTCCCAAACAAGTTTTTCTTTGAGATAAAGTCTAAACATTAAACACATTCATCAGGCCAGAGGATGGTTTGTGGTTGACCTCATGACCTTTAGATGCTTTTCCCACAACAAGAAACTGCAGCAGCTTCACTTTGTGTTGCTACTGAACCGAGATTAAAACTGACCTGTTTCTGGATCCTCAGTAACCAGGCCGATCTCCTGATAACCAGGCCGATCCTCTGGTTACCAGGCCGATCCTCTGGTTACCAGGCTGATCCTCTGGTAACCAGGCCGATCCTCTGGTTACCAGGCCGATCTCCTGGTAACCAGGCCGATCTCCTGGTGACCAGGCTGATCTCCTGGTAACCAGGCCGATCTCCTGGTAACCAGGCCGATCCTCTGGTGACCAGGCCGATCTCCTGGTAACCAGGCCGATCTCCTGGTGACCAGGCCGATCTCCTGGTGACCAGGCCGATCTCCTGGTGACCAGGCCGATCTCCTGGTAACCAGGCCGATCTCCTGGTAACCAGGCCGATCTCCTGGTAACCAGGCCGATCTCCTGGTAACCAGGCCGATCTCCTGGTGACCAGGCTGATCTCCGTCCCGTCCGCCCGGTGACAGAAGAAAAGGTCACTCAGATTTTCACTTCTAACCACATTGACTGAAACTGGTTTCCACAAATGTTCACACTAACAGTTCAGTCCAGATTATTTTAACTAAACTGAAACATTTCCTGGATCAGCATTTTCTTCTCAACAACAATCAGTTTGGAGAATTTACCAGTTAAACCAGTGGATCCAGTTGGTTCGGTGCGTCCTTTTGACCTTGGCGGGTCTTCCTCTTCCGATTGAAGGTTTGGTGCCGAACTCCAGCAGAACGTTTGTCTCGTGTTTCTGCCAGTCGGTAGAACCGGGTCAGACCACTGTGAGGGCGTTGGTGGTTTCTGCACAGAAACAGGAAGTGGCAGATTCTCATGTTCAACATTTCCCAGCAGAGCCGCGCTGGTTCCAGTTCAGGCAGAAGCTGCTGATGGATCTGCTGTGGACGGTTCTGCTGCTGGTTCTGGTCGGATCACGGGCCCAGAACCTGGTGAATGTTACTGGAGAACCGGGTCGGGATGTGACTTTAACCTGCTCCCTTAACCATACCGAGGTCTACTGGTTCATGGAGGACCGGAACCAGAGCAGAACAGGAATCGGACTAAGCGGTTCTTCAGCTCCTACTTACTTCTCTCCTGACTTGGAGGCCAAATATTGTCTGTCTGGGATCAGGTTGACGGTCCGAAACCTCTCTGTGGACGACGGCAGGATGTACTTCTGTGAGAGGAGGGAAGACGGTGGAACGGTTGATGGAGACCCGATCAGGTTGATCGTCTCAGGTGGGTTCTGTAGATCTGGTTCTGCTCAGGAGAAAAATCCAGATTAGTTCATTAATAATATTAATATTGATCTGTGTGTTGGCCTCGGATCTCTGATTCACCTTCAGTCTCCAGAACTTTCCATCTTCACCAGACTGTCAGTTTGTGTTTGTCCAGATGTCCTCCTGTCCGACGGTCCGTCTGTCCAGCCGGCCGTCCCCGTCACGTCTGCCTACGTATTTGATAACGTGAGATACATCAAATGGATGGTGCAGGTCATCGGCTTGGTGATCGCTGTGTTAGGTGGGTGTGGTGGTGGAGGAGGTTCGTCCATCAGCTGGTCTGAACATAAACTCGTCCTCTCTTCTTCTGTTGGCAGCTTCCTGTTGTTACTGTTGTCGCAAGAAGGAGGATGAAGCTGCTGACCAGCAGACGGAGAATGAACGGATGAATCCATCAGATGATTGTGAACTTTAACCCCCTGGACCTGTTCTGGCTCCTGTCTCTTTAAGAACCACATCCTCTTTTGAAAGTTCTCTGTTCCCTCTGATTGGTCCGTTCCAGGAAGAGATTTTCTCTCTGCTCCTTCTGTCATGTTTACTTCAGATGTTTGATCATTAAGTGATGAAGGCGACTGTAAAAACATTTACGGTGCAGTTTGTAAAGATATGTAGTAAAACATTAACATTAATTTGATTTTTTTATGTGCTTCATTTCATTTAATCTCAAATAATTCTCACTAATCTGGAGCTAATTTAGCTGCAATAACAAAACTCTGCTATAAAATCCTTGATTCTCACTGAGCTCCTGTATCACTACAGATTATTACATGTTTTATTTTTCATTATTTCTGCTGCTGGCTGCAAAATAATATAAATAAGTTGGTTTAATTTTATTTTCTATGAAGCTGCTTCCTCAATCACAGTTCATGCTGAATTAAGTTATAAATTGCTGCATTTTCATTTCTAATGAGCTACAAATTTATTACAGATTCCACTAATGTTTAAACCACATTTTCCTAATTGCCATGTTTCCATTCCAATGTTAAAATCACATGTGAAAAACTCTCTTCACATAAGTGATTAGGAAACATGCGCACCATCATCCTCCAACCACTTCCTGTTATTGTCTTCTTCGTGGTTTCCACCAGTAGTAACTTCCTGTTGATCATGTGACTCATTTGATTAAAATAAAAAGTTTTTCCATTGCATTTCTGAAATATAAACTAATTTCACCATCAAACTGGCCTTAATGATTCATCTCAGAAAAACTTCCCCAAGAAATGAATCTTCTGATTGGACCTTTCCTAACAGCAGTGAGTCCTGTCCCGTCCTGGAACCAGAACCTGAGCTGGGTCCAACAGAATATGGATCACAAACGCAGCTTTAAATTGAGCGAATCAAAACAAAACTCTTCACAAAAAAAGATCCAAAGTTCAGGAGAACATCTCAGCAGAACCACAGTTCTGGTTCTGCTTGCTCACCAGAACAGCTCTAGAGTTTTATTCTCCACAGAACCAGAAGGCAATCAGAACCAAACTACTGGATGTCTCCATCTAGTGGACAGAAGCTGCAGCGCCTCAAAACCACATTTTAAAAACAACTAAATGTTCTGAAACTCTAACAAACAGGAAGGTGATGAATTTACAGGTTAACTGGTTCATAACTGGATACCAACAAGTGACTGGTAAGAGATTATTTTTTACATAATGTGAACCAGCTGAAACTGAACTGCTAACTTTAACTTTGACTAGACCACTTTTCCCCTTGAACCACTGCAGTGGTCTGCTTTGGGTCTCTGAGTTTCCATCCCAGTTCCCTCTTCCTCCTTTCAATCAGAGTCTTCCTCATCAAAACGATACTTCCTGTTTGAGTAAAAGGTGTTTATGAGGTCACAGGTCAGGTGACTCTGATCAGACAGGAAGTGGAGATCAGTCTCTCTGCTGCCTCACAGCAGAGCAGCAGCCCGTCTGATGGATCTGCTGGGGACGGTTCTGCTGCTGGTTCTGGTGGGATCAGAGGCCCAGAACCTGAAGAATGTTACTGTAGAACCGGGTCAGGATGTGACTTTAACCTGCTCTGTTAACCATACTGAGGTCTACTGGTTCACGGAGGATCGGAACCAGACCAGAGTCAGAATCGGACCGCTCTTCTCTCCAGGAGTCTCCAGCTACGACCATCAGACCAAATATCTGACGGACGGGAACCGGCTGGTGATCAGAAGCGTCTCTGCTGAGGACAGCAGGCTGGTCTCCTGCAGGACAAAGGAGGACGATGAGGTGGAAACCTTCAGTCTTCTTCTACCAGGTACCATCCTGATGTTCTACCTCCCCCACCAGCAGGACCTCATCCTGGTTTCCTTTCATTTCACGTGTTTCATGGAAACGCATGGAGGAAACAGGAAGTGACTCCTAAAGGTCACTGAAGTGGAAACACAAGTTCTGGTTGGTGGATCAAATCATCCATGAATCATCTGGTCATGATGAGACGAGTTGGGAGAAATGATAGAACAAAAGTTTATAGATAGTGAATACGATGGGCGACGAAGGACAGAAGAGTCTGGAGGCGACGCCCTCTGGAGGTCAGCTGGTCCACAGCAGCATCAGAGCTGGAATCGGACAGAAACGCTCTGCAGTTCTCAGCTTCTGGGAGATTAAAACCCACCTGTTTCTGTTGATCTGGGTCAGAGTGGAAACATCTGTAACCAGGCTGTTCTCCACATCCTGTCTGTTCCTCTGCCTGGTTTTGATACGTGTGAAAGATGAAAAGGTGACCCACACATTTACACTTCAGACCGAACTAACATACCCTGAATTAAGGACCAGTGTGTGTTTGTTTCTCACTGTCTGAAGTTCAATCAGACCAAGCTTTTTGTTTTAGCTTAGTTAGAATAACCGAAATCCTTTCTACTTGCTAATGACAGAAAACACAGCGAAAACTTTTTGTAACTTTCTTTGAATTCAGACGTTTACATACATTTGGTGAGAATCAGAGATAACCATCTCATAAACCCAAAGTATTAATGTGTCTCCCAGCTGATACCTGGGGACAGGTTGGTTTTCCAAATGGACCATAACTCTGAGCAAACTATTGAAAACCTTATTGGAGGAAACAAAAAGACTTGACCAAGTCATTCAGTTTAAAGACAGTTTTCTGGATACTGACCAAATGTATGAAAACTTCTGAATTAAATAAAGTTACTAAAGTTTAAAAAACTAAATTATTGTTGTTGACTTCCAGATGTCCCCGGCCCTCTGTCCTCCCGTCCTCCCGTCCTGATGAAAGTCTACAACACTCAACCTGATTGGGTGTTAACCATCAAACTCATAGCGTGGATCCTTGGTATCCCGGCTGCTGTAGCAGGTCAGTGGCGTTGATGTTTCGGTCAACTGGTCTGACCATAAACTCTCTCATCCTCATGTTCTGTTGGCAGCTTGTCATCGATGCTGTAAGAAGAAGAAGGTCGAGGATGAAGCTGGAAACCAGCAGATGGAGAATGAACAGAGGAACCCATCAGATGATTGTGAACTTTAACCCCCTGATCCTGTCCTGCTCATGTCTCTTTCTGGAACCCCCCCACCCCAAAGCCCCTCTGAAAATGCAGGAATTTCAAAATAAAAGCTGGGTTTTGCAGACTCAATTGTTGCTAAAGTAAAGCTTTGAACTGGTTATTTGGACAAAACCAGTTTGTCAATTAGTCTCAACTCATTAAATAAATTGGAGCTAATTTGACATCAATAACAAAAGTCTTCAATACAATTATTGGCCTTCAGATATTCACACTGATCTGTGATATTACTGCGGATGATGCTGTGGGTTAAGTCGTTTTATTTTTACATATTTCTGCTGCTGCTGTGTGCAAAGTCATCTAAATGAGCTGATTTAATTTCACATGTAATCTTAAATAAACTGAACTGAGACATAAATAGCTGCGTTTCCATTACAAGCGTACTAAAAAAAGTTTGTAACTATTCCTTATTTTTCAATGTTGAATAAACACATTTTACCAATTGAGGTGTTTCCATTAAATAAGAAATTCAGTTAAAATCATATATGAATAAGTTTGTATAATAATCCAACCAGTTCCTGTCATCATCTTCTTCTTGGTTTCCACCAGTAGTAACTTCCTGTTGTTGATCATGTGACTCGTATGATTAAAAAAAAAAGTTTCCACTGGAGTTCTGAAAAATAAACTAATTTAAATAGAGATGAAAAACAACTCATTCTAGCATCAACGCTCTTTATGTTTAATTGCTACATTTCCATGAAGAAAATTAATTTTTCTAAATGTTCAATTGCTCAATTATATAATCAATGTAAAAGCAGCTATATTTTTACCTTTTTACTCTTTATTTAATCAATCTTTAACCTTTTCTCAGTCCAGTGTTTCTACCTTACTGAGTTTGTTGATTGAAGTATTTAACTGTAATGTTGAATTATTATTGTTAATAAACTCTTGCATATTGGACAGAAATGTTTGTGTTTATTACAAACATGCAGCAGATTTTTGTTCAGAAAACAGCAGAGCTGGACTTTTATTATTCAGTTATTATGAATATAAAACATTAATCAGGCTGATATTTATAGATTAACAGACTAAACTGTTTGGTATTTTGCTGATAATCAGGTTGGTCATTCTGATCTAAATAACTTTTGTTAATAATTGACTTCAGAATTATTCGTTTCAGGAGGAAATTCATTATGTGTGGCATCATCTTCTATGTCCTGCTCTAATTGAAACCCATTAGTAATAATAATTATTGATAACAGCAGGATTGTCTGTCTGTCTGTCTGTCTGTCTGTCTGTCTGTCTGTCTGCACACAGATGTTACATAAAGTTTGATTCAAAAAGCTGACTGGATGTTTTCCTCCTTGTTTTACTTTCGTTTTTACTGTGACGTGGAAAAGCAGAACCGCTGCGGCTGAAGGTCCATCAGGGAACAGAATCAGCTTTCATGGAAATCAGCGGCGAACCGGTGAGTTTCTCCAGAACCAGAACCGTCCAGAACCAGAACCGTCCAGAACCCTGCGGCTCTGTTCGAGGCTCCTGGCCCCGCCCCGCCCGGAGGGCCTCGTTGTCCTTCTGTCTGTCCTCTGATGTCTCCATGTCCAGCTGCAGGACACATCAGAGGACAGACTGGACTTCTGCGTCACTTCCTACCGATTTATCCAAGTTACGCGTTTACAACAGCAGCAGATCGAAGATGCTACCAGCTTTGGCTCCACCTAGTGGACAGGTTTTAGAATTACAGTAATCTGATATGAACAGGAAACGGCCTGATGTTTCCATAGCAACCATGTGACGCGCGATGAGAGTTGATGTTGAGGTGAAAGCTGAGTGTTTCCTCCTCAGATGAAGGCGGCCGGTGTGTGAGCAGAGCAGCATGGAGGACGGAGAGGACGCAGTCCGTCCCTCTGGACCGTCTCACTGCGGACATGAGGACCAGAGGTGAGTGTCCATCTGTCCCTCCAGGCTGGAGAGCCACAGACAGACAGACAGAGAGAGAGATTTCTCTGCAGTCTCATTTCATGTTCAGATGCTGAGCTGACTATAGAAATCTGCTGCTTCCCAGTCAAAATGTCTCTCAGTCATAAAACATTTCAGTATTCATCCAAACACCTTCAGTTACCATTGGAGATCATTTCTCTGATAAAAACTACAACTCCCAGCATGCATGTGGCTGTGTGAGGCCACATAACCTTATGTTTCACCATCATGCCTCATAGCTGCTTAAACACAAATCAGTAAATAGTGGATAAAGCAGGAAATGTTTCTGCAACATTTCAGACATTTAAAAGAAAAAACTAATCAATAATTATTGATAAACTCATATTTTAGCTTACATCATGACAGGTTTTTCAGCCCCTACCTGAAGTCGTCTCCTGCTGTCCTGCTGTCCTCTGTCTGTCCGACAGGTCCAGGTGTTTGGTTGGACCTACTTCCTGCTGCTCGTCTCCAGGGAGCGCTGCGTCCATGGAGCCGCCGCTGCAGTTCCCTGGAAAACTGTAATTTCATTTTATGACAAATTTCAAATGGAACAAACTAACATCATCCATCTGTGTGTAATCAGACTCCATGTTACTCCACAGAGAGGAACAAAGAAACCTTTGTGTTGTGTAAAATGAGACAATATGACTGATGGCCTGTTCGTTTCAGCTCAGCACCACAAAAACCACCAGCAACCATCAGGTCAGCTGGTCGTTACAGGAATCATAGAAAATAACTTGGCTATGTTTGTGCAGCAGAACATTTTAGTTTTACTGTTTCTGCCTCAAAGACATTAATGAAAGTTTAAAGGTCAAAAGTTCAACCAGCCCTCCATCCACTACCCAAATATACAAAATTGCTGTCAAACATTTGTGCTACATTTATGCAGCTACGATTTTCGTTTGGGATTTTCAAAAGCAACTCGCTGGAAGAATCGATATAACCTGATTTTATCCAGATGGTTCAGATGAAATGAAGCTGATTGGGTTTAATTTTCATTTTCTCTCCCTATAACCTCCTGATGGAGACGACATGGTGAAAGTTTCTAAAGCTACTCGTTTCTTACTGTCCAGCAGAAACTTTTCCACAGACACCTGCTTATCCATCGCTGCGTCCATGGAGCCACCGCTCCAGTTTTCTCTCAACAGGTAATTATCATCTATATACAATCTAAATGTTAAATGTACAGATTACAGATTATTATTTACTATCTGGTTCCTCCACAGAGCGGGTCTGCAGAGCTCAGAGGTTCCCACTGATCCGTCTGTCCAGCAGCACCAAACACAGCTGGACTCCATATTTATGGTCTGTACATCAGTTCTGTTCAGTCTTTGTAGACCAGAGGACTGTCAGTCTGTCCAACATGGACCTGATGTTTACATCTAGTCTGATTTGTCCCTCATTTCTCATTCTGTTCCAGCTGCTGGAGGAAAACATTGTAACATTCATGAAGAACGAGCTGAAGAACATCCAGAAGGTTCTGAGTCCAGATGATCCAGGATCCTCAGAGGGTCAGAGTGAGGATGAGGAGGTGATGGGGGGTGAGGATGAAGAGCAGAGGAGGAGCAGCAGGGAGGCGGTGATGAAGATCACCCTGAACTTCCTGAGGAAGATGAAGCAGGAGGAGCTGGCTGAGTGTCTGCAGAGCAGTAAGAGGATTTCTAGAAAACTTTTACTCCTTGGTTTGTTCATCGCCTGTTTTATCAGGTCATTTATTAAAACTGACCCCAATGCAGCAAATCACACGGCAGAAACTATCCAGAAGTGGAGAGGAGGATCTGCTGACGGTAAATGAGTACTAGATAAAAATGGGGATGTTGGGACCAGATGGACTGGTTTGGTGTCTCAGAACCTGAAATCAACTGGAAGTTTCACTCATTATCAGTATTTGTTGTGGTGTTGAGGCAACCAGTGGCCTGAAACAGTTCAATCCTTGATGTTCTGGATTCCACCATTAAGTGGTGGAAGATGAACCTGCTAGAACGCCAAGTGTTTGCTGTTCCTTCCTTTGAGCCTGTCCTCTGTTTCTGCAAACATCAGGCACTTCCTGATGTGAGCTTAGAGCTTTGCTTCTCAATCCTCATCCTTTGTGTAGCCTGGTTGATTTGCTCCAAACCAGTAGACGGAGGCATGCCTAATTAGCATTTTCATTTTTTGCCAACATTTTATAAGTTAGCTAAACATCACATGACAATTGGATGGAAATATACTAGGTTGGATCCTGCAAAGATCCAACCTAGTACCATGGTGTACCTGAGGAAGTAGACCAATAATTGTAGGAATTTTCATTATTCAGGGGAAGTATAGGTTCACCTGATTTGGTTGTTTTTGTGTTTTATTTAGAACTGGTTCCTTCACCTTGTCAACAAAAACTTAAATCCTCCCTGAAGAAGAAGTTCCAGTGTGTGTTTGAGGGAATCGCTAAAGCAGGAAACCCAACCCTGCTGAACCAGATCTACACTGAGCTCTACATCACAGAGGGAGGAACTGGAGAGGTCAACCAGGAACATGAGGTCAGACAGATTGAAACAGCATCCAGGAAACCACACAGACCAGAAACAACAATAAAACTAGAAGACATCTTTAAAGTCCAACCTGGAGGAGATCAACCAATCAGAACAGTGATGACTAAAGGAGCAGCTGGCATTGGGAAAACAGTCTTAACACAGAAGTTCACTCTGGACTGGGCTGAAGACAAAACCAACCAGAACATCCAGTTCATATTTCCATTCACCTTCAGAGAACTGAATGTGCTGAGAGAGAAAAAGTTCAGCCTGGTGGAACTGATTCATCATTTATTTCCTGAAACCAAAGGAATCTTTAGCTTTGAACAGTTCCAGGTTCTGTTCATCTTTGATGGTCTGGATGAGAGTCGACTTCCTCTGGACTTCAACAACAATCCGATCCTGACTGATGTTACAGAGTCCAGCTCAGTGGATGTTCTGCTGACAAACCTCATCAGGAGGAAACTGCTTCCCTCTGCTCTCCTCTGGATAACCACACGACCTGCTGCAGCCAATCAGATCCCAGCTCAGTGTGTTGGCATGGTAACAGAGGTCAGAGGGTTCACTGACCCCCAGAAGGAGGAGTACTTCAGGAAGAGATTCAGGGATAAGACTCAAACCAAGATGATCATCTCCCACATCAAGACATCACGAAGTCTCCACATCATGTGTCACATCCCAGTTTTCTGCTGGATCACTGCTACAGTTCTGGAGGATGTGATGGAGACCAGAGAGGGAGGAGAGCTGCCCAGAACCCTGACTGAGATGTACATCCACTTCCTGGTGGTTCAGGCCAAAGTGATGAAGGTCAAGTATGATGGAGGATCTGAAACAGATCCACACTGGAGTCCAGAGAGCAGGAAGATGATTGAGTCTCTGGGAAAACTGGCTTTTGATCAGCTGCAGAAAGGAAACCTGATCTTCTATGAATCAGACCTGACAGAGTGTGGCATCGATATCAGAGCAGCCTCAGTGTACTCAGGAGTGTTCACACAGATCTTTAGAGAGGAGAGAGGGCTGTACCAGGTCAAGGTGTTCTGCTTCGTCCATCTGAGTGTTCAGGAGTTTCTGGCTGCTCTTCATGTTCATCTGACCTTCATCAACTCTGGAGTCAATCTGCTTGAAGAATGTGAGACAGAAGATAAGGAACCTGCACTGGCTAATTTACATCAGAATGCTGTGGACAAGGCATTACAGAGTCCAAATGGACATCTGGACTTGTTTCTGCGGTTCCTCCTGGGTCTTTCACTGCAGACCAATCAGAGACTCCTACAAGGTCTCCTGACACAGACAGGAAGTATCTCACAGACCAATGAGGAAACAATTCAGTACATAAAGCAGAAGATCAGTGACAGTCAGTCCGTAGAGAAAAGCATCAACCTGTTCTACTGTCTGAATGAGCTGAACGATCGTTCTCTAGTGGAGGAGATCCAACAGTCTCTGAGTTCAGGACGTCTCTCTGCTGATAAACTGTCTCCTGCTCAGTGGTCAGCTCTGGTCTTCATCTTACTGTCATCAGAAAAAGATCTGGATGAGTTTGATCTGAAAAAGTATTCTCCTTCAGAGGAGGCTCTTCTCAGACTGTTGCCTGTGGTCAAAGCTTCCAAGAAAGTTATGTGAGTAGAAACGGACCCAGATACGTCTGGTTTATCATGCTCAGCTTGCTTTTATTGTGCAATCACTTGTTTTTAGGGCGATTTCAGTTATTAGATTCTTTATACTTCAGTTTTGAAGTTGCAATTTAAACTTGAAAATGTGAATATTTGTTTGTGTTCTCAGACTAAGTGGCTGTAACCTGTCAGATAGAAGCTGTGAAGCTCTGTCCTCGGTTCTTGGCTCCCCAACCTGTAATCTGAGAGAGCTGGACCTGAGCACCAACAACCTGAGGGATGCAGGAGTGAAGCAGCTGTGTGCTGGACTGGGGAGTCCATTCTGTCAACTGGAAACACTAAGGTAAGAGTGACACTTCTGCTTTACATTAAAAGGTCTTCTCCCAGTTATTCATCACAACACCAATAGAAAAGGAAAAGAACAAATGAGATGAAATAAAACTAGAGAATAGGATCACACCTTTATGTGTCACGCCTCAATTATCAAAGCATTTGTTTTTTTATAAGCCAGGACATGTCCACAAAAAAGTAAAGGCAGGAAATATCCAAAGGAAAAACACTGAGAACATCAGGTCAGGTTTGGAGAGGTCATGTCCCGTGTGCCGTTCTCCTCTCCAGTCTCTCCGGCTGTCTGGTCACAGAGGAAGGTTGTGCTTCTCTGGCCTCGGCCCTGAAGTCCAGCGCCGTCCATCTCAAAGAGCTGGACCTGAGCTACAACCATCTGGGAGAGGCGGGAATGAAGATGCTCT
Organism: Xiphophorus hellerii; assembly: GCF_003331165.1. Taxonomy (NCBI): domain Eukaryota; kingdom Metazoa; phylum Chordata; class Actinopteri; order Cyprinodontiformes; family Poeciliidae; genus Xiphophorus; species Xiphophorus hellerii. The sequence continues at coordinate 17,021,359 of NC_045695.1, read as the reverse complement.
CTTTTGGACGGGATGGTCCAAATGGGAGACTGGAAACTCTGAGGTATGAAGGGGCCATGCAAACCTGAGGAGGTTCGACATGAATGTTATCAACTGAAGCTGTGGGAACACGTGTTCAGTTACTGTTGTCTATGAAACACCAAATATGTTTTGTAGAAAGAACAGCCACTTCCCAGAGAGGTGGCACAATAGCCCTAATGTTGGCACTGATAGCATGCCGTACAGGCACCCCGGCTGCTTCCCCATGATGAAGGCAAGAGATGACAAACTTTGCAATGTGAATGATGGCCTTTCATCGTCTTTCTTTCTTTTCATAGAGTTTATTTTATTGACTGATCTAAGTGGATCCTGACTTCTAGAAGAAATCTGTGTCTCATAGCTCTAGAGCAGGGGTGGGCACTCCTGGTCCTCGAGGGCCGGTCTCCTGCAACTTTTAGATGCATCTCTACTTCAACACACCTGAGTCAAATAATGAGGTCGTTAGCAGGACTCTGGAGAACTTGACTGCACTTAGGAGGTGATTCAGCTGTTGGATTCAGGTGTGTTGGACCAGGGAGACATCTAAGAGTTGCAGGACACCGGCCCTCGAGGACCAGGAGTGCCCACCCCTGGTCTAGAGTGATCATCTAATGTTAAAACTTCATTTCTATTTGAATTCATAAGTTCTCCACTTACTGAACATAGTACAGATAGTTTCCTATTGCTTGACTGAATAAATATAGATGACAAAATAACAGAAGAGCAGTGAGATCAGTCTGTGGCGAGACGAGGACAACAGGAAGTGACTGAGAGCTGCTTCACGGTGGACTGTCCCCGTCTCAGAGGACACATAATGTCCATGTTTATCTGCTGATGGAGACTGATGGTCTGACCTCCTCCGCCTTTCAGGGTGGAGCCTGCTGGAGTCCAATGGTTGACACCAGGTCTGCAGAAGTGTAAGTGCTAACATTCAACCATCATTGATTCAGGAGTCAAAGTACCAATAAATGATCAATATCTGCTCTGGGTTTGTTCTCTCCGTCAGACTCCTGTCCACTCACCATCGACACAAACACAGTGAGCAGAGAGCTCAAACTGTCTGAGGACAACAGGAAGGTGACCCGTCTTAAGGAGGACCAGTCATATCCTGACCATCCAGACAGATTTGATAACTGCCCTCAGCTGCTGTGTACAACTGGTCTGACTGGTCGCTGTTACTGGGAGGTGGAGTGGAAGGGGGAGGTTCGCATTTCAGTGAGTTACAGAAGAATCCAAAGGAAAGGAAACGTTGACGACATTGTGTTTGGAAGGAACGATCAGTCCTGGAGTTTGGACTGCGCCGACATCGGCCGTTACTCCGTCTGGCACAATAAGACGGGAACCTCCATCTCCTCCTCGTCCTCCTCCTGCTCCTCCTCTCCCGTCTCTCACAGAGTAGCGGTGTATGTGGACCGTCCCGCTGGCACGCTGTCCTTCTTCAGAGTCTCCTCTGACTCCCTGCTCCACCTCCACACCATCAACACCACCTTCACTCAGACTCTTTACCCCGGGTTTTCATTCAGGTCGTTTGGTTCCTCTGTACGTCTTCCTGAAGACTCTGTCCTCTCTCTGTGACGTCCTCCATTCGCCCTCCTGTTATTTATTCAGCTCCATTATAAATTAGTAGAACATGTTATGTCATATTGTGAACAGTTTCCAGTTTCCTGTGATGGACCGCTCCGTGTCCTTTCAGTTTGTAAGGATCGACTCGACTGAGGATGTTTTGACTCGACGTTTTGTGAATAACTGCCCAGGTTGGACTTGCTGTGTTGAACAGGAATTAATCCTTCTGAACATCTTGTGTTGTTACATATGAATTTGCTTTTGTTTGCTATAGTCAGTGTTACTGTTCTAGATCAGAGCTTACAGCTACTGTAGAGTTGAGTAGATAATCCAAGTAGCTTCACTAGTCAGTGGTTTTCTAACCCTCAGCTGTTTAGCATCTGAGTTTTTTCAGTTGTGCAGGAATTATCCAAAGAGAAACTGTTAGCTTTAAGTCCAGACTGATGCAGAGCCGTGTGACAAAGTTACAACAGATTCTACTTTTGCTGGATGCTGCAGCAACAATGAAGTCCATCCAGACTTGCTGGACTGTCAGTCACTGCTGGACTCCAGGTGAGGTACTGCTCACCTGAAACAACAACCTCTGCTGCTGCTTCTCTTCTGGTCGCTGTTGCATCCAGCAGAGACCACAGCTCACCTAGAAAGAGTTTAAAACGTCATTACAGATAATTATATACGATACCAGCAGATGAAACGCAGCGATACTGTCAAAACTTAATTACCAAATACATAAAGTTTTCTCCTGCATCTTAAGGACCTTGAGCTGCTTTTAGCCTCTATTTTGCTGAAGCCAAGAGTTTTGAACTGAGGCTCCAGAAATGTGGTTATTGTCGTGTTACTTAATGTCACTGTAAAGAAGGAGTCAGTCTTTCTTTAACATTTTGAGTCTAGTGTGTGTAAATGAGTCTTTGTCTGTGAAATGTTTGCTACCTGTGGGTGTGGCCTCTGCAGCAGCCATCTTGGGATTCTGCTAAAGAGGAGGCCCGGCCCAAACACAGCGCTTTTCTAGAGAGAGCTGCAGTTTGATTGGCCAGGAGAACCTGAGAAGGTTTAACTAGTTTACAGCTGGAAGGAAGGGCAGCCATTTTGAAAACTGCTCTGGTGGAAGTGACTCAATAAATAAACTTTGTTGTTAGAACAGCCAAAGTTTGACTGATTTCTTCTTTCCACTGTAACATTCACATTCTTTAATCGATTATCAGTTTCTTGTCTGATCAATCAAACAGCTGTCAGACTCAGAGCTCGTTATTCCAGCTGTTATTTTTTGTTTTCTCTGTTGTTCTTTTCTCCACCTGCCAGAAAACCACGACGACACAAACCCAGAGATTGGTGCCGTTTTCTCGTCCAGGAAGCTGCAGGTCAATAACTCCTGAAACCTGCTGGGTTTCCTTCCACAGAAACAGGAACTTTACTACATCTGATTTTCTAAGTCTTATTTATTGATGTTTTCATTGAACAAACAGTGGAGAAAATAGTAAAACTAACAATCCCAACAATACAGACAGGACCTTTGGGGGATGCAGAGGTTTTAAACATCATTAAAGAAAAAAGATTGTAATTCCTAAACTAAGAGATTTATTACTATAAATGATGATACAATAAATCTGCTGCCCTAATTCTGGTGCATATCTTTTACTTTGAGGAAAATCTTTTTCCACAAACATCACAACTAAAAATAAATTGTAGCATTTCTACTTAAAAGCAACTTTCAGAGTCTTCCAGTTCCTCCTGTTGGATTCCACAGCCATCACAACCTGAAGGTTTTCACCTCTGGTCATTCAGGAGATTGTTCAAAGATGACTTTAAGGTGGATCTTTTCCCACAAACAAATAAGGTTGGTCTTCCATGTGGATCTTCATGTGTCTCTTTAAGCTGGACTTCAAGGCGAGTCTTTTCCCACAGATATCACAACTAAAAGGTCGTTCACCTTTGTGGCTTTTCATGTGTCTCTTTAAACTAGACTTTACGTTAAATCTTTTTCCACATTCATCACAAGCAAAGGCTTTTTCATCCTTGTGGATTCTCATGTGTGCCTTTAAATTAGACTTTATGCTAAATTTTAAACCACATTCATCACAACCAAACGGTTTCTGTCCGGTGTGGACACTCATGTGTACCTTTAAATTAGACTTTAAGTTAAACCTTTTTCCACAGACATCACAACCAAACGGTTTCTCTCCTCTGTGGATCCTCATGTGTCTCTTTAAACATAGCTGTAAGGAAAATCTTTTTCCGCAATCATCACAACTATAGGGTTTTTCTTGTGTGTGAATTCTCATATGTGTTTTCAAATGTGACTTTATGCTAAATCTTTTCCCACAGACATCACAACCAAATGGTTTTTCTCCTGTGTGAATTCTCATGTGTCTTTTTAAAGCTGACCTTTGGGAAAATCTTGTTTCACAATCATCACAACGAAACGGTTTTTCTCCTGTGTGAACTCTCATGTGTGTCTTTAAATGTGAGTTTAAGGTAAATCTTTTCCCACAGACATCACAACCAAAGGGTTTCTCTCCTGTGTGGCCTTTCATGTGTCTGTTTAATGATGCACTTAGGGAAAATCTTTTCCCACAATCCTCACAGCAAAATGGTTTCTCTCCTGTGTGAACTCGTGTGTGTTTCTTTAAATCTGAACTTGAATTAAAAGTTTTCCCACAGAAATCACAGGATAATGATTTCTCTCCTGTGTGGATTTTTGTGTGATTGTACAAAGATGACTTTAAGGAAAATCTTTTTCCGCAAGAATCACAACCAAAAGGTTTTTCATCAACTTCAACTTTTGTGCTTTTGCTTAAATGCAATTTTTGATGAATGCCTTCAGTTTCAGAGTCTGACAATGGTCTAAGCTGAGATTCATGATGGTTCCAATCATCATCATCATTGTCCTCTTCATCATCTTCATCCTCTTCATCCTCCTCTTCATCCTCTTCAGTCTCTGATTGGCTCAAAGTTCCTCCAGCAGTATTTGGATCTGGGTTCCTGCTGGACTCTGCTGCTCCACTGATCTCCACTTCAATTTCTGCTTTTATCTGGTCGCCTGGGCTGCTGGTTGGAAGATCTCCATTTCCTGCCTGCTGCTGATGAAGCTGAGACATCACTGGTTTCTCTTCATCATCCTCACTATTTACATAAACAATATTTAATGGGAGCCTGGAATAATCAGGCTCCTCCTTCACTCTGAACAGCTCGTCTTCCTGACGGCAGCACATTTGATTATTTTCCTCTTTTACTTTGAAAGGATCCACATCAGGACTCTGTTCTTCTGGAGGCTCTTCTTTAACATCTGCAGGTGACGACAAACATCACATGCATTAAGAACAACTTTATTCTGACAAAGTTACAAAGACGCCAAATATGAACATTTAACAGCCGTTAACAGTTCAGTAGTTGATCTCTTACCTAATCAGGTAAATAGGAATAAAACAAACCATTTAAAGTTCAGACAGAAGAGACCAGACACACCACACCGTCAGCTTCAGAGAAAACACACACACACACACACACACACACACACACACACACACACACACACACACACACACACCCTTACTGCTGATGGGAGCTGCAGTAGATGGAAACCTGCCGTCCGTCTCCTGCTTCACTCTGAGCTGCTCTCCTTCATGACTCACACAGAGTTCTTCCTCTTCCTCCTTTATCTGGAGGCGCAGCGCCTCCTGCTGGTTCATATCAGTACTCTGGTCTGCAGGAAAAACACAGATATTATGAACAACTTTGACTTTGTGGTTCTCCGGCGGTAAAGACTCAAATTAAAGAGAAAAAGTTATTGGCTTTACTTTCCATGGTGGTTTTCCAAGCAGACGTTGATAAATGGATATAGAACTTATTTAGCAACATTAGCTGCGTCACTATTAACATTTTTATCGGCACCTTTTGAAGCATAATATTAGAAAACATTGAGGAAAAACTGAAGAATTTGTAATAACAAACTAATGTAAAAGTTTTCACATTAGTCTGAGGTGGTTTTGGCTTTTCTGAAAACAGTTTCCATGTGATACAGAGGAAACGGGTTTACTGAACATGTTCTGACATGTTCCCACCCACTGCCTTACCAGAGGCACAAAACTCTGGAACTTTATTTATCTGTAAGATATGATGGTAAATAGTGCAGTGAACATTGTGGATGTATTAATATATAGTTTATAATAGTTTAAAACTCATTCCAGGTTTTTTAAATCCCAAATGATGCAACATTAAACCCCATGAAGGAAACCTGGACCTTCTCCTCCCAGCAGGGGGCGCTGGTGTGATTCAAACATGACAAGACAAGTGTTTTCAGAGTGCAGACTAATAATGTGGCTGTTTTTAATTAGTTACTTCATTAGTTTATAAATGATTTAATTTTTGGGTTATTTTTCATCTCTTCCGATAAACAACCATAAATTCACATCAGGAAGCTCAACTGAAGGTCCAGTAAACAGCAGATATCCTCACTAGAAATACTTTAATCTGCCCTGACTGATACCAACGACTTAATATAATTAGATATAATTAGAGCTTAGATCATTTTTAGGTAGTCTGGTTGGGGAAAAGTATTTCTTTTGCATAAACTGATGTTGTTCATACAGTGTATTTTACTTTTTAAAATACAAAAATTTGCTAATTACCTTATATTTTTGTCTGATGACATTTGAAATATTTTTTTCAACTTTTTATTGAGCAAAAACTTTCTGAAAGTATTGCTAGTTTTACTTCAGTACAACGTTTGGATACTTTAGCTAATAAGTTAAAATATATTGAGATGTTATTCTTACTATAATGTCAAAATATGGATACAAATAAATTAAATTATTATTCCAGATAGTAAATATGTAGTTCTGTCTAGTCAAAAAGCATTTTTCGATATCTAGAATGCAATCTCGGAATTTCAGACGAAACCGATTTTATGCTAAAAAGGCTTGCCATAGAACATCTCCTCTACCGTAATACACCAACTATCAGCGCATCGGAATGTACCTGCGACGTCGCAGCATGTATCCCGGCCTCGGCTCGCAGTCAGATGAAGCTACTGTCGCCTTAAAGCTCTAAACTAGTGAGCAGAAACTGCTGCTGATGTTCCTACATCCAGCAGCTGGAAGAAAACGATCCTAAACCGGAACTACGAAGAAGGAAAAGCACCAACCTGCAGTGCGCAGCAGGACTCTGGGCTGGAAAACGTCCTCCATCTTGTAGCGTCTCTGCCGCTGCTGGAGCTCCGGCTTCCCTCCAGCTGAGCCTCAAGCCGCAAACTTCCTTCCAGATTTCATCATCATCATCATCGTCATCGTCATCATCATCATCTGCTGCTCTTCCAGCTGCAGCGACGCTCCCGCTGCTGACGAAACGAGAACAATGGAGGAAGAATCCTGAAGGGAGGACGAGGGGGCGGGGCCAGTGGAACCGGAAGTCCGGAACAAAAATTATAGTTCCGTTTCTACAACAAATATTCTCATTGCAAACATTCCGTTCTAAAATTAATATTTAGTGAAACATCTGAACTAGACACATGCAGCTTTTTACAAGTTAAAACGCAACGCGAGAATAAAATAAATGGTTACAATGTTGAGAGAAATAACTTTTGTCTGCTTTGCTTTTCGGTAAATTTGGATTTTTATTGATAATATCAACATTTTTGTGGATAAAAATTGCTGAAGTTGCATGTTGCCTGTTGAAATGCATGTAAGAAGTCTGAGGCGAGGCGGTGCAGCGCTGGGCCTCACCTCTGGGGGCGCTGTATCACAGGCAGTAGGTGCATGCTTATTGATATTTATTTAATATCGCCAATATACTTATTCAAATGCACATGTTCTACATTTGTTGATGTTCCACAGTCTAATATATTGAATATATTCAGTATTTAATATATTAGTTCTATATACTAATTAATTTTAGTGACATATTTAGTCTTTCTGATCCGTCAGAATTGGATTGAAAATACCCAGTGAAACAGGAAGTAACGTGCCGGACTGATAGGGGGCAGTGATGAGCCCCACAGACACAACAGGTGTTCTTCTTCTACTCTTTGAAAACAATGAAAATAAAATAAAATAGAGAAAATACTGTTGGAAAAGAACCATTCAAGGTTTCTCACATCTTCTGCTCCCAGATTATTAAATATGAAACAAACTTGAGACAAAACAAGGATTTGTTTCTGTAGGTTTTTTATATAGATATTTATGGAGAAAGATAGTTCAATGGACTTCATATGAAAATACAGAATTTCTATCAGAGGGAGGTCAGCCACAGAAAATATTTAAATTTGAAGATATCAAATATTGTTTTCTATCATATTGTTGAATTGCATGAGAAGATTAAAGCATAATTTAATGTCTTAATGAGTTAAAGTCAAAACTGAAATATAAGCTTCTATATTGGATTAAAACAATCAAACATAATAACAAGAAATTATTTCTGATTAATGACCAACATCAGTAAAAATAAGCAGAGCTGTGACTCACATCAAAATCCTCAGGAAATCTGAAATAAAAACCAAATCCTCAGAATCATTATTTTATTAACTCATGCAGCAAAAAAAAGCAATTTCAATCCAAACAATATTTATTGATACTTTCATTCAACAAACAGGAGAAAATAGTAAAACCAACAATACAGACGGTTTGGAGAGTTTTAAACATTAATTGGGATTTACTATAACAACAATAAATTCTTATACTAAGAAATTTATCACAGAAATGATAGAATAAATCCCCAAACCCAATGTTCACATTTATCTTTAAATTTGATTTTGAGGAAAATCTTTTTCCACAAACATCACAACTAAAAATAAATTGTAGCATTTCTACTTAAAAGCAACTTTCAGAGTCTTCCAGTTCCTCCTGTTGGATTCCACAGCCATCACAACCTGAAGGTTTTCACCTCTGGTCATTCAGGAGATTGTTCAAAGATGACTTTAAGGTGGATCTTTTCCCACAAACAAATAAGGTTGGTCTTCCATGTGGATCTTCATGTGTCTCTTTAAGCTGGACTTCAAGGCGAGTCTTTTCCCACAGATATCACAACTAAAAGGTCGTTCACCTTTGTGGCTTTTCATGTGTCTCTTTAAACTAGACTTTACGTTAAATCTTTTTCCACATTCATCACAAGCAAAGGCTTTTTCATCCTTGTGGATTCTCATGTGTTCCTTTAAATTAGAATTTGTGCTAAATTTTAAACCACATTCATCACAACCGAAGGGTTTCTGTCCCGTGTGAACTCTCATGTGTACGTTTAAATTAGACTTTAAGTTAAATCTTTTACCACAAACATCACAACCAAACGGTTTCTCTCCTGTGTGGATCCTCATGTGTCTCTTTAAACATAGCTGTAAGGAAAATGTTTCTCCACAATCATTACAACCAAAGAGTTTTTCTTGTGTGTGGATTCTCATGTGTTTTTCCAAATATGAGCTTAAGGTAAATCTTTTCCCACAAACATCACAAGCAAATGTTTTTTCTCCTGTGTGAATTCTCATGTGTCTGTTTAAAGATGCACTTAGGGAAAATCTTTTTCCACAATCCTCGCAACAAAAAGGTTTCTCTCCTGTGTGAACTCTCATGTGTTTCTTTAAGTCTGAACTTGAGTTAAAAGTTTTTCCACAGAAATCACATGATTTCTCCCCTGTGTGGATTTTTACGTGATTGTTTAAAGAAGACTTTAAGGAAAATCTTTTCCCACAAAAATCACAACCAAAAGGTTCGTCACCAACAGGAATGTTTCCAAGTATGTCCAAATGTGATTTTTGATGAATGTCTTCAGTCTCAGACTCTGACAATGTTTTACTCTGCTGGTTCACATCATCTTCATCCTCTTCATCCTCCTCCTCCTCTTCAGTCTCTGATTGGCTCAAAGTTCCTCCAGCAGTATTTGGATCTGGGTTCCTGCTGGACTCTGCTGCTCCACTGATCTCCACTTCAATTTCTGCTTTTATCTGGTCGCCTGAGCTGCTGGTTGGAAGATCTCCATTTCCTGTCTGCTGCTGATGAAGCTGAGACATCACTGGTTTCTCTTCATCATCCTCACTATTTACATAAACAATATTTAATGGGAGCCTGGAATAATCAGGCTCCTCCTTCACTCTGAACAGCTCGTCTTCCTGACGGCAGCACATTTGATTATTTTCCTCTTTTACTTTGAAAGGATCCACATCAGGACTCTGTTCTTCTGGAGGCTCTTCTTTAACATCTGCAGGTGACAACAAACATCACATGCATTAAGAACAACTTTTAGAAAAGTTTGGTTTTAATTGAACGAGGGAAACAGAAATACATTTGGACTTAATTGCTGTAATCAACACATTAATATTAAAACATATTGAACAAATGAAGAAGAAATGCTTGAACATGTTTGCTTGATGGGAGCAGAACGTTGGAGCTCTGACAACATCTGTACTTTCATTCATTTCCTTCCTGATCAAGTTCAGTTTCTCTCAATGATTTAGATTATAACAAGAAGAAATTGATCACATTTTATTTTGGTTTTCTCGATATATTTTCTTATTAAATGAGCCACATGAAGCCCAACCTGAACATGAAGAAAATAATTCTGACCCAAATTTCTGGTGAAAGATGAATCTTTTAAACAATTAATTTGATAAAACATTTAAAATGTTATTGTGTCACTTTGGTCTGCCGTTCATTCATGCATTAAATCTCTTCTCTTCATTTATTCTCAGTGATTTTACCATTTTAAACCAAACTAACATCTAACCGTGTCTAAGAGACATTAAGAATACACACACACACACACACACACACACACACACACACACACACACCCTTACTGCTGATGGGAGCTGCAGTAGATGGAAACCTGCCGTCTGTCTCCTGCTTCACTCTGAGCTGCTCTCCTTCATGACTCACACAGAGTTCTTCCTCTTCCTCCTTTATCTGGAGGCGCAGCGCCTCCTGCTGGTTCATATCAGCCTCTTTTTTAACATCTGCAGGAAAAACAGCTTTATGAACAACTTCATGTTATACAAACATGACAGGATGAGTGTTTTCAGAGTCCACTAATTTATAAATTAATTATTTTCAGGTTACTTTTTATGTCTCCTGATAATAAAAGTAATATTTTAATATCAAGAGACGTATTAAAATGTTACTTTTAATATGAGTTCAACTGAAGACATTCTCACTGGAAATACTTTAATCAGTCCAAACATAAACAGATTATTTAATATAAACATTGTTTGGATTATTCTTATGTAATCTGATTTGTAGTAGTTTTATTTTGTTTACATATTTTTATTTTACTCTTTCAAATATCAGGATTTGCTCAACTTTATATTTTTGTCTTATTAAATGCTTTAAAATATCTATTATTATTATTAATGTTATTAATGTTATTAACTTTTCCTTCAGTAAAACACTTGCACTGCTACTTTACTTTATAAACTTCATCCAAATCTAATATATTTAATTATTCTTCTAATTAGTCAGAATATGAAAGCAGATTTATTAAATCATCATCAAACCAGAATGCATTTTTACATTTCTAATCGATGTAATTACTGATAATCAGCGGAAACAGATTTTATGTTAAAATGGCTCCTCTACCGTAATACACCAACTATCAGCGCATCGGAATGTACCTGCGACGTCGCAGCATGTATCCCGGCCTCGGCTCGCAGTCAGATGAAGCTACTGTCGCCTTATAGCTCTAAACTAGTGAGCAGAAACTGCTGCTGATGTTCCTACATCCACCAACTGGAAGAAAACGATCCTAAACCGGAACTACGAAGAAGGAAAAGCACCAACCTGCAGTGCGCAGCAGGACTCTGGGCTGGAAAACGTCCTCCATCTTGTAGCGTCTCTGCCGCCGCTGGAGCTCCCGCTGCTGACGAAGCGACAACAATGGAGGAAGAATCCTGAAGGGAGGACGAGGGGGCGGGGCCAGTGGAACCGGAAGTCCGGAACAAAAATTATAGTTCCGTTTCTGCTCGTGTTTACAAACATTCCGTTCCAAAATTAATATTCAGTGAAACCTTTGAACATTAGAAAAAATAAATAAATTTGATGTCATTTGTGCAACATAATAATATATTTAGGGATTAATTCTCCTTCTTGTAACTTCTGATTATATTTATGGACATAAAATAAATAATAAAAAGATTTAACTTCTACTTTTTTGTTAGAGTTGCACTAACACACCAACGACCACCAAGGATTTCATGTAGAGTATTTCACTTTTTAATGTTCACTCTGAGAACAGTTGGTAAAAAAAGTCCGTTTCTAAATTCTGAGGAATTGAACCCACAACCTTCTTAGCTGACATTTGTTGTCATAGCGACTCTTGAACTGGTTCTCATAGCACATTAATCTGTTTATATTCAATATTAACTATAAAATTAAAGTTCTGAGCTCAATCACTTCTTCTACATCGGCGGCCATCTTTAGTTTGACTTCCTGCTTCCCAGGTTCTGTTCTTGGATCAGTTCATGGTGAAACTTTATTATGCAATAATAAAGTTTACCTTTATGCTGATGATATTCTGCATTATTTAACTTTTATAGAACCAACTCCAGATGAACAAACAGTTAAAGATGGACTTGTGACTGGACAGATCGTTGCTAGTTACTGTCCTGCAGTAAGCAGGTCTTCCTGAATTTTAGATGTTAAATAAAAAACTCCACACTTTTTATGAACTTTGAATTTATTCTGCAGATCTTCTCAGGTTCTGTTCTCAGCTGCGTCCAGGATGGAGGCCACGCTGTCCTTGGCTTCCTCCAGAAGCTCAGAAACTCTCCTCTGCGTCTGAAGCAGCAACACAAACATCGTTTTAATGAGAAATGAAAGGTGAAAGGTCACCTGGTGACTTACAGCCAGTCTGAAGGCTTCGTCTGAGACGTCCTTCAGGTTGATCGTGACGTTGTAGTACGCTCCAAAAACAGCCGTTTCCAGAGCTTTAGCTGCAACCTGACCAACACAAACCAGATTCCAGTTCTGAGCAAAATTCATTCTGACCTAAAACCTTCAGAGAGAAGTTGTTGTTGCTCCAACCCGGACCTGAGCATCGGACTTGCAGCCGATGTTCCCGAACAGAACCATCTGCTTCAGAGACGGCCAGAGGACGCTGACCTTCTCAGCCAAAGCCAGCGGGACGCCGACGGCCCGCTTCAGGCCTTCCTGCATCGCCGCTTCTCTCCTGCAGGCGGAGACAAAACGCAGTCCAGAAAAAAACAAGCAGCTAAAGACGCAACATCTCATCCACAGACACGTTCACCTGCTCCTCTGCTCACCTGCTCCTCTCCTCGCTGCTGGACTTCGGCATTTTCAGCGCCACCTGAAACAGACATGATGACCTTTTGAGGCATCGCACCACACAGCCTGTAGGTGTCTCTTGCGTAATCTGGAGCATCAACAGGTGGCGCTGTTGGGTGGGGGCTGCTGGTGCTCACCATGTAGCCGTTGAAGGCGGCGGAGTCGGCGTCCACCAACCCCAGCAGCTCGTTCATGGCCTGATGGAACGGAGGAATCAGCTTCCTCATCACAAAGTCCAGGTTCTCAAACTGCCTCTTTCCGTACGTCATCTGCCCCACCATGGCGCCCAGCGCTGCCCCCTACAGGACGGGGCACATCCTGGGGTTAAAGGTGACCTGTTCCACTTCCTGGAACAGGTTAGGATCGGTTTATGGCCTATACAAATCATTTCTTTCACAAAATCATTCTTAGATAATCAGATTTCACTCTGATCCAACTCAGCTTTCACATTTACACATGAAAATGGCTCCAAATTGATCTGCAATTATGCAACAGTGCATCTTCGAAAAGCAGAAGTGGAGCCTCCTGCACAACCAACCAGAAAGCAGCAGGTGGTTTCTGGGTGAAAAGACTTTTGTCTTTTCCAGAAGCCATTGTACAGCATGAAAACTAGCTAGAGCTCAGCTTGTGTTGCTAGGCAACAGGGCAGTGCCGCTGATTTGTGGTTTTTCAAACACCATAAAACTTTTAACTCATTACCATAAACTGGCTGGTGTTTTTTAAAGAGCGTAGTTTGTTGTTAGAAGCAGTAGAAACCCAAATGGAAACATAAAAACGTGTAAAATATGATTTTTTTGTGTAACACTTCCCCTTTAAATCGGCTCCCTCTGCTGGACAATCTCTGAACACTCACCAGCGCGCCGACGGCGGCAGAAACAGACCCTCCTCCTGGAGCGGCTGTTCGCGCTCCAACGCTGCGAACAAACTGCTGCAGAGTCAGAGACACGAGCCCGCCTTCTTCCTGTGACCTCACCATGTACCTGTGCAGGTAAGACACGCCCACTTTAGCAGCGCTCGCTGCCTCTGCTGCAGTCAGCAGGGAGGAACTCACTCAATGATCCTCTGCTTTGGGTTGAAGGGACTCAGTGAATCCAGGCCCAGTTTACTGATCACCTGCAACCAACAAGGTGAGGCGCTGATGAACGTCTAACTATGGCAAGCTGTTTTATCATAAAATCAGTTTTTGTTTGACAGCCTGTAAAAATGCATTTTTCTGAATGTAATTGAAGATTTCTGCATTTACATTCTGTAATGTAAGAGTAATAATTCAAGATATATTCAGTTAGATACTGATCAATCAAAATTTATTTTAATTTTGTTGTTAAATGTGTCACACTCCATAATTACAATTTCATATTTCTCAATCAGAACTATAACTATAACAAGTCATTCCTTGGTTTCTACATATCTGCAATTTAATTTGCTGTCTTTAAATCTAGTTACATATTTTAAATTGTGTCTAGTCGGAACAAAGAGCTCGATATCTAGAATTCACATTATGAGTACAGTAGTTATAATGTCATTGTAGAAATCTGAAATATGTTTCAGACGCTCAATAATTCATCACAGAAACTTCAAATTCAAGAATTTGTAAATCTGACCTCATTTCTACAAACTAGAAGATAATTAGACAAATCTGATTTAAACTGATGTCAAATGTCTGGAATGTGATGAAACTGATTTTATCTTAAAATGGCTTGCCGTAGCCCAAAGCTTTGTCCACTGACCAGCCGGACTTTGTGCTCCTCTTCGATGATGAAGAGCTGCTCTGTTTTCATGTAGAAGTCGGCGGCGTCCAGCAGAGCCTTCAGAGGAATCAGACCAACGATCTGGGAGCCGACCACAGGAAGCTTCAGCTCCTGGACGCCACAAACAGGAAGTCAGACTCACAGGAAGCGATGGCGCTCAGGCCTGTTGTGACCTCAGCAGCCCTGACCTCAGCGACCCCGCAGATCTCCTGGTACACGGCGTGGAGCGGCGTCAGCTCAAAGTCCAGGATGTTGGTGGACACCTGGGCCAGGTTCTCCTCCTCCAGGTACCAGCCCAGACCCTGGACCTTCTTCAGGAGACCTGGCTGCTCAGAGGCACACAGGAAGTTACCACACATAGATATACACACATAGATATACACACATAGATATACACACCTAGATACACACACATAGATATACACACATAGATATACACACATAGATATACACACCTAGATACACACACATAGATATACACACATAGATATACATACATAGATATACACACATAGATATACACACCTAGATACACACACATAGATATACACACATAGATATACATACATAGATACACACACATAGATATACACACCTAGATACACACACATAGATATACACACATAGATATACATACATAGATACACACACATAGATATACACACGTAGATACACACACCTAGATATACATGGGAAACCTGCCAAATGAAAACAGATCAGAAATATACAGAAGAAAATTAAAGCCACTGGAGAAAATACATGAATAATGTTGTCAGAATATAACGATGATCATAAAACAATCCTCCACTGTAATAAGATTTCAAGAAAGAAAGACTACAAACCAAACCAAATATAACAGGAAACAGCATGAAGTGGGCTTTTATTCTGAAGTTCCACCTTCAGGAAGCTGTGGTTTTGAACTGAAGTAATAATAAATGTTTTGGTGTCCCACCTGGTCCTGTCCTCGGCCCTGTTCGCGGATGTCCAGGGCGATCCGATGAGCCTGCTCCTTGGTGCCGATCAGGTTCACGTTGTACGCGATCAGGAACTTGCGAGCACCGGTTACCGTGGCGCCCCACGACGGCACGAAGTGGGCGGGGCCAAAGTCAGGGGCCCACTCTTCACTCTTCAGCTGCAGCAGAAGAAGAAATCTGCTGGATCTGAGAGTTTAGATCCGGAGGCGGCGGATCGTCTCACCTTCTCAGGTAGAGCTTCGTACTCTCCGGATCGAACCGACGGGAGATTCCTCCTGGACTCGGACCGAGCCGCTTCTCCGTAAAGATACACTGAGGACAGATTTCTCTGCCGTTAGAGCCATCGGACATAAAAAATGTAAACTTTTAGAAAAATCTTGGGAATTCATCAGCTCCAAGAGTAAAAAATCACCTCAGACATTTTTACATTAAACTCACATATTTTCTAGGAACAACATGGAATTTTGTGAAGTTCTTATAGTTGAACATTTTTGACTTGGACATTTTCTGAGTTTCAAAATTTAAACATTTTTTATTTTTATGCTCAAAAATGTCCAGATTTCTTCTAGAAAATGTCAGAATAATCTCAAAATTATGAGTTTTTTCTTGCAAATGTTTGACTTTCATCTCAGAAATGTCCGTTTGTTTTCTAGAAAACTTTGGAGATTCATTGAAAAATGGAGTTTTTTCTTGTAAATTTATGTCTTTTTGATCATTTTCTGTTTTTTCCAGAACATTTTCAAACTTTCTGATGTTTTTCTATCTGCAACTTTTCAAGTTCAGACATTTTCATATTTTCTAGAAAATTTCTGAGATGAATCTGAAACTGTATTTTGGAGTAACTTTCCTCCATCATGGTTCCCTCTCACACTCTGTGGTATTTCTCTCTCTGTTCCCTCAGCTCTTCGCGCCGCGGCCTCGGCTTCCTGTGACTCACCAGGAACCTGCAGCGTCTCCGCCAGCCGCCGTCCAAACTGGTCGGCGCAGCGGACGCAGTCGTCCATGCTGACGTTCTGGACGGGGATGAAGGGACAGACGTCCAGCGCTCCGGTGCGAGGGTGTTCCCCTGCGGCAGAAGCATTTCGTTCCCAGAGGTTCGGTTCTGGAGAGCGGCTTTGGACTCGCACTGACCTGAATGTTTGCTCATGTCGATGAGGCCGAAGGCCCGGCGGGCGGCGTTCAGCGCCCCCTGCACCACGGCCTCCGGGGGGCCCACGAAGGTGTAGACGGTCCGGTTGGTGGAGGCCCCCGGGTCGACGTCCAGCAGGCTGCAGCCGGCCGTCTCAGAGATGGCGGCGGCGACGGCATCGATCACCTGAGCAGAGGAAGAGGAGCAGCTGAACCCAAACGGACCTCAGTCTGTTCACAGGACCGGGTCAAAGGTCGTTACGCCTGGAGGATTATAATCCTGTCTCTAAACTAAACGTTCTTAGCTGTTATATGCTAACAGTTATTTTGTTAGCATATAAAATAATCACATTAAAGATTTAAAGAAACAATAATCAATAATTATGAACAGTTTCTGTAAAGTTGAACTTTCTCCAGACTGACAGCAGATTTGAGTCTTAAGTCCAGATTTTCAGAAACTCCTGGACTCGTCGCATCGTTCAGACGGACTCCTACCTTCTGGTCTCGGCCCTCAGAGAAGTTAGGAACGCACTCCACCAGCTGAGCCATGGCGTCTGCACAGCCTGACCCCAGTCTGACCAGTACACCCACAGCTCAAACATTAACTGGGACCGAAGTCTGAAGGTTTGCTGGGTAGCATCTGTCCTGCAGGTGGCGCCAGAGAAATGGAGAAGAAGTTTGGGAAGCAGAGTCGGTCAGGTCTGCAGAGTTTAAATGTTTGTGATCCAGGCAGAAAGGGTCAGAGGTCACCAAGTCGACTCGTTTCTCTTTGACTGAACCTGCGGCCGCGGAGTTCTGGACCCGCTCCAACCAGAACCGTTACATCAGAACCATCTGCTGCTGACCTGAGCCTCCCAGCAGAAATGGGTCAGAACTGAAGAACTGACTGGGTTCAAGTTCAAACTACAGTGTGAAGAGTTTGTGCAGCACAAATTTGTGTTTCAAAGATCTTAATAAATGTTCCCAGAGGTCATGAAAGGTCAACCTGCCCCACACACACACACACACACACACCTTCTTCAAATCAAACTAAATTGGTGTCAATCAACGATGCTATATTTGTGCAGCAAAAAAAATGTTTTGTTTGTGCTGCAGCACAAACATTTGACACCAAACTACTAACAGGTAGTTACTAACAGGGCGGCTCGTTTACCTCTGATGACCTCTGGGTATTTTTATCAATATTGTAAAATGGCTGCAGCACAAAGGAGAAATGCTGCAGCTCAAATGCAGCACAAACATTTGACACCAGTGTTGTTTCATGTGGGGCGGCTGGTTGACCTTTAAACTTTGATTAATATCTTCACAACAAAAGCAGCACAAACAAAAACGCAGCAGAGTTGAGCTGGCTGAGCTTTCAGAACCTCTGGAAACATTTATTAAGATTTTTACACACAGAGGCAGAAACGAACATTTTTAGAACAGCTTGTATTTATCAGGTCATCGTTTCAGCACTTTGTCCACATTGATGGACTGTCTGAGGTCCAGCATCTCCTGATCCGACCTGCACCGTTTCCACGCATGCTGGAATATTTTCAGCGTTTCGTGACAAACATTTCCTCTTGAACTGATCGATCAGAGCTGTAAAGATAAATGTGTATCTGTCTACATCCCATAAATCCTCAGACAGGCAGCAGAGATATGGTCAGGTTTTGGCTGACCTGGTTTCCTCCTGAATCACTGTCGGAGTTTCTCCAACACTTCAGATTCTTTCTAGGTGACGAATGAGGAAGCAGAGACAACAGAAATCCACCTAAAATAAAACTAAGCTGTGATGAGGGAAAATGATATGCTTAATAACTCTGCAGCAGTTGTAGGCAACCTTTGATCAGCTGACCTGTTTTACAAACATAGCTGAGTATTTTCTCATCCACACTTCCTCCTGCATCGCTCAGCTCCAGGCTTCAGACAGGAACTCTTGGAAACCATAAGCAGCCAGCAGTGTCTGCAGCATGGAGGCCTGGTTCTGCATCGTCCTCATGTTGGGTAAGAAAACAGCAACGTCTCTCCTGTTAATCCGTCACCAATAACTAACATTAGCCTTTAACTTTCTGTTCAACTTTCACTGGAATTCTCCCAGAAGAATCAAAGTTTAGTGAGAATCTGCAGTTTGATGTCGGACTCATCAGAAACGTCTGATTTTACTTTTAACATTTATTTTATTCTGCATTATTAGACACTTTATTAGGTACACTTCACTCAGAGGTTCATTTCCAACATTCTCACCTGTTAGTTATTTATTTATAAATGTCACAGTTTCAAACTAAATATTCAGTGTGTAGTTAGATATTTAGCTTCAAACTAAATATTTATTGGGTTTTTTTTACCCCTCCAGGGTATTTTGTGGCTCTAGTGCCCCTTATATGACAGCAGGCTGACAGGAAACAGGGAAGGAGAGGGGGGAAGACATGCGGCAAATGTCGTTGGGTCCGGGAGTCGAACCCGCGACGGCCGCGCCGAGGACTCAAGGCCTCCAAATACGGGTCGCGCTAACCGCTACGCCACCACGGCACGCCCCAAACTAAATATTTTGTTAGCGAGCAAACTATTTAGTTTGAGCAGACCCAACTTTTGCTTTCATACTTCTGCTAATTGTCATAGGAATTAGCATATTAGCTAAACTTTTAGCTCTGAGTTAGTTCAATGTTTAGTTTGTAAACTAAACATTTAGCTACTAAATATTAGTTCAGAGCTAAATATTTAGTTTGGAACTGAATTGTTAGCTTGCTCATAAAATATTTACGGAGCTCAATATTTATATTGTAAACTAAATATTTAGTTTGGAGCAAAATGTTCAAATTGGAGCTAAAATTTAAGTTGATAAATATTTTCTTGCTAATTAAATATTTAGTTTGAAATTGTGACATTTATAAATGTATGAATAAGATGTTGAAAGAATATTTTTTCCTCTAACGTCTCTTTTTGGTTGTGTAACTTTATTAATGGAACCTGCTGATCCATCTGGTTCTGTTTCATGTTATGAAACTGGTTTCAGCGAGTTGTAGCTAATGTGGTAGCTAATGTGGTAGCTAATGTTGTAGCTAATGTTGTAGCTAATGTTGTAGCTAATGTTGTAGCTAATGTGGTAGCTAATGTTGTAGCTAATGTGGTAGCTAATGTTGTAGCTAATGTTGTAACTAATGTGGTAGCTAATGTGGTAGCTAATGTTGTAGCTAATGTTGTAGCTAATGTTGTAGCTAATGTTGTAGCTAATGTTGTAGCTAATGTTGTAGCTAATGTGGTAGCTAATGTTGTAGCTAATGTGGTAGCTAATGTTGTAGCTAATGTTGTAACTAATGTGGTAGCTAATGTGGTAGCTAATGTGGTAGCTAATGTTGCAGCTAATGTTGCAGCTAATGTTGCAGCTAATGTGGTAGCTAATGTTGCAGCTAATGTTGTAGCTAATGTGGTAGCTAATGTGGTAGCTAATGTTGCAGCCAATGTTGCAGCTAATGTGGTAGCTAATGTTGTAGCTAATGTTGTAGCTGATGTTGCAGCTAATGTTGCAGCTAATGTTGTAGCTAATGTGGTAGCTAATGTTGTAGCTAATGTGGTAGATAATGTTGTAGCTAATGTTGTAGCTAATGTTGCAGCCAATGTTGCAGCTAATGTGGTAGCTAATGTTGCAGCTAATGTTGCAGCTAATGTGGTAGCTAATGTGGTAGCTAATGTTGCAGCCAATGTTGCAGCTAATGTGGTAGCTAATGTTGTAGCTAATGTTGTAGCTGATGTTGCAGCCAATGTTGCAGCTAATGTGGTAGCCAATGTTGCAGCTAATGTGGTAGCTAATGTTGTAGCTAATGTTGCAGCCAATGTTGCAGCTAATGTTGTAGCTAATGTTGCAGCCAATGTTGCAGCTAATGTGGTAGCTAAGGTTGCAGCCAATGTTGCAGCTAATGTGGTAGCTAATCTTGTAGCTAATGTTGTAGCTGATGTTGCAGCCAATGTTGCAGCTAATGTGGTAGCCAATGTTGCAGCTAATGTGGTAGCTAATGTTGCAGCCAATGTTGCAGCTAATGTGGTAGCTAATGTTGTAGCTAATGTTGTAGCTAATGTTGCAGCCAATGTTGCAGCTAATGTTGTAGCTGATGTTGCAGCCAATGTTGCAGCTAATGTGGTAGCTAATGTGGTAGCTAATGTTGCAGCTAATGTTGTAGCTAATGTTGCAGCTAATGTGGTAGCTAATGTTGCAGCCAATGTTGCAGCTAATGTGGTAGCTAATGTTGCAGCTAATGTGGTAGCTAATGTTGCAGCTAATGTTGTAGCTAATGTTGCAGCTAATGTGGTAGCTAATGTGGTAGCTAATGTTGCAGCCAATGTTGCAGCTAATGTGGTAGCTAATGTGGTAGCTAATGTTGCAGCCAATGTTGCAGCTAATGTGGTAGCTAATGTTGCAGCCAATGTTGCAGCTAATGTGGTAGCTAATGTTGCAGCCAATGTTGCAGCTAATGTGGTAGCTAATGTGGTAGCTAATGTTGCAGCTAATGTTGTAGCTAATGTTGCAGCTAATGTGGTAGCTAATGTGGTAGCTAATGTGGTAGCTAATGTGGTAGCTAATGTGGTAGCTAATGTTGCAGCTAATGTGGTAGCTAATGTGGTAGCTAATGTGGTAGCTAATGTTGCAGCTAATGTGGTAGCTAATGTGGTAGCTAATGTGGTAGCTAATGTTGTAGCTAATGTTGCAGCTAATGTGGTAGCTAATGTGGTAGCTAATGTGGTAGCTAATGTTGTAGCTAATGTGGTAGCTAATGTGGTAGCTAATGTTGCAGCTAATGTTGTAGCTAATGTGGTAGCTAATGTTGCAGCTAATGTTGTAGCTAATGTGGTAGCTAATGTTGCAGCCAATGTTGCAGCTAATGTGGTAGCTAATGTTGAAGCTAATGTGGTAGCTAATGTGGTAGCTAATGTTGCAGCTAATGTTGTAGCTAATGTGGTAGCTAATGTTGCAGCTAATGTTGTAGCTAATGTGGTAGCTAATGTTGCAGCCAATGTTGCAGCTAATGTGGTAGCTAATGTTGAAGCTAATGTGGTAGCTAATGTGGTAGCTAATGTTGCAGCAGGTGAGTGAATTATAATAAAACACAACCAAAGTTGTGTTTTTAAGCCTTTCTCCTACATGAGCAGTTTATTTAAACCTTATCACAAGAATCCTGAGTTGGATGTTATTTCCCAGAGTTATGGGGACAATAAAAGTTAATGTCTCTCTAAGAGCCAGATTGTGGTTTTATAAAGGTTTAGGAAGCTACTTTAATAAACTTATAAACTGTTTGTTGCTTTCCTTTGGATATAAATCCATTTTAATTTGATTAGACGTCTCAATAAACTCTTAGACTTCCTTTAACTCAGATTTCCATGCAGGCCGATCGAGGTCAGTAAAGTGGAAGCTTCTTACTCCTGCTTGATGTTTATCAGCCTCAGGTTGACTTCAGTTATTACCTTCAGGTTTATCTCATTAACACAACAAACAATAATACATACATTTCCTTCCAGTTGCTCCTGTAGCCAACTCTGCAACAACCACACCTGGACCTACTACAGCTTGGCCTTCAGATACTCCTGCATCACCTCTGGAGCAAACATCTAACGCAGCTTCCACCATGTTGACTGACGATACGACCAACTTACCCACCAGGACTGACACAACAACTGAAGCTACAGAGACAGAGGCTCCTGATACGACTACTACTAGTAGTAGTACTACTACTGCTCCCATTACTACTACTCCTCCTCCCACTACTACTACTGCTCTTCCCACTACTACTACTCCTCCTCCCACTACTACTACTGCTCTTCCCACTACTGCTACTCCTCCTCCCACTACTACTACTGCTCTTCCCACTACTACTACTCCTCCTCCCACTACTACTACTCCTCTTCCCACTACTACTACTCCTCCTCCCACTACTACTACTGCTCTTCCCACTACTGCTACTCCTCCTCCCACTACTACTCCTCCTCCTCCCACTACTACTACTGCTCTTCCCACTACTACTACTCCTCCTCCCACTACTACTCCTCCTCCTCCCACTACTACTACTGCTCCTCCCACTACTACTACTGCTCTTCCCACTACTACTACTCCTACTCCCACTACTACTACTGCTCTTCCCACTACTACTACTGCTCTTCCCACTACTACTACTCCTACTCCCACTACTACTACTGCTCTTCCCACTACTACTACTGCTCTTCCCACTACTACTACTCCTACTCCCACTACTACTACTGCTCTTCCCACTACTACTACTGCTCTTCCCACTACTACTGCTCTTCCCACCACTACTACTGCTCTTCCCACTACTACTACTCCTACTCCCACTACTACTACTGCTCCTCCCACTACTGCTACTCCTCCTCCCACTACTACTGCTCCTCTTCCCACTACTACTACTGCTCTTCCCACTACTACTACTGCTCTTCCCACTACTACTACTCCTACTCCCACTACTACTACTGCTCTTCCCACTACTACTACTGCTCTTCCCACTACTACTACTCCTACTCCCACTACTACTACTGCTCCTCCCACTACTACTACTGCTCTTCCCACTACTACTACTCCTACTCCCACTACTACTACTCCTACTCCCACTAGTACTACTCCTCCTCCCACTACTACTACTGCTCTTCCCACTACTACTACTGCTCTTCCCACTACTACTACTCCTACTCCCACTACTACTACTCCTACTCCCACTAGTACTACTCCTCCTCCCACTACTACTACTGCTCTTCCCACTACTACTACTGCTCCTCCCACTAGTACTACTCCTACTCCCACTACTACTACTACTCATGCTCCCACTACTACTCCCACTACTACTACCACTACTACTACCACCTCCACCAAGCCTCCGCTGAACTGTATTCATGGGCATAATGAGAGTGGCGTCTGTGTCTGTGATGATGAGTGGACGGGGAAGAACTGCTCAGAGGGTGAGTCCTGTTGGTGTCTCTGTTTACCGTCGTTAAGGACAGAGGAACTCTTTGTTTCTTGGTTTATGTGAACACAGAAAAGTACTGATACTTGAATAAGGAGTCAGAAGGTCAGAGTTCAGTACGCACAGACGGATCCTACACAATAGATACCAGCGTCTTACCTGGGCTGGGCAGAACCAGAACCGGACTTTGGCTCAGAGATCTAAACTCCTCATTTCAGATGAAGATGAGAGACACCAGAACCAACGATGCAGAAGTTCAGATCTAAAGCTGGCCGGTCTCCTGTAGAGGTCTGGCGGTGCTCACCCCAGATCAGATATGGGAGTTTTAAAAATAATTCGTTTCCCTTCAACGTTTCCCTCATTTCTTGCTATTTCTGGCATTTCCAGGGGAAACTCATCTTCTTTATCATTTTCTTTTTCCAGAAAATTTCTGCACTGAAGCAACTTTAGGGAGATTCAGATTTCCAAAGACAACCATTGGTTGGTTTGCGTACTCAGAGGAACAATGTGGCAAAGATACAGTTTCAGGTACGTGTAACATCCACATATTAGACGGACTTCAGTCTTTCTCTTCTTGCGTCATTTTAAATCCCAACATGTCGTCTCTTCCCCTCAGCTGGTAAACCCCAGGCTTCTACCAGATGTTTGATCAGGGATGGAAAACCTCAGTTTGATGACCCACCCCGGGTCCTTCGATGTGAACAGACGCTCAGCGACATTCAAAGAAACGTGAGAATATCAGCATAACCAGTTTGATCAGAGGAACTGAAGATTTCATCGTGGAGTATTTGTTTTGTCCGTCAGCTCACCAGTTCTGCAGACCTGGAGGTACTGGCATCCAGCGCTCAGCTTCTGACGTCCAGACCTGAAGGTCTGAAACCTGAAGACATCACCATAGCAACTCAGATTGCCAACACGTTGCTGCTGTCGCCAAATGCCTCAGAGGTAGGACGTTCTGACAGAAGGACATCGGCCAGTGAACATGGCTTCACACCGCGTGGATGGAGCCACTGACCCGGTCCCGACTCTAAAGTTCTGGTTCTTGTTTCCAGACCGTCAGGGTGGCAGCAGTTACTACCATCAGTCAGCTGCTCAACGCCACGGAGTCCGATGAGAAGGAGGAAACCAACACGTCTCAGAGGTAAGCAGACATCGATTCTGTACTTCCTACTGGGTCAGTGGGTCAGAACAACGGGTCAGCCGCTCAGACTATGGAAAACAGGACGCCATCTTCAATACTCTGTGATTTAGAATTGGTTTGGTTCTGACGGGGCTTTATGGGCCTGGAGAGTGACCAGTGAAACCACTATGTGGATAGTCTGGTTGTCCAGTTAAAATGACCATCCAGCCAGAACCTGGATGGTCTTTGGTGGTTCGGTGTGACCAAAGAAACCAGAACTAAAACCTTCAGGCATCAGAACCTTGGTCAGGTTGGCTGGTAGATAAGGAAGGTGAACATGTTGTCAAGAGCTAAAGTTTTGATTCAGAGCTGCTGTGCTACCAAACATCTGATGGTGTCACACCTTTAATGTTGGCGTTACCTTCAGTTTGATCCGTTTCTCATGCTCAGCTTGACGTTGACCCTGGATCAGCTCTCTGTGAACCTCAGCCTCACCAGCAACACGTCCCAGCTGGTCCAACCGAACCTGGTGGTCCAGTCGGCTCAGATTCCAGCGTCGGACACCCAGGGAGTCCAGTTCACTGCGTTGGCAGGTCAGTGGGTTGCTGCATCCCAACAGTAGAGCCTGGAGCGTCAGTGATTCTGGTTCGGTGCTGATGAATGTAGCCAGAAATGTTTTATTCCCTCTGATTTTCATTAACTCCTTCCTTGGTGACTATGAACCCACTAAACTTCTCGCTGTATTCAGGGCGGTCTGGCAGTTTTGTAGCCAACAGAATTCGGTTGGACACCAACGTGTCAAAGGTCACCGTGGACGAGGATTTTATCGCTGACGCGCTGGTTTACATCCGCTTCCCATCAGGTGGGTTCCCTGCATCAGAGGACATATAACCTCCTGTTAGCAACAGCTGACCCTAGATTCGTTCCTCTACATCCAGGCAGAGGGGCTGAAAGGCGCCAGCAGGGGTCCAACGTCTCTCTGGGCTTCGTCCTCTACCAGAACAGCCGCTTCTTCCCGTCCAGGATCTACAGGAGGCGGCGGGCCAGCCTCAGGGTCCTGTCAGCCAGCATCGGGGGTCCAGACCGCAGTGTGGTGGCGGAGACTGTGGAGATGCAGTTCAGAGTAAAGGTACCAAAACCAAAGCCACTTCATCACCTTTACTGGGTTTACTGGGCTCTTCAGATGTGAAAAAGGTTCTGGTTCCTGCGGTTCCAGCTCCTACTTAATACATCTCTGCACGACTTCTCCTGCGTCTTCTGGGACTACGGCAAGCAGGACTGGAACACCCACGGCTGCCACAAGGGGAACGCTTCAGACGGCGTTCTCAGATGTTCCTGCAACCACACCACCAACTTCGCAGCTCTCTGGGTGATTTCCACACTCCAGAACCAGAACAGTTCAGCGTTTCTTCCAGGATTTAAGGTTCTGAACAGATTTGTTTCAGTCTTTCAGAGAGGACTATAAGTATGCAAAATCCCTGATGAGGATCTCCATCGTGGGTCTGTCTTTCTCCATCCTGGGCTTGGTTATCACCATCATCCACCACCTGAAAGAGACGTAAGGCCATGCTAGCTGGATGCTTCAGTTCAGTGGTTCTTTGGTTAGCGAAGAGCTTTAATCTGAGCTCTAGCAGGACGAAACCACAACAGATGTTTACAGATGTTCTCCATCCAAAGACAAAACCTTCAGGCTGTAGATGTCGGTAGAGACCAGTAGTGGTCATGCCTAGCTAAAAAGCTAGCTACGCTAATCCTGCACCAACTAATCATAAACATTAATTTAGCAAACACTAAAGTTCTGCATCAACATGGTAATTAGCAGAGGCTAACAGTAAAGTGCTATACCTACATGATAATTAGCAGAAGCTAACAGTAAAGTGCTATACCTACATGATAATTAGCAGAAGCTAACAGTAAAGTGCTATACCTACATGATAATTAGCAGAAGCTAACAGTAAAGTGCTATATCTACATGATAATTAGCAGAAGCTAACAGTAAAGTGCTATACCTACATGATAATTAGCAGAAGCTAACAGTAAAGTGCTATACCTACATGATAATTAGCAGAAGCTAGGCTAAAGAAGAACAGTTGCTAACCAAAACTTCAACACAGATGTCAAACTTCATTCAACTGAAACTTTACAAACTAGCTAACTAAATTAGGGTTTTAGACTTAATCAGGAAAAATTATTTAGTTGAACTTTGGCACTAAATGTTTTCAAATTTTGCATAAAAGCTAAATGGCTAAGCTCTGCTAATCCTGGTGTTAAACCCAGATGACCTGGAACCAAAGGGTTTAAAAGCCTCAGAAGGCTGAATGTGAATTGACTCATTTTCATGTTTCATTGCTTTACGTTGTTCTGTGACATCAGAGATACCTGAGAAACATTCTGGTCAGTTCAGGTTTCTGGGTCAGCAGGTTTTCCAGAAACATTTTGAACCCAAACCAGAGTCCATCCTCAGATTCTTCTTCTGGTTCTGCTCAGTTTTCAGATGAAATCTGGTCAAAAACAAACCAAGCTGAACTCCAAGACGTCTCTGCTCTGCATCTGCTTCAGTCTGCTGGCCTTCATCATCACCTTCCTGTCTGGAGTCCAGAACCTCAGACAGGACTACGATACCAAGGAGCCGCCCAGCGATCAGAACCAGATCCTGGACTCTGAGAAGTCTGTGGTGCCGGATTCGGGCTCCTGCACGGCCGTGACGGCGCTTCTGCACTTCTTCCTGCTGGCCACCTTCTCATGGAACAGTTTGTACGGCACCCAGGTGGTTCTGCTGGTCCGATCCATGCAGCGCAGCCTGCCCTCGTACTGGACCGGGCTCAGCTGGGGAGTCGGATGGGGTAGGACATTTCAGACGCCAAAGCTGCCAAACAACCTCAACTTTCTACTTTTTGTTATGTTTATTCAAAACATGCAGAAATAAACAAAACAAACATCAATTGATTTTTGCAGAATAAATATCTGATCAGAACCAGAACCCTGACCCGGTTTTGCTTCATCTTGTTGTTTCTGATCAGGAGTCCCAGCCGTTGTCACGGCGATCACCCTGGCAACGACCTACCGGGTGGAGAACCCGCTGGCATACAGACAGGAGGAGTTGTGAGTCCTGCTTTAAATGGGTTCTGGTTCTGGTTCTGGTTCTCCTTGCTGACCACCTGGATGTTCCTGCAGCTGCTGGCTGGCCGCTCTGGACCAGAAGAAACACTTCAGCTTTGGGAAGCCCATGTTCTGGGCCTTCCTGGTGCCGCTGGGCCTGGTTCTGCTCTACAACACGGTTCTGCTGGGCCTCGTCTCCCTCACCACCTGCAGGGTGGATCGCAAGCTCACCAGGTGACTACCGCCCCCTGCTGGGCACTCTGAGCAGTACAGGAGAAAAAGATGAATTAAATCATCTCTAAATATTAAATTTAAAAATAAACCATAAAATTAAACTGGCACAGAAATAAATAAAATATTTTTAGTTTCAATAACGTTAATAAAATATCAATTATATGGATAATTATCTATGTTACATTCATTATACAGATGTAACTGTGACTGTCTGGTCATAATGTTGTGCCTGATCTCTCTGGTTCTGGTTCTGTGGACCCGGCAGCACCAAGCGCTCCTCCCTGGCCCAGAAGTTCCTGGTCAGCTTCTCTCTGGCGGTTCTGCTCGGTCTGTCCTGGACTCTGGGCTACCTGGTCCTGGTTACCGAGAAAACCACTCACCTGGTCTGGAGCATCCTGTTCTGCCTGTGTACCACCACCCAGGTAGGCTCCGGTTCTGGTTCCGGCTCCGGGTCCAGGTCCGGCTCTGGGTCGGCTGCGGCCCGGCCGGACCCGGTAACGATGCGCTGTGTGTCTGCAGGGCCTGCAGATCTTCATCCTGTTCACGGCCAGAACCAGAAGCTTCCGGGTCGCAGTGGGCCGGTCCGCTCACTACGTCTCCGTCGCCGGGTTCACCCTCAGGTCCACAACGTACTACCTGTGGAAGAACCGGGCCGAGACCAGAACCTCAGACATGTACAACACAAAGGACCGGGACACCAGCATCTAGAGCCAGGAACCGGGCCAGAACCAACAACTACAACCAGGGACCGGACCAGAACCAACAACTACAATCAGGAACCGGGCCAGAACCAACAACTACAACCAGGGACCGGACCAGAACCAACAACTACAATCAGGAACCGGGCCAGAACCAACAACTACAACCAGGAACCGGACCAGAACCAACAACTACAACCAGGAACCGGGCCAGAACCAACAACTACAATCAGGAACCGGGCCAGAACCAACAACTACAACCAGGAACCGGGCCAGAACCAACAACTACAACCAGGAACCGGACCAGAACCGGCATATAGAACCAGGAACAGGCGATCCACCAGCTGCAGTCAGAACCGACCCGGTACCGCTCCAGTGTTGGATCAGTGATTTTTGTACTTTTTATTTTATATTCCTCTGATGTTCAGTATTATGATCCCAATATTATTGGTGAATTATTGGTGAATTATTGGTGAATTATTGGTGAATTATTGGTGAATTATTGAACATGAATAATTCCTGATCAGTTTGGATATTTTTCCATTTTTCTGCAGAAGCTGATTAAAAATCATTTCATCTCAACCAGCAGATTTTAAATGTAAACCAGATCAGAACCGGATCAGAACCGGATCAGAACTGCTGGTTCTGATCCAGTTTGTCTCGTTTTATTGGTTCTGATCATTATAATGTTTTTATATAAACTCAGATTTTTATATTTTCATGTTTTTATTGTTTTATCATCTGAACCATTAAAGATGTTCCAAAAACTCTTCAGATGTTCTGGTTCCATGACAATCGGGTCCACTGTGGTTCTGTTGGGTCCGGTTCTGTAGAACCCAGCCTTGGTGGTTCTGAATGGTTCCAGTTTGTGGCCACTGGGGGGCGCCAGACCTCCACCGCCACACAGTGAAGGTTCTGTTGGTTCTGACTTGGACCAGGTGAACACGGCCTGATCCGGGTTCTGAACATCCCAGATGGAACAAACTCCACGAACTGGGTTCATCCCTCTGTGGAGGACGGGCTGAACAGAACCAGAACCAGAACCTGCTGCACGGTGTTGCCATGGGAACAGCCCCGCAGCATCGGGAGACTCCAGACCGGGCTGAAGGATTCCCGCTGAGTCAGAACCAGAACCAACAGCAGCTGGTCCAGAACCGAGCCGAGAGATGAACAGAGGAACCGGATGAGTCCAAACCCGGACGGCTCGGCTGCTAATGATGAACAGAACCGGTCCAGACGTTACCAGAACCTCTCTCAGAACCGACCCGATGTCAGAATCTGCAGCCGGTTCTGTTGGTTCAGGTTGGTCACCTCCAGCCTGAAGCTCCGCCCCCTCATGTTACACACAGGGACCGGTCCGGGTCGTTACGCAACCGTCCAGAACCCTGTGATCCAAATGAAACAGAACCCACTGAACATGTGGTTCTGATGAGTTTCCCAAACACCTGAAGGTCCAACGTTCTGCTGTTACATAACCGGGCCAAAGCAGGCCCGGCTGATTCCTCTGTGTGGGCGTGCGGCCGGGCCGGGCGGAACCGTCTGGTTCTGGTTTCACTGAACAATGAGAGGGACAAAAGTGGACTGGAAACACATGTGGTTCCGCTGGGGGGGCCGACCCGTTTGGTTCTGAAGAATCTGAGACATTTTATAGCATTTAGTCGTTATTCCTGAAGTTCACAGAGAGGAAGAGGAGGAGGAGGAAGAGGATGATGAAGAGGAGGAGGATTAAGAGGAGGAAGAGGATGAAGAGGAGGAGGAGGAGGATGAAGATGAAGATGAAGAGGAGGAAGAGGAAGATGATGAAGAGGAGGAAGAGGATGAGGAGGAAGAGGATGATGAAGATGAAGAGGAGGAAGAGGAAGATGATGAAGAGGAGGAAGAGGATGAAGAGGAGGAGGATGAAGAGGATGATGAAGAGGATGATGAGGAAGATGAAGATGATGAAGATGAGGAAGAGGAAGAGGACGGCATGCAGCGGTGGGACCGTTTGTCCTTTGGGACATGAAGGTTCCCAGGAAGTTCCTCAGGGGACCATTATTCAGGTTGCACAACATGGTTCTGGGTCAGCGACCTGAAGGTTAGAGGTTTGGGTTTCCTTCCACCAGAACCAGAAGGTTCTGCACCGTCTCATGACCAACAGGTTTTTCACCAGACTGACCGGTTCTGGACCAGAGAACCAGAACCTGCTGGTTCTGAAGAACATGTTGATGTTCAGCAGTTCTTCAGGGAACCGAGATGACGAACCAAACAGGTTCAGCTGATGTTCGATGTTCTGTGAACGGATCAGAACCGTATCAGGAGCACAGAACCAGTTTGGTCTGGACCGGGTCACTGTGACCTCCACACCCAGAACATCATCACAGTCTGATCGGTGGGTCAGAACCAAACTGGGATCTGGTCCAGTGTGACCAAACATTGCATCAGCGAACCAGAGTCTGTTTGGACGGACCAATGAGGGAGCGGCACCAGCGTTGCCATCGGTTACCATCAGGTCCAGTTTAGGAGCCTCTGGAGAAGCTTCAGCTCAGGTTCCACTTCCTGATCTTCATCCTCAGGATGAGAAACCAGGCGTTTCTCTCCCAGGTTCTCCTTGGTTCTCCCAGGTTCTCCTTGGTTCTCCTTGGTTCTCCCTGGTTCTCCCAGGTTCTCCTTGGTTCTCCCTGGTTCTCCCTGGTTCTCCCAGGTTCTCCTTGGTTCTCCTTGGTTCTCCCAGGTTCTCCCTGGTTCTCCCAGGTTCTCCTTGGTTCTCCCTGGTTCTCCCAGGTTCTCCTTGGTTCTCCTTGGTTCTCCCTGGTTCTCCCAGGTTCTCCTTGGTTCTCCTTGGTTCTCCCTGGTTCTCCCAGGTTCTCCTTGGTTCTTCTTGGTTCTCCCTGGTTCTCCTTGGTTCTCCCTGGTTCTCCTTGGTTCTCCCTGGTTCTCCCAGGTTCTCCCTTCCGGGCCAAGAACCCAAACAGCCGTAAATCCCCGGAGTGGATCCACTTCCCCCCGTGTGAAAAACTTCCAGGCTCTGCAGGACATTTTTCCACATTCACACCCAAGATCCTCAGATTCCCTCCAAGGCCTGGCAGGAAACCCGACTTGGTTCCTCAAACTCGGTTCCTCAAACTCGGTTCCTCAAACTCGGTTCCCCCGTCAGGATCCATGAACCGGATCATCTGCAGGAAACCACAAGAAGACAGAAATAACTTTACGGCTGGAAACAGGTGGAACGTTTCTGCGTCCGTCCTCTTTGGTTTGACGGCTGCTGTAAGTGAAGCTCATCTCCTGTCAGCAGTTGATCCACGCCGCGCTGCGCTCCGTGTTTCCTGTCAGCGCCTGGAATCACCTGAACCTTGCTGACATTCCTGTCTCCATCCCAACAGGAAGTGGAAGCGGCTGCAGCGTTTCCTCTGATGGGCTGCAGTTCGTCTTCATTACGACGTGACGCAGCGCCGCTGCAGATCCGGCGTTTCCTCCGCCTGCCGTCCAACTAAAACATTTCATCCATCTTCATTCTGCTGGAGCCGCAGATGAAGCTCCATTCATCACAGTTACTAGTTCAGCCCAACACTGAAAAAACTCTAAATATTACCGAGGATTTCTGGTCCAGGTTCTGGTGGAAACGCCTGAGAGCTCCGGAAGTAAGAAACTAACTTATGAGTCACTTCTGGAGGTTAAAGTCTCGTTTTAAATCAGTTATTCTTTACTATTGATGGAAAAGTTCAAGTTTTACTGACGAGAGAAAAGTAAACTTTAACTTTTCCACCAATATTATTATATATTTAAACAAACTGACGTCCTGCAGAAAAGTTAGTTTAGTACAAAACTAAACTAACTTTTAGTTTTAGCTTCTTTCCAATAGAAGCTGAAAACAATTACTTGGTAAGATTTTGTGTTTTTATTGAAATCCTAAATAAAAAAGCTAAAACAACTTCCACGATGCTTCAGGAAGTCAAACATGTCTGAGACGTTTCTCAGTTTTCTGTTTCTCCTTTAGATATCATAATCTAGAATCTAGAATCTATAATCTATAATCTATCACCATCACTTCTTCTCAGTCGGCCATCTTTGTTTCCTCTGAACTCACATTTGGTTTTTAGCGGTTTTGAAGGTTTCCATGTTAATGAGTGAAACATTCAGATGTAAACACTGAACAACCAAACCTGCTAACATTTGATTGAAATCATCATGATGCAAATGATCTTTTAAATCTTCTTGATCTTTTAAATCTTCCTGATCTTTTAAATCTTCCTGATTCTCTGCAGGAGAAACTCTGGAAACGATGATCTGTTTTCTCTGCAGAATCAGGAATGAAAGAAATGTTGGATTTCAGCTCATATCATGGTTTTCCAGTTCTGTTTCGTCTCCGGATCTCTGGGAATCTGCTCACGTTCTCTGAACAGCAGAACGTTTCTGGTTTCGCTCCAGGCCGGAGGCGGCTCTGCTGGACTCGCAGGGATTTTCCTGCCTAAATGAGAAGCAGAGCTGCGGCTCCTCGCTCTCCATTAAAGCAGGTCAGGGGGGGCCCCATGTGGCCCCGTGTGGCCCCATGTGGCCCCGCCAAGCCAATTTCATTTTAAAAGCTC
Organism: Xiphophorus hellerii; assembly: GCF_003331165.1. Classification (NCBI taxonomy): domain Eukaryota; kingdom Metazoa; phylum Chordata; class Actinopteri; order Cyprinodontiformes; family Poeciliidae; genus Xiphophorus; species Xiphophorus hellerii. Next base: position 16,988,016 of record NC_045695.1, on the reverse strand, counting down.
CTTTTGAACCAATTCCTCAACAGATCGTCCGCAGAACAAGCCGAGGGGACGGAGATGTTTACGCCTCACTGCCTGTTTACAAGCACAGCAACCAAACGGCCCAGCAGGCCCGGTTTCATCCTCACAGATGTTCTGGAAAATCTTCCTGAATCGTCCTGCTGGGAGTTTGTTCTGCCGTCTGTTTCCTCCATCAGGTGTCGGACGGAGCGGCGCGCTGCGGGGTTTGGTTGTTAGGAACGTTTGAGAAAAACGACATGAAACTAAACGCAGTTAGAGAAAAAGGAAGAATGGTGCAGAACAGTTCACTGAGAAAACATTCAAATGTGTGTTTACTGTCCTCTGCTAAAGTCTTTACAGATGTGAAGAAAAACAAAGTCAAGTTTATTTTTACAGCAGAAAATCAAAGAGCTTCAGATCCTAAAACTTCATACAAGCAGCAATTATGGAGCAAACAATAAACTTTTAATTTTACCATCAAGTAAATGAAATATGTTGATCAGAAACTTTCATCCAGTCACTTCAGTTCTGGAGTTTTAATGTTTGTACTTTGTTTTCTATAGATCTACCTCACACAGATACTAAATGTGTTTTTGGTTGTTCTAATTTTTTACAGTTTCCGTCTCCTATTTAATTATGACATCATCTCTGTCACAAAGTGTTTCTGAATATTGTCTGGAAGTTTATAATTTTTTACTCTGGACATAAATTGTCCAGTTTTTACATTTTAAAAGTCATCTGTTCAACAAAAGAAATACTTCCAATTATGCAACCGTCATCTTTGAAAAGCAGAAGTGGAGCCTCCTGCACAACCAACAGGAACACAGGAAGTAGTTTCTGGATGGTTAGTCAACAACAGAGCTCTTGTCTTTTCCAGCAGCCATTGTACATCGCAAAGTCTTGGAGCTCAGCTGTGGTTGCTAGGTGACAGTATGGGGTTTGCTGTCGTTGCTAGGTAACAGGCAGCGCCTGCTGATTTGTGACGTTACATTCTGGGTTTTTTTTTGAAACGGCTCGTTTTCCAGACATCAAAAACACGTGAAGTTGCTGCCAGAAACAGAGGAAGAAAAACGCTCAAAATGTTTTAATACCAGAGTTACAGTCAAGTCATCCAAGGAATCTGGACCGATCCACAGAGGATCCTTCAGAACCGATACCAAATGAAACTGGTTTGATCTGCCTGATCCGGGTCATCAGCCTCCATCAGAGCCTGACGCCAGATATGATCCGAGCTTCATCTCTGCAGCAGGTCGACCTGCTGCATCAGGACTTTTTACTGGAACAGATCGGATCAAGAACACCAAACTGAAAACAGACCCAAGTAGAAAGAACAAAACAAGCCAGTTCCACCTGCAGCCATCTGGATGGAGGAACTGGATGGATGGATGAGACAGTGCGTGTCCCGTACCTTCAGTCCTCCGCTCTCTGCTTTTTAACAACTGGTGGCTCGGTTCTGTTGAAGGATTCAGAATGAATTAATCTGTCTTAGCGATAAAACTGCAGAGTCCTGCGTATTTTAGAGCATAATATGCCCTAAAAGCAACACACAGCTGGTGTTTTATGAGTCTTAAAGGGCCCAGAGACATAAAAATGCTCTTAAAATGTGGATTTAGAGTCAAGCTGAAACAAAATGTCCAAATGACACATTTCAAATGACAACAAGTCTGAATCTAGTTACAGCAACAATGAAGACAAAGGTTTTCTACAGAAATTCAACCTGAACCGATGGGCCACGCCTGGTCCTGACCGATGGGGCCCGTCACAGCAGAGACCCAACAGATGCTCCATGTTCTCACTTATGACCTGCAACCAAACAACAACAGCAGGTCTCCAGAAACTCAACATAACCGTGTGTGGTCTGGGCGGAACCGGCGTCATCCTTCCTCAGGGCTTCCTCTGCTGAAACGCCGTGTCTCGTCCACCCAAACATCCGTCCAAACATCCACCCAAACATCCACCCAAACATCCGCCCAAACATCCACCCAAACATCCGCCCAAACATCGGCTCCACGGCAACTTTTCCTAAAACAAGGGAATCCCAGGGATCTTCAGCCTCGTAACTCATCTGTCAGAGGAACCCGAGGGAGGAAGACGACGACGAGAGAAACGAGGAACAAAGAAGATTCATCTCATCGTTATTTATGACTCCAAGTGATCCGATGTGGAATCCAGATGGAGAAAACCGAAGCCGTCCAATCAGACGACAAACTGGAGGGAGAACTGCAGTACCGACTCGTCGGATCAGGGGAGGAGAGAAGATCTTCAGATGGATTCCTAGATCACCACAGCAGAGAGGAAACCCTCCAGTACCAAGACCCTGAGAAACAGTCCAACTTCTAAAGTCCTGAAGAAGAACGTCTTCATACGACAGACGCTGTTTATCACAACTTTGAAAACGTTTAACTTCCCTTAAATTCATCTTTCCATAAAAACTCTAAAGCTTCAATTTACAGTTTTTAACCTTAAAACTGAACAAAGTTACTCTGAAGGTTTGGTTATCGACTGTAAAGAATTACATTTATGCTCTTATTTTGAAGTCTTTACGCAGCAGTTCAGTTTCCTGTCCTCATGTTGTGCAGCCAATACCCAGAATGCATTGCTGTAGTTCTACAGTAAACAGTTTAATATTTACTGATTTTCTACAAGTTTTCTGACTGAAACTGTAAAATGATCAAATTCAGGAGCAAAGTTATCAAAACCCAACAGATCCGTTCAAAAATATCATGTTTCATTAGCATGTTAGCTCTTTAGCATGAGGTTCTGCTAAATGCTATGTTGTGGTAGCACTTCAGTATCATTGGAACCAGTGTTTCTGGTTAGCACTTTAGCATTAGCATAGTTAGCTTCTTAATTAGCCCACCAGTGGTTTCAGGTTCTGATGAAAGTCACAGCAGATACATTTATGGTAAATTCAACCAAGCTCCAGTTCTCTGACAAAAACGGATTTTCTCAAGACCAACAAGAAACAGGAAGAGCAAGATGGCAGAAAAGTTAAAAACACATTTTAACTGATCCGACTTCCTCCCAATGGATCAGAGCAGAAAGGCTCCGATGTTGAGAATGTGGAGAGGAAATTCAGAGTAAAACCAAACTAGACCCGTTTCAACCTGCCAAGTCCAAACACCAAGTAACATCTAGAAACCAAAGCAGACCGAGTCCAACATCTGGGCCAGGAGGAACCGTTGAGGTTCTGCCTCAACCCGGAGGAGTTCGTAACGTTAGGAGTCCAATGATCGGCTCCAAACGCCTGACTGCACCATAAAGAGGAACAAGGCATCCATGAAGCGACAGGAAGAGCCACTGAAAGATTATTAATGATGCAGAACATGAACAAGACGGGTCAGAGCAGGACGACAAACAGAATCTGTGACAGACGAGAAGAACGGCGCTGGGAACCCGTTCAGAACATCTGGGCTCCGAGGAACATTTATCACAACCAGCAGCATGATAAAGAACAGAACGTTCGGCTGCAAACTCCAGAACCGGCACCAGCGCCAGGTCCAAACAGATGTTCTGATACAAGCTTCTGCAGGACGCGGAACCAATTAACCACCAAACCCCCGAAGACATAAAACTTCCTAAACGGACGAAGAGAAACAGGAAAACCGGCTCATTGGACCCAGCCGGGCCAGCAGCGGTTCCCAGGACGTCACCGGACCGGTTTAAACTGGGTCAGCCTCACAGAACAGAACAAATACCTGAAATTTATGTGGAAGCATCAACAGAACCAGAGTCCAAACGGTCGTTTTATGGTTCTGATCCGAAGTGTTGAGCTGTTTATTATTTAACAGGAACTGACTGTCTGTGATCCAGCAAAGGTCAGCAGGTCAACATGGAGCTAACTGGTTCACATAAATCAAGTTAGGATGAAAAACCAGTGAGTTTTATGGTCAAAGTGAAAATTCTGAAGAATTTATCCAAAAATCCAGAACAAAGAGAAACTCAGTTCAGTCCCATGAAAATAAATAAAGACAAAAACAAAAACAACTTTTCTGGAAGGAAAACATTCAAACTGGCAGCAGTGCAGGTTTGGACCGACCCGTTCCCACAGGGTGGGTCCCATGTGGACCCGGTTCTGATTTCAGACACCTGGATCTGGTTCTGGTCGGTCTGAGTCATGAAGTGTTTTGGGTTTCCTCTGGAGTTTGGAGGAAGAAACCGCAGAACCATAACATCCAGGAGTATCGGACTGCAGAGCGGTTCTTCCACCAGGAACTGACTCATCAGAGTGGCAGCCATTTTCACCTCTTTACTCTGCAGAACCCTGACCGGCCCCGGCCCGGACTGGTCCCAGCACCTTCTGTTAGACCTCCATGTTGTCCAGAACCTCCTGATTACTCTGGATCTCTGATTTAAGACCTGCAGGTCCAGTTTCACTGAACTGAGTCACTTCTTCATTTTCTTTCCTCCCTGAGGCTCTCCGACGTTGACGACTCCCGTTTTTCAGCTCCGTCATGTTTATGGGTCTCATCATCATCAGATCAGGACGGCCGTAGACTCAGACCTCACCAGGAGGTCGGAGGTCGCGGCGATGACCTGCTCTGTTCCTGAACCTCAGCAGATCCACTCTCACCGTTCTCAGATCAACATTTAGATTTGATGGTTTTTACAGGTTTTGTGTTTTCCCTCCTGATGATCCAGTAAAGTTGCTCTGATTTGGGACCAGAACTGGAACATCTGCTCCACCTCCAGCTGCTGTGGTTCTCTGAGTCAAACCAACCTGTTCCCCTCCTGGCCTGTGGGGGCGCTGCACCAACAACCACTTAATAAACTGAGCACAACTTCCTTCTGTACCAAATGGAAACAAGATGGAGGCGTCAGCAGTTTTTGTCTTTGGCTAAAGACCATGAGAAACTTCTCCTGCTAGCGCTAGGCTAGCATGTTTGTTTTGGTTATATTTACCCAGAATGCCATGCGCTGAAGTCCGCTTGGCGTTTCCATATTCATTCTAACTGCACCAGAGTTCACTTTTTTTTGAGAATGACGTCACCTGTTGCTACGTTACCGCTGAGGTTCGGCGGCTGCAGGTGCTGGTTCTCCGGCCCGTTTCCCACTCAGGACGTTGTCATGGCAACATTCTGACGGACAGGTTCTGGGCTTACAGTCCAGCTTCACTGGCACCGGAAGCATTTGGTCTTCATTTCCTCAGCTGAGCGGCTCTTCATAAACCCAGTGATGGCGGATAAATGACTCATGACGTCACCGATGGATGAACAGAACAATATTTATGCTTGATAAACGTGTGTTTGACGTATTTTTGCCTTTCAAAATAAAAATTCATCCAAACCTTTCGCTTCAATAAATTCATTAATGGAGAGATTTCCATATCTCCTGGATCCAATATGGCCGCCATGCATGGTAAACACAGTGGAGGTTGAGAAGAGTTTCTGATATACCAGCGTCAAACTGGTGGGTCTGATATCTGAGCCGGGTCACGGATCCAGCTGGTCCAGAACCATCTCCTGATCTGCTGATGGAGGAAACCTGTGGCTGTTTATAGTGTTAACCCTCCCCCAAAACTACTAAAACCCCCAAAACTCCTAAAACCCCCCAACCCCACCCAGGCAGTGATTTGATTTTGGTTTTAGGTGGAGTTGCTGCTTTTATGGACTTGTTCTCATTAATCTCTTTATATTCGTTGTATATTTTTTCTAAAAGTTGAAAATAATTGACGGTTTGCTTGTTTTCTGAAGTTGCTGCTGTTGGAGTCTCTACATGATTTACTGACAGAACCACAAACTGGACCGGCTCGCAGACGGTTCTCTGGCTCTGGGCTCCTTCAATCTGATCCTCTGAGTTTCTCCGGAGCTCCAGCTCCACTGGCATGGCGGTTGGAGCCTTTACAGTGGAAACTGTGGTTTTAGGTCCAGTGCTTATATGAAGCATTAAATGAAAGCCATCAGACAAGCCTGGAAAACATGTTGAGTTGGCTTCTCCACGTCTTCCAACCCGACCACAGACGACTTTATTGTGTGAATAGATGAGGTCTTTGTGTAGAAGGCAGCTTATACAAGACACATTATGTAAAAAAAGAAACCAAAACATTTTATTATTGAAAAACAACACAGTAACAAACACATTTATAAAAATCACCAACAACACATTGTGACTTTCTTCCAAAGCTGTCTCCTGTGTCTGAGCATGAGTCAGGCTGCAGCTGAGAGCGGCAGCCATGTTGAACGGTCCGGTCCAGCAGGACTGGAATACAGCATGTAGAAAAATGACCTGCATCTGTTATTGAACACCGAATGAAAGCCTCCAGGTTCCTCCATGTTGAACAGGGCAGCTAATTAAAAATGGATCTGGGTCCCAGAAGCTCACGTCTCGTTTTACTTCTGGACAACGAAGCGGCTGATCGGTTACAGAACTTAGAATCTTTTAGATTCAGGAGTTAAAAGACATGATGGATAACAATAAACTCCTTAGCTAGCAGCTAGCTGAGCAGTAGTAGCTACACCACTGCAGCGTTAGCTTGTTGCTATTGAACGATAACAATAAAGCCTTTCAGCTAACAGCTAGCTAAGTGGCATTAGCTACATGGCTGCAACATTAGCTTCCTGTGATTGAACAGTGTCAATAAAACTCCTTAGCTAGCAGCTAGCTGAGCAGTAGTAGCTACACCACTGCTGCTTTAGCTTATTGCTATTGAACAGTAACAATAAAACCTGTTAGCTAGCAGCTAGCTAAAGCCTTTCCATCCTGTTAGCATGGTAGGAAGTGGAGGCCTGCCTGACCCCAGTCAGAGTTAAATCTGCTAATCTGTGTAGAAACGACACTCTGTCCATATAAAGTCTTATACAGAGATTTGTCCTGTGCAAAACGCAAGCGTAGAAGATTTTCCCCCAACATCTGAGCGACACATTCAATGTGTAGCTGTTGTGCTTTAAGCATCAAATCCCATTTTACAGAAGCAGAGCTGCATGATGACTGGTTTAGAGAATAGCTGCATCAACATCATGCACCTGTAGATCAGTGAAGTTACCAGGAAGTATCCACATGTATCAGAAATGGCGTCAACAGGATGACCTTTGAACCTGTGACCTGACTGTTATAGTTAACTGGTCGTACTGGTGAGCCGCCAGTCGACTCGGTGAATGTTGTGATGGTATGTGCTGAGGCTCCGCCCACCCTGTGACCTCCTGCCTGTCGTTTCTCATGAAGAAATGAAACCAAAGACCTTTGGATAAATAACATCTCACAAGTGATGAAAATAGTAATCCAGGGAGCCAGCTTCCAAAGATTTAACACTAAATAAAATAGATCTATCATGACTTTGTTCCTGCTCTAATCGCTGTAGCGTTGGTGCTTGATAAATAGTAAAGAGAAGGCATGTCTGCTATAGTCGTACAAATGCTCTCTCCTTACAGTTCCCTGATGAGGAAGTCCGGTACATGTTTTTACAGCACTGGGCGCCCAGCTCCGGGTCCGGCTGGGTCAGCCCCCCCAGCTCAGGTCAACAAGTCCCTTCCTGCTGAGGATCCGAGTCCGTCTACCACTTCCCAGGGATCGGCGTTCCACATTCATACCAGGAGACGTAGTTGATGTGGGAATGTCCTCCTATCTGTCCAAAGTGGACGGGCTCCTGGCGCAGAGCTCTGAAGAAACCTGGAGCAGCAGGAGAACACGCGCAGTTACAAACAGAACCGAGCTCTAAAGTTCTGCCAATCGATTAGAGAATGGAAGCTGATCAATCACTAAGACAGAAAGTCGGTCACGACTCCCAGCACTCAGCAGGAACCAAAGGAAATTTACTCCAGTACAGAAACTAGTTCAGGGGACAACTGACTAGTTTTTGGGTGTTAACTTGTTACATGGTGACCCGTCTGGAACCTGATGGGTCCCAGCAGGTGAAACCTGACCGCTGTCTCCTTACCGCAAACCGTTTAAAAACAGAACCAAACATTCTGCAGAACCTCTGATCTTCATCTCAGTCTAATCTACTCTGTTGGATCTGTGTGTGACGGTTTCCATGGTTACCGTTTCTGGAGGGGAGCTGGTCCGCTCTGAGCTGCCTGCCCGTCCGTCCGTCCAGAAAAGAATCCACAAACTGGCAGTGATCCTCTCCAAAGCCGCTCTGATCTCCAATGTGGTAGAATTTACCTTCAACATGAAAGGAGACGGTCAGAACCAGGAGGACGTCAGCAGGTCCGGTCCAACCCGCTCGCACGGGCACTCACCGTTCAGCGCGTCGCTCAGATAGATCTTGTACCTCAGCGAGTTGCACAGCTGGACGCCTACAAACTTGCGGTACCAGGTTCTCTTCACGTACTGCTTGCCGTGGCAGTCGGAGTACGAGTCGGTCTTGAACGGGAACTGAGTCCAGATGGCGTCTTTTCCTGCACAGAAAACGGGTCAGGCCTCCGCATCCAGCTGGGACGTTCAGACAGAACCGAGCCTGGATTACCTGAGACGTTCTCGCTCACACGCGGATCCGCTGCAGAAACAAAAACTCAGATTAACTCAGAACTACGTCTGTGAGGACTTGATCATCAGAGCCAGAGCCTCTACAGAACCAGCTCGGACCCTGGGGACCCGACACCGAGGGGTCATGAGTTCTACTGACTGATGAATGTGTCTCACCACCGGTTTATGACCCGTGATGACACATCTGAGCCGCAGTGAAGTGGGACCAATCAGAAAGTTCCTTCATGGCCCATTTGTCATTTGATGGATTGGATATCTGAGCGGCTCCAGTTGTTCAGATTAATCATGAATATAAACTGGAGGAAACAGCCTGGAGGCCGGAGCGGTTCTGGTTCTGACTCTGATGAGGAGGAGGATCCGTACCAGACTCCGTGTTGAAGGACACCGGCTCGCTCACAGGACCTTCTCCCAACTCGTTCTTCGGCTTCACCGTGAACTCGTAACTATGGCAACCAGAGAAACAATTCAGATCCGGTCAGAAATGTTTGAACGTTTTTACAGGACATAAATAAACGTCCAGTCGTCTTCTGGTTCCCAAACCCAAACAAACCCAAAGGCAGAACCGTCTGACAGTGAGACAAACGGTTGACTGAGCAGAACCTGAAGCTAAAAGAGATGATTATACAAAACACACGTTTTAAATGTTTCTGTTCTTCCATTTGGGTTTTTACTGATTCTAAAAACCAAAGGGTTTATAAAAAACACCAGCATTAAGTTCATGTTTTTGGTGTCTGGAAAATGAGCCGTTTCAAAATCCTCTGGACTACTCCGTTACCTAGCAACCCAGCCTGATCTCCAGTGTTTGGTCAGCTGTACAATGGCTACTGGAAAAGACAAGAGCTTTGTTTCTGCATTCTTGTTGTGCAGGAGGCTCCACTTCTGCTTTTCTAAGACATATGGTTGAATAAGTGTTCATCTGTTTGCAGCCATTTTCACACGTGACTGTAAACGTTTAGCGGGGGGCGGGGCCAGCAGCAGCTCATTTGGATTTAAAGTGACAGAGTCCCTAAAACAACTCAAATTGATCAAATTAAAATCTGTAAGAATGATTTTTGTAAAAATGTAATGAACAGGTTTTGTATAGGCCATCCACCTTAACTCCCATTCTCTCGGTGATTCAGCCGTCCTAACGGTGAACCCGGCCTCAGTCCTCAGAACCTTTTTCTCATCAGGATTCATGAAGCCTGGCCTGCAGCAGAGCTCAGACCGAGCGCGGCGCCGCGGCCTGTTTGCACAGCTGCAGACTGAAACCTTCACGGCTCCGCTGCAGATAAATCTCCCTCCATGAGGCGCTGGACCTCTGCAACCTGCTGGGGAATGAGGCTGGAGAGGCAGAGATGGAGTACCTGCTCTCAGGGTTCAGGTTCTCCACTGCAGTGTGGGTCTGGTTGGTGGTCAGGATGGAAACCCGTTCTCCATCAGGTCCCTTCGCAGTAGAGATCACCTCGTACTCTGCAGAGAGACGGTACAGCATCGATTCTTCAGCTGTGACGGTTCCTGACAGACTCTCTGCCCTCTGGGCGGATCGCTGCCGGCCTACCGGTGGTGTGGTTGTCTGGTTTCTCCCAGTCCAGGATGATGAAGGACGGACATCCCTCCACCGTCACCACAGTGAGGTTGGCGGGTGGGCTGGTCGGAGGAGACGTGACGTTCACCTCACCAGGTTCGTCTTCAGGGAAGTAGTTGAGGGAGGAGGTGATGGAGCAAGGCTCATCCGGCTTCTTCCCGGTTTGGTAAACCACATGAGGCGCTGCGGGCGGGAACGGTTCAATTAACTCAACAGGAAGTAAAACGCTTGTTCTGTTAATCCCAGAAGTGCTGCTTGTTGCTGCTTGTTGCTGCTTGTTGCTGCTTGTTGCTGCTTACCCACGTAACGCTTCTTGCCCATTGCATCAACATCAGAGGTTGGCTGAGACTGGAAAAGATCTGAATCCTCCCAACTCTCCTGCCGAGTCACTGAAAACAGAAATATGGTGACATGAGACGACAAACTATTCTGCTTCCTTCAACAGGTTATTAAAGGTTTATGGCCTACACAAAACCTGGTCATTACATTTTTGTATAATGAGATTCAAGTGTGATCAGTTCTGACCATCTTTAAATTCAAATAAGCTGCTGGCCACGCCCCCCAACTCAACATTCACACTTTTACATAAAAATGGCTGCAAACAGATTAACAATTATGCAACTGTACAGGTTTGAAAAGCAGAAGTGGAGCCTTCTGCACAGCCAATCAGAATGCAGCAGGTGGTTTCTTGATGGAAAGTCAATAACAAAACTCTTTTCCAGCAGCCATTGTACCGCAGTAAAACCAGCTGACCAAACATGCCAGAACTCTGCCTGGGTTGCTAGGTAACAGCCAGGACTCAGCCTGGGTTGCTAGGTGACGGCCAGGACTCAGCCTGGGTTGCTAGGTGACGGGTAATTCCTGACATTTTTGAAATGGTTAATTTTCCAGACACCAACAATCATGAACTAATTGAGAAAAACTAGCTGGGTTCTTTGAAGCGCTTTAGAAGCAGTAGAGACTAAATGAAAGTTTAAAACATGTAAAATGTGAATTTTGGATGTTTCTCCTTTAAGAAACAAAGCTGCATCCAGAACCCTCCAGCTTCCTGATCCCCTCCAAGCCTTCGCCGTGTCGCTGCGGTTCTGAAGACTCACCTGCGGTCGGGGCGGCCGTAGTCGTGGTTTGTCTTCGCTCCTGTTTGGTCGGTTTGGTCGTCACTGCTGGGACTTTATACTTTGGGATTTCTGGGTTTCCGCTCTTCTCAGGCCGGTTCACCTTGTCTGAAGAAAAGAATATTTTGAAGGTTTCTGTCTCTCAGCATGGCGGTAAAACCAGCAGCCATGAAGCTGGAGCTTTTACCGGTCTCTCCAGGTTTTCTCACATCATTTGGCCGGATGTTCAGAGTCGTCCGAAACGGAGATCCTGAAACAACAACAACAGCAAACAGGTTCTGTAACAGCTCAACCAGTTATGACTTTCTGAAAATACAAGAGACATGAAGCAGCTTTTTTCTATTTGATGGAAACCATTGGTCCAAAAGATTAAGATCATGTGTTTTGCATGTTTCTGAAGTGGTGCAGAAATGTTCTGTAAATGAGCTTCATGCCTGTGGGAACGTTCTTCAGAAAACAACGCTAAGCCTCAGCAGAGGCAGTGGGTCTGTTTCCCAGCCAGGTGTTTCTAACCTCCTGGGGAAACGAGTTGAACCAAAGCAGAGCTCTGCTCTGACTCCCAACACCAAATGACCCTGAAAACATGAAGCAGCCACAGGACTGGATGTTTCTGATGGAGGCGTCCAGAACCTGCAGCCAATTACACCCCCACCCCAAACCCAACCCCAACCCCCCTCTGTTAAAGGAGAAGCCAAAATTCCACAATCAGGGAATTGAGTTGCTTCCAGAGCGAAATGGCATGAATGCAAAACCAGCAACATGAAAGACGGCGGAGACCCGCAACATTTTAACTCGTAACTTGAAACAATACAGAGGCATTCCTTCCAATCAGGCCGTGTAAATATGAAGCTGCTGCAGCACCAATATTTGCTGTTTGCTTAAATTGTTTTGGTTTCTAAGAACTGCAGAGCTTTCCAGCTAAACTCTGTTATTCTTGGACAGAAACTCCTTCTGCCTGTTAAAGCTGGAACCAATAAATGCTCAGAGGTTTAAACTGGACGGTCCTGATGGAAACTGTTCTGTAATTCCAGTGTGTTTTCCATTGTTTCACACAAACCAGCCTGATATATAAATTGTTGTTTCCACATTTCTGTGGAAAGTGATCGATGCTCGCCATGCATCACATCAGCAGCAACATGTCCGCCGCCCAGCGTGCAGGAAGCATCAAAACATCACCAGCAGGCTGAGAGCAGGAACCAGGTCACCACAGGTCAGATGCAGCAGTTTGAATGTCTGTGGTGAGGAAAAGTGCAAAGCCCTGCAGAGTGAAGTTCTTGAAAATAAGCTAACTATCAGGGATGATCACACTTTCCAAGAAAAAAGTATTTTCCACAAGATGTGCCAAAGTCTTTGGCCGGAGCGTTGAAGCTGGCGGCGCGTCCCTTTTGCCTCTTGATCCCAAACAGCCCCAAACCATGCGGCGTTGGCGCAGCGCAGCGTTGGCGCAGCGCAGCGTTGGCGCAGCGCAGCGGAGCGGCTGAAGCACGCAGCAGCGTTACGGCGCAGACAGGCAGGGGTCATGCTGTTACCAACCATAAAGCCGGTCGTCAACGACGACACCAGACCGACCGAACCCAGCAGGAACATCAGACTTCTTGTCCTCCGTCAGCGAGTTGTTGACTGCAGCAGGAGAGGCAGGGCAAGTGAAACATGGCTCTGATTGGACGGTTATTCTGTCACCGCTCTGTTTACATCTGTGTGCTTTCAACAAGTCCCAGATCAATGGTTTTTATGCAAACAGAAAAGAGTTAAACCGACACCAAGCTGTCTCTGGATCCCTCAGCACATCCAACACAGTGAACTGATGGAACCTTTCAAATAATCAAGCAGCAGCTTCATCTTGATTATTTGAAACATGGATGAAGACCAGCAGAAGCTTGACTGGAAGCTGAAAACATGAGACAACAAACATGGATGGACAGATCAATGATGGAAGGATGATGGATGACAGGATGAGGAGATGGACACAAACATATTAATGGATGTGGACGAAAACGGCAACATGAGCCGCAGTGGAGATGGAGATGCTGCAAAGCGAGTGAAGGGTTAATGATGACACGCAGAAGACGAACAAGGACTCTTTACCCAGTCGAGCTCTGGGCCATAAGGCCAGTTTGGGCTGGGAAATGCCCCGGTGCGGCTGTCCGTTTGCTGTTGGGAGAGAGCCGAGTGTTAGGAGAGGAAAGAACCAGCAGCCGTCAGAAGAACAACCAACCAAAGTCTGTAGAGGAACTCAAACTGTTCCTCCTGCTGCAGGCGACAGACAGGATCTGAAAGCAAAGCAGAACTTTGGACCGGATCTGTGGGATTCTAGCAGCAGCTACCAAGCAGCAGAGTTTAGATGAGAACCTGAACCTTAGACCTCAGGATTTCACTCCGCCTGGCTGCTCTGGTTTGAGTTTCACCTCAGCGGTTTGGAAAAGACGTTGCTGCAGCGCAGAATCACTGGGTTTGAAGATTAGAGCGATAAGACTCTTTAAAAACACTCAGACATCTGCTTCATGTGAGCCGGGATGAAACCTGGAGCTGATAATGGATCCTCAGGATCATCCGGTCCAGATGAGCCTGGTTCATGTCTGGTACCAGAACACTTTGCTCTGTTGTTGCTGTGGCGACGGGAGGCTGCAGCACAAACTATTTTACAAATGTCGGCCAACTTGTCACCTGAAGCTGAAGCGGGTCGACCTGGTCTCTGTTGGACCTAGAAGACTAGTTTGGTTGTTCACCTGAGAGGTTCAGCAGCCAATCACAGATCACCAGGAAGTAAAAGATTCTTAGACAGGAAGTGTTTCAGAAATCCCTACAGTAACTGGATCAGAGCCGATGCTGCAGAATGTTGGTGGTTCAAAATGTTATGGAAAAACTGGAAGGTGCCAGAAAAAATCTAAAAAATGTGATTGATATTAATAGTATTGATCGGTTGCAACAACGTCACTTAATCACTGGAGGCGCCATGACGGACGGTGGAGGAGAGGGACGGGGAATAAATTGTTTCTAAAGTTGTTTTTTACAGTTTATTCATGGATTCTTCTTGTTCAAGTTCAGCTAATTTATCCTGGATTATAGATTTACAGAAGATGAATATAGTCAGTTTAGAAACCGATCAATATTTCCTCCATACTGACGTGTTGATCAAATCAAATTCACACCACATGATTTATGTCACTGTTTCCCTTTTCAATGGAGCAAAAACGGACCAGATGCTAACCAGTTTCACTATACATGCTAGGCTACATGCTAGGCTACATGTGGCGTTGTCTCCATGGTTACATTAACTCAATATTTGTTGCATCTTAAATCATATTCATAAAGAATATCTAGCATAAAGTGTTTGCTGTAAATCCATGATTACACCGATGGTTTAATGATCACCGTAACTTTGATCATTAAAAGTTATAAAATAAAACGACATGTTTGGTTTGTGTCCATGTCTGTGTGACGGCGCAGAACCTTCTGACCTTCCTGAAATGATCAGGCTAACAGCAGTTTGACGTCAGAGATGACTGGAGGCTGTTGGGTTTCTGTCTGTCTGTCTGTGCAGTCAGAGAACAAAAAGTGAGAATAAAGGTTCAGTGGAAGATTACCCCCAAGGATCAAAGAGGTCGGGGACGAGTTACTGGATCTAGAGGAAGAGTGGCGCTGTGTGAGGCGGTAAGAGAAGGGGTCAAGATGGCTCCTCAAGATCAGTGGGTTAGCGTCTGGGCTGGAGGAAATCACGGGCCTCCCGTTTCTGCTGCTGCCTTGACCTAAAAGATGAAGAACAGTTGCAGTGTCGGGGTTACAGTTTGATGAGCTCCTGCGATGGAAAACAGAGAGCTAGCAACAGCCCTGAGCTACGGCGTTAGCGATGGACCAACAGCTGGAGCTTAACTCGGCTAACAGAAGGATGAAGGATGGGGTGATGATGATGATGATGGGTCTTTTAGCTACAACAATCTTGGCTCCAGTCAGTGAAGCTGCTGCTGTGACAAGCAGCCATGACTGAGAGATTGTGAGCTACATGCAGACGCTGGATGGGATGGAGGTGAAGGAGAAGACCTGAGGAAAAAACAATCCGCCAGAAGCCTGACAGGAAGAGCAGACAGACAGACGGACAGACGGACGGAGCGAGGCCGGCTCTGAGCAGACAGGAAGTGAGGTTACCCCAGGTGCCGAGCTTGGCCCGCTCATTGGCCAGGGCGAGTCGGAGCAGCGAGGAGCCGTCCTGAGGTCTCACTGCAGCTGTGAGGATAGAAAAGGTTGAACACAACAAACATGTTTCACTGGAGGAGACACGTCCCGTCCTGTCAAAGTAAAACCACAGTAACCAGAGGTCATTCTGGGAAAAGGAAGGACGGAGTCAGAGTTGAACCAGGAGGATGTTAACAGACGAAAGGTGAAGGTGGAAATTACCCTCAGGATTAGGAAGCTTGTCAGGAGCCCTGCTGGGCCCCCTGGTGGTCTGCAGCTCACCGCCTCTGGAGGGGAAGTTAGAGACAGTGATGTTGGCAGGAGGGGTGGAGGTAGGCAGCAGTTTGGGGAGGGCAGCAGTCCGCCGCTCCGCAGGACGGCTTCGGTTGGCTATGAGACTGTTTCCTTTTTCTGGGACAGAGAGGAGAGAGGCTGTGATCCTCCGTCCCAACAGAAACTCATCTTTAACTCAAAGTTTCCCTCTGAGCACTGAGACCCTAACCCTTCAAACCAAAACTTCCTCCATTATTGATTGGGATTAATTAATATTAATCGTTTTAATTAATATTAATCTGAAGAATCGTTAGATTCTTTTGGCCGATTGGGTCAAAGTGAAGTTGAGATGTTTTGGTCTCAGTAATCAGAAAGTTTAAAAGAACCTGGACTGAACTGAGCAGAACGACTCGTGTCGTCTTTCTGCAGAGAGAAAGACCAACAACGTCTGCGTCTGAACGGACCGAAGGCATGCAGTCTGGTGGGAAACGAAGAGACGCAGAGGAAGAGGAAGAGAAATGTGGAGCTTTACTCATCAAACGATGTTTTTAAGGAGCTGAAAACAAACCCAGTGATCAGGTGGTTTCTGTTGCACAGAGAACAGACACTGACCCTGAGGAACTCCTGAGAAAAGGTACCAAACACTGAAGCCGGTCCATCATCCGGTCCGGTTCATACCTGAGAGCCGTCAGGTCTTCAGAAAAACTCTGACTTTAAAAACTCACTAAACTCTGCAGATATGCAGATGATTATCAGGTGATTGTTTTTCTATTGATTCTTATATGAACAGATTTTCTGTTTTCAGTGAAAAATGGCAGAAAAAGCAGAAGGTGAAGATGAAGGGTCAGTGAAAGGTCAAAGGTCAAAGGTAGCCAGTGGCAGATGGATCGTGGTCACATGATCGTTGATGATGGCAGCGTGGGCGGGGCCAAGTCCACTTACTCTTATCCAGTGACATCACACCAAGACCTTCTGACTGGGCCGAGCATGCAGCCAATCAGGACAGGCCCCGCCCCTTTCAGGCGCTGAAGCTGCATGAATGGATGAAGCTGACGGTTAAAGAAGGAAAAGCATCTCCATGGTTACCAGGTGAGCCGTGAGCGGGTTTGGGCCGGGCGGAGCCGGGCACAGGGGCCGTTTCCTGCCGGCTCTCTGGGGACTCTGTGGGAAACAGGAAGCTGTCTTTATGGACGAAGAGGAGAGGAAAAGAACCGGACCGCCTCCAGAGAACCCACTGCAGCTCAGGTCCGACTGATGATGCTGGTAGTTCACAGAGATTTTATAGATTGGATCATTTTGGGATCAGTGGACCGTCACTGCAGCGCTTCCCTGGACCAGAAGAGAGTCTGACGCCCCGAAAGAAAAGAAACGGTGAAAGAGGAGATAATCACCGAAGATGGAGCAAGACGACCCGGGGTTAACGGGGCTAACGGGGTTAACGGGGCTAACAGAGCTAACGGGGTTAACGGGGCTAACGGGGCTAATGGGGTTAACGGGGCTAACGGGGTTAACGGGGCTAACGGGGCTAACGGGGTTAACGGGGCTAACGAGGTTAACGGGGTTAACGGGGCTAATGGGGCTAATGGGGCTAACATGGCTAACGGGGTTAACGGGGCTAACGGGGCTAACGGGGTTAACGGGGCTAACGAGGTTAACGGGGTTAACGGGGTTAACAGAGCTAACGGGGCTAACGGGGCTAACGGCCGGCACCCGAAGACTGGAACTGTTGTGAAGAAGTGTGAAGAAGTCACCAGTCTTTACTGCTCTTCAGTTGTAAAGCAACGTTATGATCACAGTTTGTCTCATTTATTGCTTAGAGCTGCAGAGCTGGTTGTGATTGAACTTTACCTGGAGGAGGGAACGGGTGCTGAGGTTTCTGCAACACAAACCAAAGAACAAATGTTCAACTACTTCATCTCTCTACACTGAAAGCTCGAGGTCATCTCTGGGACTAATTATTCTGCATTTATCTGCTAATCCAGTGAGATCCAGCAGCCATTACGTACCATCGGATTTGCCAGAGGTTTCCGCGGCTTGTACGGTTTCTGACTGTTTTTATCTGCAGTTTAAGAAACAACAATTTATCAGAGAACATGGTAGGATTTAAGTAGGAGAAGTTTCTCCTGATGGGTGGAAAAGGTTCTGCTTACTGGCCGTGTTGGTGCTGTGGATGACCGGTTTGCTCCAGAGGCTGCTGCGGTCGTCCTTGTTGGAGCGAACCCCGAACTCGTACTGCGTGTCGGGCTTCAGGTGGTCGATGACGGTGTCACTGGCAGGACAGGTCTGGTAGATCCACTTCCTGTTCCTCTCCCTGTAGCGGATGGTGTAGAACCTGGAGCAGGACGGAGGACACACACATCGTCACATGTCGGGTTCAGGGCTTAGATTGTTCCGACTCAATGAACACGAGTCGATGCTTCACATCTTGTTGAAGCTGAAGTGATGCTGTAAGATTTCTGTGACCTGAGAGAAGAATCCAAACAAGGGAAGTTATTTGGTTTAAATGCTGCTAGTATGAACCAACGGATCCAGACTGTAGAAGAAATTCAAATTATGGAAAAGATGACGCACTACAAGAAGACCAACCCAAGGAAAAATGGTAAAAACATAAAAGCTATGCAGAGCAGCGAGAAAGAATCCAGGACAATACTGGATTGTTTTGCTTGGATTTCTGCTGACATTAGTTTCATGTGAATGATTGATGTATTTTTAACAGTTTGTTCTGGTTATAAAGATGCTTTCGACGTCACCAGACCTTCTAGAACAATATCCGTCTGGAACTTAAACTCCTTCCAGTTGCAGAGGTTCCTAAAAGCAACATTTTGGTTCTACTGGGTCGCAGAATTAGACTCTAACGTCTCTGGAGTTGAACCGGCGTTCAGAAACAATCTGCATCACCAGAAGGATCCTGAAGCTGCCGGAGCGTCTACAAGCAACCCGACGCTGCGGCTGGAAGTCTGGATCTCGTCAGAGTTTCACTGACTGCCGTCCTGAAGGTGTCGGGTTAACAAGACGTTAATAACCCACAGGCTGGAAGCCGTGCGGTTTCTCCTGGGCGTCTGCAGCCGTCATGACCTCAGCCTGGAAACCAGCATGTTGTTCATCCTGGCCGGCGTGCATCTCCACTTTCTCCTGGGTTTTCAGAGCGAGGCAGCAGCCAAGCTGAAGGAGCTGACGTTAGTTTTAATAAGAGCAGCAGAGGACTGCAGGGTCAAGATTTCCAGAGGTTCCTCCAACTCGTTTGACAGGGAAGGAAAAACGTGAGCTGCAGGCGGCGGGAGACGATCACTCAGCACAGACTGACCATTCAAACACAACAGATGCATCATCCTGACCGGACAGACATGAGACTCTGTCCCACTGTGGACACGGAGACGTCCAGTCAGGATTGTTAGGACTCCTCACCCGTCCTCCAGACACTCGCTCATGACGTTCTTCTCATACGGCGTCTTCAGGTGGTTCCCCCAGGACAGCAGCACCGCCGTGGGGCTGATGGAGCCGATCACCAGGTGGAGCGGCTTCTCCAGGTTCACCTTGCCTAGACAGAGAGGACTGTGAGACTGCAGGCGGCTCTGAGGACCGGACCGGACCGGACCAGAACCCTACCTGTGCAGTGCTTCTTCATGTCGTTGACTGGGATTGGCTGGACGGCCACCAGGTACTTTGGTTCAGCATCTGAAACAAAATGGTGGCTGAGCTCAGCGTTTGGTGACAGATGATCTCAGACATGGAAACAGAAACATTTCATTTCAGCAGCGACCGTCAGCAGAAACGTTCCTTTGGGCCAAATTACACAAAACTCTCAGATTTCTGCTGCTCTGAGTCCAGAAACCTGATCTGATGCAGAAAGCTGGAACACCATGAAGACTCTAACAAGTAACCGATCCTGAAGATGAGTTAGTTCAGACAGTTTTGCATCTGGAGTTTTTCCAGCCTGTTGGAAACATGAACAGGTCCAGTGGGACCGGCTGGACTCTGTTACAGAGCGCCGTGACAGTCATGATGTCATGGCGGCGTGACGCTAAGCAGACGCACACATGGCAGCGATTAGAGAGGAAGAGAAATTTCTCTGCAGATTCTTCCAGAACAAAATCTTTACTTTCTGCCTGAAACACGTTCAGGTGAAACCTGGAAGGAAATGAAGGAAAACTTTCTGCCCTGAGGGAAGTTTCACGTCTTCCTTTATGATAACCAGCATAGCATTCAGCGGAAGATCATGCTAAACCGTTATGCTAGCATGGTGTATAGTGGAAGCTAATGATAAATCACTAAATACCACTAAACACATGGCATTGAGTGAAAGATAATGCTAAAGCGATATGTTAGCATGGCTTTACTAGAAGCTAGCACTAAATTCTATACCAACATGGTACTTAGCAGAAATGCTAACTCACTATGCTAGCATGGTACTGTAATGTAGCGCTAAAATGTTACCAACATGGTATTCATCCGAAGGTAATGCTAAAGCGCTACATGCTAAAGTGTCCCACCACTACATAAAGGGATGACATTACATCACTTCCTGTAGCTTGGATCTCACTTCCTAAAGGAATCAGCACTTCCTCTGAGGTCTGGTCCGGTTTATCGGTTCTGCCGGTTCCCATGCAGCATCAGTCGGGTTCCTCACCTCAGAACCCGACTGGAGGTTCTGGTCTACGAAGCGTCTCAGAAATTATGACACAAAGTTTATGATAAGTTTATCACATTAAAATCTTCCTGGAGAGACAGAAACATTGATCAGAACTGAAACATTGATCAGAACTGAACCAAATGATCAATACGTCAAACTTTACGGTCCGGTTGGAAACGTTCTCAGCTGCTTTAAGGGCAGGAATGGTCCTCCATACGTCTGCTTTGGTTTCAAACATGAAGCTGTAATAACAGCAGTTGAGCTCAGAGGAAACACCAGCACTGGGTCTGATGTGGCAGGAAACCCAGAAACCACCAGCAGCGGCGGATTTACAGTCAACATGCGGCGCTGCTGAGCTGATGGACGAGCTGAGAGCCGCTGGGAGGCTGGGAGGAGGCCACAGCGCCACCCACAGGCTAAACGCTCCAGAAATATGAATTTATGCACAAAACCCAAACGTTTGACTCCATGATGGAGTCAAAAGGAGGCGACAGTTAGCATCACGCTAACACAAACATGGCAGCGGCAGCATCATGTGACACATGACTAAACGTTTGGACGTTCCTCGTTTAGATCGGAGAATAATGACGGATTATTAGAACCAATTCAGAGAGAATAAAAGTCAGAAAACTCGACAATTTAGAGATTAATGTCTGAAACTTTCCAGAAAAACAAACAAGGACATTTTCTGAGCTGAAAACGTTGAACATTTGCAACAGAAAACTTGGAAATTTTAAGATTAATCTCTGAATTTTTCTAGAAATTTCTTCTGTTCAGTTCAGAAAATTCAAATTTGTTTCTTCAAAATTATATTTTTTTTCTTGAAATTTTAAACTTTTGAAACTCAAACTTTCTTTCTTGAAAAACTCAGAGATTAATCCCAAAATTTCTGAGTTTTTTCTTGTAAATTTCTGACTTTTGGAGATCAGAAATTTCCATGTTTTTGGCAAAAATTTATTTTTTTTCTATCTACAACACTATGATATAGATATGGCCTAGTTAAAGTCCTACATTTAGCTGTGTGCCATGGGCAGCACTAAACAGAGATGTTTTCCAAACTGACTGAATATAAATGCAGGTTTTTGGTTGTCAATATGAAGCAGAACATCCCAGGTTTATTCTCTGGACCCGACCCGACCCAGAACCCGAACCGACCCGGTTCTTACCCAGCTCCGTCTCGTACAGCTGTCCGTTCTCCGGCAGCTGGATGAACTGCTTGGAGAAGACGCTCCTGCCGTATCCCAGGATGTATCCCTCCAGCTTCACGTCCGGACCGGGCCGGACGAACTTCATGACGATGGTGTCGCCGGTGGCGTTGATCCGGACCTTCATGTTCTGACGGCGAACTGAGGGGAACCAGACAGCAGGCGTGAGCAGAACCGACCCGGAAACCAACATCCAGGCTGAACTGTGATCGAGTTTGTAGCAAGTTTTTCAAAAAGTTACAATTTCTGATCCAAAAGTTAAAATTGCTTCACAAAACCTTCATTTTTTCAGAATAAAGTTCACTGAAAAAACTAAAAGTTTGGCCCTAAAATCAGAATCAGGACTTTTTGTTTCCGAATTCTGAGGTTTTTCTCAAAATATGTCTTTTTTTTTCCATAATTCTGAAATTAAAATCAAAAATCTGAGAAATAAAAAATTCTGGTGAAAAGTCCACCTAACTTTATCTGCATAAGTTTTGCTGATTGGTCATTAAAGAAGGGGAAACATTTTTTCCTTCCTCTCAACTTTCCATACTAGTAACAGCACAGACTCCGGTGGTAAATTAACTTTGTTGTTCTCTGTAGTTTGATCCAGAACCGACCGGAACAGAACCGGGTCAGATTATCTTTAGTTTTTCCAGCCGTCGGTTCTGGTTCTGGTTCTGTCTGAACTCAGATTTTTGCTTCTGTGTCTCTGGATGTGGAGCCGTTAGAAATCGACCGCAGGAACATCTGGAGCTGCAGATGTTGATGTTCCTGTTTATGGAGCAGCAGCAGAAACTAAAAGCTTCGCAGGATTTTATTGTCCTGGAGGCAGAAAACAACCAAACTGCAGCGTTCAGAATCAATTCACCATAAAACCCATTAAAATCTTCCATCTGCTGAAAGTCAACTGAAGCTGCAGGATTTCTACATAGAAATAAATTAGTATTCAGAGTCATTATGCTGCTCAGAGCGCCCCCTGCAGG
This sequence comes from Xiphophorus hellerii, assembly GCF_003331165.1. Classification (NCBI taxonomy): domain Eukaryota; kingdom Metazoa; phylum Chordata; class Actinopteri; order Cyprinodontiformes; family Poeciliidae; genus Xiphophorus; species Xiphophorus hellerii. The sequence goes on along the minus strand of NC_045695.1, from coordinate 16,965,667 downwards.
TCAGAAAAACGACAAACACTCAGCTGGAAAAGGAGCAAATCCTGCAAAAATGAGAAGATTTTTACTGAAGGGTTGAAATCGACTGAAGAAAACATGAAGAGAATATTTAAAAATAATAAAAACTGTCAGCTAATCTGATTAAAATCTGAACATATTTTCTGGAGCGACAAGCAGAAATTCCCAGAATCCCATTAAACCTCCAGCAGGATGTTTCTGGTCCTCATGGTTCCCAGTTGATGCACAAATTATTTATTTACAGTGAAATTTGTACCAACAGCAGAACTTTGGTAGAAACATAATCAGTAAAAGTTAGAAAAGTGATTAAATTATAAATTAAAAACCTGAAAAGGTTTCAGTGGAACCGTCACAGAAAGCAACTAATCTGGATTATGTGAAAATATTTTAACTTTGGAGTTTCTGTCTTTTGATTTCAAAGTAAAGTTTTGCTTAATTCTTGATTTTCAATGTTTCAATGGAGCAAAAAAGCAACAAATAGTTTAATAGTTTTAAGAGTTTAAATAGTATTAATACCACAAAGTATACAGAAATAGATGCCATACAGTTTAGATACAGTGACGGCAGAAACACGTTACTTAGTTGTGCAACTGGTAATATTAATAATAATTATAGTTATTAATATTAAGATAAGTGTCACAAATCTGTGCAGCCATCTGAGTTGTGGAGCCACAGGAGGAGCTCTGACCTCTGACCTCTGACCTCAAACACACAACCTGGAGGCTGAGGGTTAAAATCCTTACAGTTTTCCAGACAATAGTGGAAAACAAAAAACTGCACAAATTACTAAAGTTTCTTTTTTTACTGTAAAATTAAAAATCTCCCCTTCAGTTCAACAACATAACAGAGACACATTGTTGATGTTATAAAATAGTTTACAATTAAATATTGTTAAAGATCAACGTCATTTTCACAGCCTTGTTGTTAGCAGCTGCTGAAAGTAACTAAAAAGTTACTTTTAATGTAACTTAGTTACAGTAATCTGAGTTACTTTTTCATGGAGTAATCAGTAATCTGATTAAAGTTACTATTTCAAAGTAACTTTTGCATCACTGGTTAGATATAATAAAACTGAATAATAAAAGACAAATGTAACAATTTGTTCAGCTTTAAATAAAAACAACTCTTCTGAACAGCCTGCAGCGCCTCCTACAGGTCAACTATTAAATCACAGCTTTTAAAAAGTTGGTTTTCAGAACGTAGTTTTCCAGAGCGCCCCCTGCAGGCCCGGTCATGCAGCGCTGCTTAGCAACAACAAAAGGTCCAAACAGTAAAACATGGAGTTGGTTCTGAACGGACCATTTAAAGAATAAAAACCACAGCAGGTCAGAGCGCCACCTGCTGGCCACAATCAAACCAACATATTTCAAATCTTCCCCTCCAGTCTGGACCCAGGTTCTGCAGAACCGAACCTCTGGGTCCGATCAGAAGCCAGAACATGGTCTGCATGGAGACAAACCAAACCCAGTGGGTCGGGCTGCTAACCGGGCCCCAGCAGAACCCTGGACCAACACCTGCCTGAGAACCAGAACCAGAACCAGAACCTGCTGACTCGGCTGTTTCCATTCAAAGCCTGCAGGAGAACCCTGCTGCTGTTTTGTTCTGTAAATCTGGATCAGAACCCGTCAGCTTTGATTCTGTTCTTTTCTTCACTTTCACCAGTTTGTTTCCCTGACCTTTGACCTCAGATCGGATCTGCTTTCTGTCTGTTCTGGTTCTTCCTCTGTGGTTCTGACCCGTTCAGGTCAGATGTCTGGACTTGCCTCGGATCCTCTGGGCCGGGCTGCCGCCCAGCAGAACCGTCCCTCCGATCAGCAGCAGCAGCAGGACTCTGAGCAGGAGAGCCACCATGATCTCTGACCTCTTGCAGGTGATGATGAGGAGGGTGAGGAAGGAGCGACCTGGAGCTGGACAACTTCACTAAGCGTCTCAGAGAGCAGCCGTCTTAGGACTTGTTCAGCTGAGGGACGTCCTCGCAGTGGGACGCTGCGTCCAGCGGCTCCATCTATAGGCTGGGGAAAGGGGGCGGAGCCTCCGCTCGCTCGCTCGCCCTCCCTCCTCCCTCCCTCTCTCTCTTTCTCCTCCCACAGAACCGAGCCGTTCTGGTTCCACCAGCTGCTGCAGACCTGGTGTTCAGAACCAGTCCTGGTCTTCATCCTCCTCCTCTTCCTCATCTGTTTGAATCCTTCATTAAATCTTTTACGTCTAATTTTAACAGTTTATGTTTAGGATATTTATGAAGACGTTTCTAATCCATCAGTAAATGATTTATTCATCTGTTTGCATTAAATCCTCTCCTGGTTTTTAATCTGATGTTTGTTTTTAATCCTGTTTTACATTTTAATCTTTATTTCGTCTCATTCTGTCTCTAATCAAATGTTTTCTATATTTATGTTTCTTCATTTTGTCCTGATTATATTTTATGATTTAATTTGATCTGTTTGTGTTTCTCTGCTTGTTTTCCTTCTTTTTAATCTGTTTATTTTTCATATTTCTTCCTGGTTTTGAAAGTTTTTTTAATGTTTTTGTGATTTATATCTGGTTTTGACTTTATGGCTGTTCTGCGTATTTATGATCATGTTTTCAGGTATCAGTAAATCATTTACACATATTTCTGTTTGAAACTTTCCTGTTTTCTATTCTGCAGGTTTTGACACATTTTATGAGTTTTTATCTTTTGAGTCTTTATGAATTTACTTTCTATATTTTCATTTGTATGAATCTGTTTCTGGTTCTGTAACTTTACTGCTGGTTTGTGTTGGAAAGTTTTGGATCCTTTGAAACTTTTTCTGGTTTTTAATCTTTATTTAAATGTTTCAGATTGTTTCGTCTTTTGTTTCCTCGTCCAGCAGTGAATCTTTTATCTATATTCGTTTTTGCACTGAATCATTTTTCATATTTTGAAGTTTATTTTTCATGTTTCTTTGACAGTTTTACACATTTGATGTTTAAAGTTTTGTCTTGTTTGATGTTTTATGGTTTTAGTTGCTCTGTCACTGATGGCGTCACTTTCTGCAGGTTTTGGATCTTAAACTTTTCTTCTGCTTGTTTTCCTTCTTTTTAATCTTAATTTAAATGTTTTGCATCATTTTTTCTTTTCCAGCCGTTGTGTTTTTTCCATCTTTGTTTCTGTTTCCTCCTGTGGTTTTTCTATTTGAGCTTTGAGTCAATTTTGCAGATTTCTTTGCCAGTTTTACACATTTTTGGGGTTTTATAAACTTTCTCTCCAGGTTTTTTGTAAATTTCTTTGCATCAATTATTAATCTACGGTTGTTTTCCTTCTTTTTGCATTTTTGTGTTTTGTTTATCTAATAAGATGCATTTATGAATATTTTTGTTTGCATTCAGTCTCACATGTTTCCTTTTTGTTTTGCAAGTTGTTGTTTTTTACAGTTTATGAACTTTTACCGTCCCTTTATGAATATTCATATTTCATTAATCAGTGAATATTTTCCATCTATTTTTAGATTATTTTTCTTCTTTCTCGGCTTGTTTTCCATCTTTTCATCATTTTCTCCTGTTTCCTCATCTGAACTCAGTGGCTTCACCATAAAAATATCTTTTCCATCATAAACTCTGGTTATGAGCCGCGGCCCCCGGGTCCTTGGACCCCTGACCCCTGACCTCTGACCCCGCAGCCTTCAGGGTCACTGATTAACTCCCACATGGAGGAAGAGTGAAGGAGTGAAGGAGTTCAGCGCTGTGAACACAGCAGTATTTACTGAATTAAGCGTCTCATTATGACCACATGTTGCAGCTGAATCACTGAGGTTGGAGGTTTGGCGGCAGCAGCTGGATGTTCCCGGGCCGAACCGAGAGGTTTGGACCGGCTGGAATGAGAGGAATGAGATCGCCTCGGATCAGGGTGTTAATGATTTCACACAAAAAAGCCACAAATGAAAGCAGAGCATGCTGGGAACATCACAACACGTGCCGCCTGGGAACAGCCTGGAATGCTGCCGTGTTTCCTCCAGGCTGGAGAAACCACGATGATGAGGAGGAGGAGGAGGAAGAGCAGTCAGCACTTGGCTCAGGGTTCTGGGTTTGTGGACGCAACACGTGCCGTCACATGCGACAGGAAGGAGGCGAGGCGGAGTGGAGCAGCGAAATGCCAAACAGCAGCTGAAGCAGAACCAGGATTCATGTTTGAACAGCAGAAACGTTTGGAAACGATGACGGACGAGACGAACGGAGGAAAAACCAGGACAAATACCGACGGGAAAAAAGCCCAAATGAACCAGAACCGTCCAAATCCTGTCAGACTGCAACAGCCCTGAGAAACGGATCAGGTTTACCCCTGGTAGAGCGCCACCTGTGGCCAGGAACAGTACTGCACCATACAAATGATTATTTTGTGTTTTATGTTTCATTAACTAATCTCACTGAGTCAGATAGAAACATTGTTTTATTGTAGATTTTTTTATCTTAAATGTAATGTTTAGAGAAACTATAAAAAATTTTTTTAAAAAAACTCCCTGGTTCTGGTTTTAGTTGAATAAATCCTGACAGTCAGGATTCTGGTGTGGATTCAGAACCTGCATGAAGAACAAATCATATATGTCCAGAAACCCAACTAGGGGTGTACTTTCTTTTCACAGTCACTATAAATCACGGCGTGTTTGATGGGAAAGTCCCTGAAGCCGGGTCCGATTGGGGGCTCGTCCGGGACGTTTGACCCCAATTATTCATTTAATATCTGATCATTTCTACATTAAAACCCTGAAATTCACAGTTTTTCCAATATTATTAACTTTACTCAGATTTGTCTTACTTTATTTTATGGTTTTACGTTTTCAAATATTATATTTATCTCTATTGTGATTTAAGTGAACCTGCTAGATAAATGTTTATTCCTGAACAGATGATCAGTCTGATGATTAAGGTTCTTGTTTTTCTAGCTGGAGCAGAAACAGCTGCAGACGGCCCAACATGCTGCGCTGCCTCTCGTCTCCAGGTCCACATTAATAAATGTGTTGTTTGCCTGGAAGCGCCTCAAACGCTGACATCAACAGGCAGGAGGCTCCGACTGATTAAACTCTGTTTCTCTGCACAAACACACAGCCTGAACCGAGTCGATCCAGGTACCGATGCTAACGATGCTGCCAGTGAGCCGATGTTCTCCTGCAACCAATTACCAGCAAAACAAAACATTTCATTAAGAGGAGTAATCAGAACCAGCCTTATTGCTGCTAATCACTGCTTTATACCTTAATGTTGTCCCTCAGGTCCAGCAGGATTTAACCGGAACCCCAACATGATGTGTTTTCATCCAGAACCAGAACAAATCATCATCACAGTTAGATCCATGTAAACACTGAGGTTTAATCAGAACCAGTTTCTCTGCTGCTCTGTTTCATGATGTTGAGGTTTTGGAGAAAACCTTCAGATTCAGGCTTTTACTCTGGAGGATTTTGTGTTTTATTTTGAAAACTCTCAGGGTTTGAACATGAGTGAATGTGTTTGAAAATAATTTTAATGTTTTCTGTTATAGTTTTAGCATAAAGAAGTGGACTGAGGTCTTTTATTTTGAAGGAGGAAAACTTAAAACTTACTTAATTTCCTTAAAAACTGTTTTGGTCCGAGAGCTCTGTGTGTTAGTTTTATTCTGACAGGTTCACACTTTTATTTTGAAGGCCATAAAGATCTCAGAGACTTTTATTGTGAAGGGTTGTCCATTCTGTCAGTGATATTTCCAGCTACAGATGTGAAAGTTTAGGTTTGAGACTCAGATCTTTCTATTTTCCATCAGAGCTAACATCCTGTGTGATGCCAACGGTTTCTGTTTCTGACCAATCAGCCGCCGGTCCAAACCTGGACCCAGACTCCAGAACCGGGCTCAGGCTGAAGAAGCCAGCGGTTCTTACATAAGCCTGTTCCTTCCAGAGGAGAGCAGAACAACGCTGCCTTTGTGTGAAAACGGCTTCAACAGGCTGCGGTTCTCCGGAGCTGCTTGCTCCGTCCGGTACCGGTCTGTCCGGTACCGGTCCGTTAAAGCAACCAGAACCCAGAGCAATCACTGATAGAATGGCTCCAGCATGTTCTGGTAACCTAGCAACCCCACTGGAGCTCCCCCCGTTACCTAGCAACTCCACTGGAGTTCCCCCCCGTCACCTAGCAACTCCACTGGAGCTCCCCCCGTCACCTAGCAACTCCACTGGAGCTCCCCCCGTTACCTAGCAACTCCACTGGAGTTCCCTCCCATCACCTAGCAACTCCACTGGAGCTCCCCCCGTTACCTAGCAACCCCACTGGAGCTCCCCCTGTTACCTAGCAACCCCACTGGCATTCCCCCCCGTTACCTAGCAACTCCACGGGAGCTCCCCGTTACCTAGCAACCCCACTGGAGCTCCCCCCGTTACCTAGCAACCCCACTGGAGCTCCCCTGATTTCAGTTGAGGAAAAAAGTCGGAAGTCTTTTTCTTGGTCGAGTTCACTTCACCTGAAGGTTTTGGACTTAGAGTCCAGTTTATCCTGAATCGACCCAGTTGACCTGGAGGAGAAACCCAAACAGGAACAGAATAAAACCGGAGAGGCAAAACATTATGACCACCTGAGTTCTGGTCTCTCTTTGTGTCCATGAAAGGATCCAAACAGCTGATCTGTTGGATCAGGTGGAGTTTATTGATGAGTTTTTCCTGTTCCAGTCAGTCCTGGTGGAACCACTGGGTTTGGACCCGGCCCACCAGAACCCACCAGAATGAGCTGAAACATGAAGACCTGCACAGACTAAATCAGCTCCTGGACTGAGACAACTAAAGCAGAGAAGGATGAGGACAGTGAACGCTCCACCGCTGGTCCAGACCTCTGACCTCTGACCTCTGACCTCCGGCCTGCTGCAGTGAAACCACGTTAGAGTCGCTTCTGCTGGTTTCTCCTCTAGATGGATGGAGGAGCCAAAACTCACAGCAGGAAGAGTCTCTGGCTCTGCAGAACGCTGCCGGGGCTGGGAAAGTGTTAGCAGATGTCGCCAGTGGAGGCCAACACCACCATGCCGGCCCCACCGGCCCCCACTGGCCCCCACCGGCCCCCACCGGCCCCCACCGGCCCCCACCGGCCCCGGCTTGGAGAGCCCAGCAGAGAAGTGGACGGCTTGTTTTCCACCAGGCTTACATGAGGAGGAGCTGAGAGGAAAAATGCAACACAGGTTCCATCAGGAGAATCAGAACGAGCTGCTAACAACCGACATAAATCAGAGGAGCTGCAGGATCCCAGCAAATCCCCCAGAAAACCAGAGTCTTCAGTCTGAGGCCGGGTTCTGACCAGCTGGTGGGTCAGAGCAATAAAACTGAGCTGGAATAAAGAGCCGGGCTCAGGAACGAGTCCAAGTTACAGAGAGACCAGCAGGGGGCACAGTGAGATCAGGCAGTAACTGGAGCAACATGAAGAAAGTTAGCATGAAGTCCAGAGGGGACGAGATCCTGGAGAACCAGAGAGTCGGACCGACGCCATATCTGGACCCATCGAGGGGTCAGCAGTTTGCTACGGCAACAGACTGTCTTCATTTATGAATCTATTATCTGTCAATATAAATTAATAAAATAAATATTTTAGCCTCAGCTTTGGAACAACTTAACCAATTAGGACCAGTTTTAACCAGTTATGACCAGTTTATAACCAGTTATGACCAGTTTTAACCAGTTTATAACCAGTTTTAACCAGTTATGACCAGTTTTAACCAGTTTTAACCAGTTATGACCAGTTTATAACCAGTTATAACCAGTTTATAACCAGTTTATAACCAGTTTTAACCAGTTATGACCAGTTTTAACCAGTTTTAACCAGTTATGACCAGTTTATAACCAGTTTTCCACCAGTTCTGACCAGTTTATAACCAGTTTTAACCAGTTTTCCACCAGTTCTGACCCTGGACCTGCAGCAGAACCAGCCTGACTATCAGCCCTCCTGTTCATGGCGGCCATGATGCTTCTGGACGTCCAGAGTTTGGTCTTTCTGGATGTTTCTCCTGAAGCTGCTGATCCTTCGCTCCTGATGATGTCACGCTCTGAGGCTGTGAAACCCGATGAAGTTCTGTTCAGACATCACCTGTTGGAGCAACGTGGCGTCAAACTGACACTTCACCCTCTGTCCTGCTCCTTCCAGCGCGAGCGGCACCATCTGCCTCCCATTAGAGGAAACTGATTCCTCGAAGCAGCAGAAGGGGAACCGTTTGAAGGTGGAGGCGTTATGTAACCGAGGCTAACAGAGTCTGACAGGACAGCTGGAGGCAACAATCAGGGCTGTGTTTCCCATTAAACTCCACAAATCCAGACCTTTTCCACACAGAAACACCTGACTGAGCCGGAGTTCAGGTTGGCCTTCATCCTCCTCCTCCTCTTCCTTCAAGATGCTAACGCAGAGCGCGGCTAGCTGCTGAAACGTCTGTCTGCTCCTTTAAGGCCGTCAGGGTCAGAGGTCAGGCGGGCGTCCAGGTCAACCCATTTAAACCCACCGGTCACAATAATGACCAAGAAATTGATTCACTTTCAGGGACTCCAAAAAGCTTTCTGATTAAATCTTCAGTTAATGTTCAGCAAATATTGAAAGTTTAGAGTGTTTAGATAATACTGATGCAGAATCACGTTTACAGTAAATTATACATGAATCATGATCAGGTCCAGGAAGTGGTGGTGGTCCAGCTCAAAGCCCCACTCTGTCCGTCAGTCGTGATGAAGAGGACAATCCGCCATGCGGGTCAGAGGACCTGGTGGTGCCAGGGTAAGACTGCCTCACTTCTGTTCAACTGTACCAGGGAAGCTGTAGCTACAATACAGTAGCCTACTGCTATCAGTGTGTGAATGTGTGTGTGAATGGGAGAATGACCAAATGAAAAGAACTTTCAGGTCATTTGGACTTGATACAGAACTATACAGTACAGGCCATTTACCTTCTAGATATTATTTTTAAAATGTGTCGTAGGACGGATGACCGATTTCTCATGGGTTTATTATCTTATGCGAAGGCTTGGCATAAGGTCAGTGGGTCAGAATAGATCTCAAATGGACTCTTCTCTTCAAGATGTGACCAAGACACTTACTGGTCAGTCAAAGTAAGACTCGTTTCCAGAGATGTTGCTTTTCCACCAACATGTCTGGGAGAAACTCAAGGCTTTACTGAACACTGAGTGTTTCAACAAAGATCATGGAAAGTAAAGAGGGGATGAAATCACCAAAACTGAAGAATATCAAAGTCACCAAATGGTGAGAAGGAGCCAAACAACTGAGCTCTGATTCCAGGCCTTAAGGTCCGGTATCCTGGACCTTTCAGGTCCAACAACCTGAATCACATGGATCACCTCCTCAGTATGCAGTCCAGTTCTACAGTCATTCTTTGCTCTAAATTCTTTCCTCTTGATTAGTTAAAAAGATTACAAATGACATCAGATTTTAATATTTTCATGTCTGGGTTAAGAGCTGCAGCGCTCCGACGACAGGAGAGGAGTTCTGATTCCTGATCCTCACCAGGAATCAGAACCTGCATCCAGACAGAACCAACGACCCGGTCAGCACCGGCTCACGTCTGGGTGGCTTCATGACCAGAACTCATGTGACCCCAGCTTGACCTCCCTGCAGCAGCGCCGCTGCTGACGCTGCACATTTTACAAATCTCAAAATACAAAATTAATTTGAGTATTTCTGTTAGTTTGCAACTCCTGTAACTTTAAAGGCAACAGCTGTGATAACACCAGTATGATGAGCTAATGTTCACATAGACTAGAAATAAAGAAGAACCTGGTGCTGACATGTTGGTGTCGGGGGCCCCAACGACAACCTGCCCAGGGCCCCAGAAAGGCTTCGGCCGGCCCTGGATCTATGACAATGATCTTCCTCTGATTTTCAGACTTTTCTTTCTGAAACAAACGTGGCTGAAAACATTTAGGAGTTTAGTTTCTGTTTAATGACAAGATGCCACGCCCCTAACCGACGCAATGCATCATGGGTTGATAAAAATGATGACAGGAGAAAAAACTGAACGAATGAACTGAGTTTGATGAAATGATGAAGAGTCTGGTTAGAAATAAAGGAGGAAGATGAAGGCCTGCGTCGCGTTTCTTCCTGATTCACTAAAACCACTGATTGATCCCGGCTGGTTCTGATCAAGCAGTAATAACAGAACCAGATCGGATCCTGGACCGGATCCCGGACCCGTTCAGTCTCAGGGTCACCAAGGTCTCACGTGCAACAATGTCAACATATTCTGCTTTTATTTTGTCTGCTTGCGCCGCTCTGTCTCCTCTGTTTCCAAAATAAAAGCCTCTAGAGGTGGAAACCAAAGCTGGGGGAACGAGGGGAACCTTCAACCCGACCCTCAGAGATAAATTATGAATATTTAGAAGAATGAAATGAGTGAAGGAGGCAGAATCATGCAACAGGAATAAAACTGTTCACATCATCAACCTGGCATGTGCCACAAAAAATAAGAAAATAAAGAATAAATTACTGCAAACCTTAATCAAATAAAGGGTTCAGACCTAGTTCCTTCAAAATAAAAGCCACTTCTATTTCCTTTACGTCACCATGTCCTGTAAAACTTTGGGGCCTGAACTGCAAAATACTTCTGATACTCAGCAGAAAGAGAAAAGATGGTGGCTCAGAAATTCGGGGGCTGAATCTTTTTGGGGGCTCGTCCGGGATCCTGAAGCAAATCCACTGGATTCCCAATCAGGAAAACCTTTTCCTTTTCCTGATCATTTAACTCAACCTTAACTTCCAGGTTGAGTTAAATGAAATACTTAAACCAAAATAGCACCTAAAGGCTCTATTAGCCCATCGTTACGACCCGTTTAGGCGTGGAATAAAAGTTACGTTCACACAGCAAATACGACTTTATACATCAGTGTAAGCTGCTCAACACTGGTAATAAACTGGTAATAAACTGGTTAAAACTGGCCATAAATCCCAATCTTTTACCCAAAAGATGATCAGATTTGTTCCTCCATGTGGAGCTAAAACCAGCTGCAGACTTTGACATCATTGATGTGAGACGTGTCATAATTCTGCACCAGAAAAAGGCAACAGCCGTAAATCTGGATGTAAATAATGGCTGAAGCTTTTCCTTCTCTTTCCTTCATCTTGTGATTTTGCTGTCAGATCTGAAAAATGTTCAAATCCATCCAGACGGCGGCGGCCATCATCACTGCTGAGTGACGTCTTCGTTCTTCTTCTTCAGTCGCATTTAATTAGTATATTGAACAGCCATGCAGAAATAACTGCAGCAGAAATCAGTTAGATTCACATTTACTCACTGGTTCCAGTCTGGGTACGGGTCCAACCCGTTACGCTGTGTGAAAACTCAGAACCGAACCTCCGGCTGCCGGCTTTGGGTCTCAACATTCCTGCTGTCAGCAGCAATGACTGAGCGTCAACACGTCCTCCTCCAGGAGACCGTCTGTCTTCACTCTGTCCCGCTCTGTTTGACTTTTGTCTCTCAGGTGATGAAGGACGAGATTCACCAGCTGTCATCCTCACTGCTGTAACCACGGCAACCGATGAGAGAGGACCAACGATCCCCGGAGACCACCGAGGAACAGAGACGGTCTCCAACCAGGAGACTTCACTGGGAATCCGTCCGTCCAGCTAAACCAGGACAAACTTTTCACAAACGTTAAAAACACCCAGAGGAGTTTTTCCACCCGTCAAAACAAAACTGACAATCATTTTATTAAGATTGTTTTCTTTTGTGTCTGCCAAACACTAAACTCAATATGTATTAATTTACTGAAACAAAGTGGAAAAGAACAAATTATTTCAATCTCAGTAATAAAAGAAAAGCGTTCAGTTTCCAAACTGTCTGGGTCGAATGTTTTCTACTTTGTTGGTCTAGACAACATTTTAATCGATTCTCTGTAACAAATAAAATAACTTTGTTTAAAAACCTGGCGAATTCATCCGGGTTTGTTTTCAGTAAACAGCGGCTGGATGTTTGTAGCTTCTAGGATATTAAAATGAAAACAAAAACAGACATGGCTAATAAATGAAAACACTTTCTGTTTAAGAAGATATAACTTCAAAATGATAAAACATATTTTCATCTGCATCAGGCTATGAATGATGAGGGCCACACATGATTATTCCAAGGGCTGCAAATGGCCCCCGAGCCACACTTTGGACACTTCAGGAACGTAACAAATGCCAACATTAATGTTGATAAATACGCAAAACATAGAGAAATTATGAATATTGAATATTCTTTTCTGACATTTTACATATTGCTGAAAGGATTAACCACGTTCTTATTGTTTACCTGTGATGTCATCAGGTTGCCATGGCGATGGCCAGCATGTCCGCTCTGACAGCAGAGTGTTTGCGAAACCTTCAGAGTTTTTCCTCTTTAACAAACATGCAACGTCTGACGACGGCTGTGTAAAAAACGTCAGCATTTTATTTTAAAAAGTGCGCCACCTCCCACGCTTACGCTACAGCTTCAGACTAAAAATCAGACAAACCGGCATAAAAACACACGATACAAACCACAGCGACGGACATGAGGGCCGAGAACGTCAACATTCAAACATTCAAACCGCCTGAGGACGTTAAAGAGACGGTTTTTAAAACGTCAGGATAAACATTTAGGGGAGAATTTAAGATAAAACTTGTTCCTGGTTTCTATTAGCACATCTAAAAACAAGCTAGCTGTTATGCTGCTTCAACGTTCAGGTCTGGATTCTCAGAAATTGGACACGAGGTTCAGCGGATGAAGTAAAACATTTTCTCAAGATAAGAAAATACTTTATCATAAAAACAGCATGGTGGGAAGTTCAGAGAGCAGAAAACATACATAAATGTGAAACAACACGGCTGGTAGTCGGGGAACAGAAAGAAAGAAAGAAAGCCAGCTGATCTTCAGAACCGGATCAAGAAAGTATCGTAACAGAACCAGATCATGACAGCTTGAGAAACCCTGAAGCTGAAAGTACCAGAGTCTCACTGAAACAACTAATTATGTTTTTCCTGCTGGCCACAACGTTTGGTCAGATCCGGTGAATAACTTGAACGTTTAGCGATGACATAAAGTGGTTGGCACCTTTTGCAGGAGGCTGACATTAGAGCAGCCTCAGCTGGATCGGACCCATGTTGTTGTGTTGTTGCTTTGTTTGCTCAGTTATCAGGTACCAGAGAATCTCTGAAGAACTAAAAGTTGTCTCTTGTCCAAACCGTTTGTTCTACTAGATCCAGATGTTTCAGATCCACAAAATAAACACATTAATGAAAGTGAAGGGGGAGGCTGGGGCTGCCTCGCTCTAACGAGAAGCAGCCAAAGTCTTAGAAAACACAAACTAGACATATTCATCATTTCATGGAGTCAGAGTAAAGCTCTACCTCTACTACAGAAATGTAAACATCAGTGATGAGAAAGCAGTAGAAAAAGCAGGAGGTTGATGATGTTTGGTGTTGTGGATTTATGTCAAAGTTGCTTTTGATCGAGGGCTCTGTTTGCATCACATCCCAGAAGAGCTAACAGGACAGTGAAGGCACCAGAGGGAGAAACGCTGCCGGTCACCGGCGTCCAGGATTAGACCAGAGACAGGCCCGGGTGGCGACCAGGAGGTCAGGATGCAACCAGAAACCCTTCGATCCAAGCTGGACAGGAAGTCTGGCAGAATGTGTAGGACAGAGGTAATGTCCAGCGAGCAAAGATCAGAAATCAAAGTGTTCCTTCAAAACAAGACGTCAGGATACAAAAACACAGAACGGAATCAAAAATCAAGTTCACTTCAGGGCGAAAAAATAAACTCCAACATCTGCCAGCATCTGGTCACCTCCAGCTCAGCGAACAGCAGCATCATGATGGACTGGTCTTCCTCCTCCAGTTAAAGACGTGGGCTGGTTTCTGTGGAGAAACAACTGGGGTTAAAACTCAACCAGGATGTTCCCTGTTAATCATTTCCACTTCTACAGGAATGGAAACTCAAGCTCAGTGCTTGAGCAATAGGATCCCGGACGAGCCCCCAAATATGCTACATCTCATCTTGTAGCTGCTAAATGAGACGATCATCTTAATTAATCTGTTTTTACAGGTGTGGTGAGTGAAAACACGGCTGGTGTGGTTTAAAGTGGCACACAACACTTTGTTTTAATAAAAAATACTAAATTTAAAGACACCACTACCTGAAAAAGTTAGCAATGCTAACCCTAAAGATAATGCTAAAGTACTACACTATTTAGCAGTACTTAGCAGAAGCTAATGCTAAAACGCTAACATCAATTGAATTTCTATCTGCCCTGAAAGGATAAGAACCAATCAGAACCAATCAGCACCGTGACATTATTACCAACATATTCATGTTTTATTTATGTTTACATATGATCCACTGTTTATTTTGTTCCTCTTTGAAATAAAGTTACTGGGGGAAAAAAGAGTACATGACAAAACTGCTGCATAAACAGATTTCAAAATAAGAGCATGAACACAAACGTTTAAGAATGTAAAGAATTATTATTAGTTGATAACTAAAATGTCAAAACATGTCCAACTTTTTCAACTGAAACTTTACAAAAGATAAATTAACTTAGGGGAAGCTATGATATTTTCACAGCGCTAAGCTAAAAGTTAGCTCTGCTAGCTACTAGCGCATCAGATGACTACAGGAGCTCACTGATGATCGCTAAGAGTTTCAAGCTGAGCCTGCTGAGGCTTCTGGGTAGTGTAGTGCATGATGAATGAAGCCTGGTCAGAAACAGTGAGGTGTTTGAGCAGCAGCAGGTCCGGCTGTACCTGGAGGTCTGCGGCTGCCTGGACGCTACGTTGTGGAGCTTCCTCTCCTCTCCAGGAATCTGTGCCAGGAAGAACAAGTTAGTTTGTGTTCAGGCTGAACGTGAACAGAGCTGAGAGAAGAACAGTAACTTTCTGTTCAGCTCTTGATGAGCATCTCCAGACCTTCCTGCTCTTTTTAAGCTGAAGCCTTAAAGAAACAGAAGTGCAGCTTGTTTGGTCTTCAGATTTCTACTGTTTTGATTTCATACAGGAAATTCTGAATATCTGAGGATTTAGCAACTTAAAGATTCAAACCAACATGGTAAATATCTGAGAGGTAGTTTCAGGTCAGCGTTAAATAAACGGATAAAGAAAAAGTAAGAGCACTCACACTTGCGTTTGCCGGACAAAGTCTGCAAAGCGCTGATCTCTGGAGCACAACTCGATTATTCTGAGACGCTCCTGGATCTCCTGCGGAGAGGTCAGAGGTCAGCACACGGAGATCAAGTTTATGTAAGCGCGCAGTAGGAGGAGGAGTAAAAATACTTGTCTACGTAGTACAAACATCCCGCTGAGCTGAACACGTCTGAGCCAAAGAAACGTCACAACATGGTGTCAGCTCTGCCTGAAGAGTCCAGAGCCAGAGCTCAGAGGAGAAAGTCGCCTGGTAATCAGGAGCTCTGAGCCGCTAACACAACTAGCTGCAGGTACGACAAGATGCTAACGCCACAGAGATCCACACATACAACCAGCTCACCTCTTTGGAGAGAGCCGTGTTCTGGCAGATGTTCTGTAGTTCTTCACTGGTCAGTTCTTTGGAGCAGCACTGGTTCAGGGTGGAGTCGCAGCACTGGTGGTACTGGGGCAGGCTGTCTTCGTAGCGCCGGTAGTACTGAGCAGAGACCGGGTCGCTCTCAAACATCGGGTTGAACTTGGTGGCTCGCTCCAAAGTTGGAACGCTTTCATGCCGTCTAAAACGTAACAAGATAAAATGTTTTATTTTTCCGTTAAACTAAATTTACTCCTAAATCTCACAGATTCGTCCAACCTGAGTGGATCCTCTGAGTCTTCACCGTCATACTGCTCTCTGAGCGTTCTGGCCAGGAAGAAGATGATTCCTCCAGCCACCAACAGGAAGCCGACCACCGAGGCGATGGCGATGCCGACCACCAGCGGCTCAGAGACGTACTCCTCACAGTGCTCACCGCGGTACCACCAGTTCTCCCCAACACGACACCTGCAGCAACCAACTGAGGGTCAACCTGATCAAATCTGCAGAATCCCCTCATAAAGCTCTGCTCACTCTGTTCAATGCAAAATATTCACTAATATGCAGATGATGCAATCCTTTATTTTACATTTAATATTAATACTTTAATGCAAATATTCACCTGTATGCAGATGATGTGATGTTTTATTTAACAGTTGATAGAGATGCTAAATTCAGTTTCATCCGATTTCAGTCAAATTACAATTACAGTAATTATCATAATATGCAGAAAACACTAAGCAGACAGATAATTGTGTTTAAATTGTAAAGAATATAATTCAGAACTCAATAAAATGTTGAAAATGTAACAAAAACTCAACCAGACGTTGGCTAACAGGAGCACAGCGAGGGCTAATTCATTTTTTACAGTGTACTAAACAATCCATCGGTCTCCCCTACCTGCAGATGGCGCCCTTGCCAGGAATGATGTCACATTTGCCGTCGTTGAGGCAGAAGTTGTGCTGAGCGTCACAGACGCTCTGACACGGCAGGCCGTCGATGCTCAGATATCCAGGATCACACACACACTCTGCCTCTCCAGACCACTGGTTCACCATGCACTTGGAAAACTCGTTACAGGCCTGGAACTTGCAGGGATCGGCCCGGTCACCTGCCAGGTAGAGAGGAAAACGCCTCAGAGCCGATGGATCAGATTAAAACAGAAACTGTGGTTCATCACAAAGTCACTCCAGATTCTTAGACAACTTTGTTTCTTTCTGAACTAATATTTCCAGGGACCTTGAACTGGTCTACAAGGATTGAGTCTTTAAGTCAAAGTTGATGTTTCCAAGGCAACGTCAATGTGGATTCCCTCTGTGTAATGATGCTGAAGTGCGATCATAGACTTTGTTGGGTGCTTATGACCTCGGCGAGCCCTGCAGCCTCTACGTGACCTGGCAGGTTTAGTTTGTGCTTGTGCAATGGAAAACGTGTCTGCAGCGAAGATGAGAGGAGTAAACTGATTATCCAGAGTTCAGACCCCAGTGAGTCACTGTTGTAGCTTAGCTTGATTAGTCAGTGAAGAGCTCCTAACAATGGCTCAGACAGATTAAAGTCCAGTCGCAACGCAGAGACAATGAGTTATTTACTCTTCTCCCATCAGGGGCGGTAAACTCTGACATAAACCCAGCAGGGGGCTCAAACCAGCAACGGGTCGCCTAAGATCTCCTAAAGTCAGATCTTAGGAGTTCATTTGTTCAAAGATCCGTCCAGTGACCTTTCAGACTCAACTGGTTTCTGGTGAGTTTTCTGGTTCTGATACAACAAGACATGTCAAATTTCAAAATAAACCAATTGGTTTGGAGAAGTCATCTTTATAGTGAAATAAACGTTTGTTCCAACATGTTTACCATAAAAGGACATTATACGGATTAAAACCGGTAAACAACTTCCACCACCCAGTCATTACCTTTTAAAGACTGACAGAGGAAAACACCGTGTGCTCAGGCAGATGGAGGCAAACAAACATGATGTTGGTACTGCAGTCGGTGCCACTGCTCACGTTCCTCCCAGACGGATTATCTGAGGTATTAGATGAGCTGAAAACCAACCAGGCGAAGGAAGAGCCAAAGGTTTTCTACTCCACCAGCCTCACTGCTCCTCATTTTATAATGAGTTTAGATTTAAGGGAAACCAGACCCCTGTTGTTCCTCTGGACTCATATTTACTCCTCCAGGTTTGGTTGGGTTCGGTCTTACCTGATTCAACATCCAGTGAGTATTTGTCGATGGCCAGGTTCATGGTGTGGTAGGCCGTGTTGGCAAAGTCCTCCAGAATCAGGTAGATGATGTTGGTGACCTCTTTGGGAACCGGTTTGCCAAAACGCATTCTGCTGTTTACAACAATGCTGCCGTTTCTGAAGTTCAGGATCTCCAGGTTCTGGAAGTTGTTCAGATTGGACTGGAGGTACGGGACCAGCTGTAAAGAAAAGACAGAAAGGTTACCAGAGTTTCCTTAATCTATTTAATGGAATCTGGTTCTTTGAGATCCTCACCAGCTGTATGAACTGTTGTTCTAGAGATTTGTACTCTGAGGAGCTTTTGTTGAACAGGTTCCTGGAGAACGCCATGTTGGTGACCCTCAAGCTGAAGAACACGGTCAGAGCTCTGCCCGGCCGGCCCGGCAAAGGAAAAGCTTCAAGGTCTGAACCCCGAGCTTCACTGGAGAAGCCACCGCTTCCGCCATCAGCTTCCCCAGAGCCGTACTGGAACAGGTCGATGCTCACATCGATACTCGGCATGTCAGAGAAGTCGTAGCCAAGGTTGAGGACAGAAGAGCTGTCGTTAACGTTGGGTTGTGAGGAAGACGGTGTTGGAAGGAGAGCAGTGACTACTTCTCTGGAAGGTTCTGGTTCCACGTTCCCATGTGAAGGAGCCACTTCCTTTCCAGAACGTTCTCCTTCCTCTTCTTTCTTTACTTCTCCAGAAGGTGACACTTGCACCTCTTCAGAATGTCCTTCAGAAGGCTCCACATGCACAACTGGAGACTCGGTTCCTTTTCCAGAAGGTTGAATTTTCTCTTCTGGAGTTACTTCTACTTCTCCAGAAGGTTCTACTTTTATTTCTATAGGTTCAGGTTCTCCTAAAGGTTCTACCATTCCCCCAAAATGTTCTTTTTGTTCTTCAGCAGGTTGAAATTCTTCTTCAGGTCTAGAGGTCTCCAGTTCCTGTCCTGAAGGTTGCACTTCCACACTTTCTCCTTTTGGAGAGTCAGGGTCTTCTCCAGCTCCCTGGGAGAAGACGCTGGGAGAACTGGGAGAACTGGGTTGTTCTGCCAGTGATGTAGACTCTAAATCCTCCAGAGGAGTTTGCTCGTCTCCACCAGAAGCTTCACTCTTCACTGGCACAGTTTCAGTTTCTGAGGATTCTACTTTGCTTTCCACTCCATGAGGTTTGACTCCGGCATTGTCCAGAGGGTCAGCTTTGTCTTTTGGAGGTTCTTCATGTTTAACAGGCCAATCTTCCTCATCCAAAGGTTTTACAATTCCCTCAGAAGGTTCACTTGTCATTGTAGGAGGTCCTGAAGGTCCGGTTGTCTCCATGTGTTGCTCTGAAGCACCCAGCGATCCCTGTCCAGGATCAGTTGGAGTCTTTTCTGCTGGTGTCGACTGAAAAACGTCTGAAGAACCAGAGCTTGTGGAAACATCAGTGACCTCGTCGTGGTTTTGATGCTCGTGGTGAAAGAGGTCCTCATCTTCTGGCACTGAATCAGAGACTCGAGTGAAAGGCGACTCCTTTTCAGGGGAGAGCGCAGCGCTGTGCTCCAAGGCTGGGGGTAAAGTTGGGACTGGAGTTGCTGTGGTTGTAGTGACAACAATGACTTCATCCACAGCCAGGTCCTGGTCCAGACCTCCAGTAGAGGGTGCTGTCGTGGTGGAGTGAGTGGTTCCTAAATGCTGCTCCTCCAAAACCTCAACCTCACTGGGTGCTCTTGTTTCTGGGAGGGGCGGCTCAGGTCTCTCAGTCAGGACCTGAGGCTGTTCTGGACCAGCAGCGGCTGTTTCACCGCTGAGTTCACCAAATGTGACCCCCTGAACTTCAACAAATGCAGGCAGGTCCAGACTGAGAGGAGCTTCAGTCTGGGCTTTTGGTAAATCAAGCACAATAACCTCTTCACTTTTCATCTCTAGGATATCTGACGCAGTGACCCCCATCATCCCTTCCTCCATGCTTTCAGTTTGATGCCTGGTGCCAGAATCAGTTGGAGTCCAGGTTTTAGAGGATGTAACAGGAACTGTTTGGGTCTGAGGCTCAATCAGAGAATAGTCGTCATGGAAACCAGATGCTTCCACTGTTTGAACAGAAAGGTCCACAGTCATGGCTGCCTCAGTTGAAGGTAGCAGAAGTTGAGGTGTGGTGAAGTCTGGTGTGTCTGTGCTCAGTGGCGTCACAAAGACACCAACCAGAGGTTCCTGGGTGTGAGAGTCACCAGACCTGGGGGTTGTCACCAGTAAAACATCAGCCGTTTCAGAGGTTACTGGTTCCACATCATCATCCGTGTCCATCTCCAGGTCAGGTGGTGGTAGGACTTCATGGCTGTCGACCCCCCGGTCATAGGTGATGTCAGGTGTTTCTGAAGCCTCCCAAGACCAGAGAGAAGAATCCTGACCATCTCCAGAGAAACCAGATCCAGATCCGTGATCAAACGTGACCTCAGAGGGTTTTGGAGGTGAAGTGACTGCTGATCCTTCAGGAACGACCGTCTGGTGATCATCCACAGCGCTGGGAGACGTAGTGAGGAGGAATCCCTCACCTTCAATGTTTCCACCCTCTGTGAAGCAAATGAATCCATTAACTGATCTGATCGAGGAAAACGGAGGTTTTACAGACTGAGATGTTTCTTACCGTCTTTAGTTATTGGCTCCAGGTCAACAGTCTTTTGGACTTTAACGGTCTGTGGTGCTGTTGTACTTTCATCGAATAAGAAGACGTCGTTTTCACTCACTTCCTTACTGTGTGGACCTTTCCACTGGTCCCTGGTGTCAAACAGGAAGTCCTCCTTCTTCAGGAAAACCTCGCTGGTGTCTGGCTCATGGATCGGCGCATCGGGAGGTTTCTCTGCAGCCAGAATGTTATCCTGAAAACAAGGAGCCATGGTTCAGGCTCCACTCATTTAAATCTGTCAGAGTTTAGAAAGCAGAATTGGTCTCAACATGTTCAGCTCACCATGTTGTTGTAAGCTTCATCCGGTTTACTTGTAGGTTTCACAGGAGGAGCGTTCCCTGCTTCAAATACAAAAACACTTCTGTAAAGGAGTCAATATTTCTTTAATATGTTCACTAAAGTCAAGCTAAGATTGATTTTACAGCACATTTCATCAACAAGGCTACAGTTCAAAGTGCTTTACACCATGAAAATATAAGTCATCAATTATGAAACCAGCACTAAACATTAGATTTTGCCAGATTTTGGGCCTGATCACCAGTTTCTAAAGACCAAAAAGCAAAGGTACCATGTTCCAGGCTGCCGTTGGCCAGGACGTTGTCTTTGTGCAGAGCTTCGGTGATGTAGTTACGGAAATCAGTGATTGTGTAGATGACGGTGGGCTGCTCAGCAGCTCCAACGTAGCTCCGCTCCACCTGATTATTCTGCAGAGTGATGAAGTCCAGAGTGTCGCTGGAGACCCCACCGCTGTCCACCTCCAGGTCCAGAGTGATGGCGTAGTGGACCTGCACCACCAGACCCCTGATGGGACCAGAACACAGGAACAGCTCAGTCAGCATTCAGGTACAAACACCATCCAATCATCAAGGTAAATTAATCCAAAGGTTGCTCTGTATGTGTGTTTGACTGGATCAGGTTGTTATCTGGTTAGCTTCACCATCGTGGAAGATGATTACATTTCCTGTTTATCCTGTTTGTTCGTTCCTGCTGGGCAGAGGTTGAGGAACGCCTGAACATGGCGACCTGCTGGATGGTCTGTGGACACTGAGGCGGTCTGAAGGAGCGGTGAGAGTAGAGTTGGTCATAGAGCTTTAAGGTAATCCTGTAACGGCTGCAGGTGGCCGCCGAGCGTCTTATCCCACTTAAGACCTGATTGACTATCGATAAGGACATTAAGCAGAAAGCGGAGCGGCAGACCTGTTGTTCAGAGCAACAGGTGAGTAAAGTTCTGGTCCAGAGGACCAGCCTGACTTCAGATGACGCCCATTTATGATCAACAGAATCTACTTGCTGTGAACTCCAGTGGATCAGACTTTTTAAATCTTACATTATCTTAGGTTACTGAGGCTTTTCTAGATTTTAGTTTCCCATCAGCCTGAAGCTCCTCTGCAGCAGGTTTACACCTCCACAGCCAGCTGGAGGGGCATTAATCAGTGTTCCTGCCAGAAAGGGGCCAGGGGTTAAGTCACCCATAAAGCCTGACAAGACGTCAGGGGAGACGCCAGCTAATCCTTCAGCAGAAATGAAAACACAAGTCCCAGAGCAGCAGAAGTTGTGGAGAGGAGAGAGAAGCCTTCAGAGGCAGCAGGGTTACAGGTTATGGATTAGCCCAGCTGCACAGAGCCCTAATGAAGCGATGTTTGGGAGGCCAAGACAGAATGAGGACAAACTTACCGCTGCAGGTCCTTCTGAGGCCTGAAAACACAAACAGAAGCAGAAATGAGCAGGAACAATGTGAACAAATCATTAAAATGACAGAGAAACGTAGCTTTTTGTCCAGCTTGCTTTTAAATCCAAAGTTTACTACTTATAAATGACGGTTCCTAAGGTCAGCTGTAATCTAAGTCCATTAAAGTGTACCTGAATTCAATTATGTCAAGGCTCTTGAAGCCTGGCAGCCTGTCGAAGACGTCTTCAACCTGTCAGAGGAAACAGAAGTTAAATCCTGCTGCTGTTCGGACCAGAACAACCAGAGCCAGTCCATCACTCCAGAGGAGATCATCTATAAAGGTCACTTACATGTTCATCACTTCCTGGTTCATTTTAAGGCTTTTTGTGAATGAATCATTAGTTTGTCATAGTTCAAAGGTCATCATTCAAACTCAAACTGAAGAAGTCTTAGAGGATGGAAGGTGAAACATGTTCAGGAATCAGGAAATGAAGTCAGTTTTCCTCATTCCCTTCCAGGATGTTTGTCTCAGCACATCTGGACCGTTTTGATCATTTAAAGAGCCACAACAGAAGAGTCTCAGTGGAGGAAGGAAAGCTAAAGGTCTTCCTAATCGGCAACAATAAAGACCGACACTTTAGTTTTTAATGAGTGAAATGTGCAGCTCAGACCTCTAATTCAGAGTAAAGTGGCCTGTGGCTGCCCTTTTCTTCTTCTGCTGATTCTGTTAGTGCAGTTATCCACTTCATATTCCCTCATTAAAGATCCTGACCATGACATTCAAACCATAAACTGCTTTCCCGCGTCACTGACATGGAGCGAGGCCCATAAACCTCCCAGTGGAGCGGGAACACACCGGCGCTCCGCTCTGCTTTCCTGGCAGCGCTGCTTTTTCCACCGGCTGGAGGTGAGTCACTGCTCGTATACTGTATGTCCTCCGCAGCCTGTGCGGCTCGTATAGCTGCTCTCTGGCAGCCGCAGCAAGCCGAGCTGCAATGCATAAAGATACTTAAAGCGTGAAAGTCAGGCGAGGCCTTTAAACCGGAGCCAAAGTCCTGAGTCTGCAGTTTGGAAGAAACCACAAGCAAGTCAGTTTGGTTCTGAGTGAGTGTTGTGGACGTCAGAGAGGGAGAAAGAGTCAAAACAAGAAGATGGTAACAACACAGGATCATTTTCAGTGATGAAACCATGAGCAGAAAACAGAGCTGATGAGTGTTCTGCTGCTCAGAAACACATTTCTGAAAAAGACCTGCGTAAGTTTGCTCTCAGTGGATTCATTGACCTTTGACCCTTACAGCCTTAAGTACACTTCTGGTACAGATTGGACAGATGCTCACCCTGCGTTTGAACTGCTTGGCCAGCTGCTGGTACTGGAAGCTGCTGGTGTCTCTCAGAGCGTTGCTGAAGGTTTCTCCCTTCAGTTTGATCCGCTGCTCCACCACGTACTCCTTCAGGGGCCGCGGGGGTCGCAGCAGAGTGCCGTCTATCTCATTACCAATCTGAAAACACAAAATATACCCAGAAGATTATCTGATGATGGAGTCAACACTTTAACCAATCATTGTGAAATATTCTACATCTGCTTACCGAGTTATCATCCTCTTCCTCCTCCACAAAGTCATTGTTCCCCAAAAAGATGTCTTGTTCTACGTAGGGTCGGACTGGTACATCCGGAAAGTTTCCATTGTTGGTTTCCACTACATACTTAGGAGAGTGTGTTGTGGACTGAGTGGTTGCCTCCTCGGTAGGTCCCACTGTTGATGTTTCTACTGTAGTTTCCTCTGCTACATCTGGAGCTTCGTTAGCTGGTGGGAGAACCATTAGGGTACCGTTCTCTCTTGGTAAAACCTTATCCTCAGAGGGACGTTTCTCTGGGACAACAGTCTCCACCAATTCTTCAGGGACGACAGTCTTGGTTGTTTCCTCAGGGACGACAGTCTCGGTTGTTCCTTCAGGGACGACAGTCTCCGTTGTTCCTTCAGGGACGACAGTCTCGGTTGTTCCTTCAGGGACGACAGTCTCGGTTGTTTCCTCAGGGACGACAGTCTCGGTTGTTCCTTCAGGGACGACAGTCTCGGTTGTTCCTTCAGGGACGACAGTCTCGGTTGTTCCTTCAGGGACGACAGTCTCGGTTGTTCCTTCAGGGACGACAGTCTCTGTTGTTCCTTCAGGGACGACAGTCTCGGTTGTTCCTTCAGGGACAACAGTCTCCATTGTTCCTTCAGGGACGACAGTCTCCATTGTTCCTTCAGGGACGACAGTCTCGGTTGTTCCTTCAGGGACGACAGTCTCGGTTGTTTCCTCAGGGACAACAGTCTCCATTGTTCCTTCAGGGACGACAGTCTCGGTTGTTTCCTCAGGGACGACAGTCTCGGTTGTTTCCTCAGGGATGACAGTCTCCACCGTTTCTTCAGGGACAACAATCTCCGTTGTTCCTTCAGGGACGACAGTCTCGGTTGTTCCTTCAGGGACTACAGTCTCCATTGTTCCTTCAGGGACGACAGTCTCGGTTGTTTCCTCAGGGACGACAGTCTCG
This sequence comes from Xiphophorus hellerii, assembly GCF_003331165.1. Classification (NCBI taxonomy): domain Eukaryota; kingdom Metazoa; phylum Chordata; class Actinopteri; order Cyprinodontiformes; family Poeciliidae; genus Xiphophorus; species Xiphophorus hellerii. The sequence goes on along the minus strand of NC_045695.1, from coordinate 16,941,104 downwards.
GTTGTTTCCTCAGGGACGACAGTCTCAGTTGTTCCTTCATGGACGACAGTCTTGGTTATTTCCTCAGGGATGACAGTCTTGGTTGTTTCCTCAGGGACTACAGTTTTGGTTGTTCCTTCAGGGACTACAGTCTCCATTGTTCCTTCAGGGACGACAGTCTTGGTTGTTTCCTCAGGGACGACAGTCTTGGTTGTTTCTTCAGGGACGACAGTCTCGGTTGTTTCCTCAGGGACGACAGTCTCAGTTGTTCCTTCATGGACGACAGTCTTGGTTATTTCCTCAGGGATGACAGTCTTGGTTGTTTCCTCAGGGATGACAGTCTTGGTTGTGTCTTCAGGGACGACAGTCTCCACTGTTTCTTCAGGGACAACAGTCTTGGTTGTGTCTTCAGGGACGACAGTCTTGGTTGTTTCATCAGGGCCGACAGTCTCCACTGTTTCTTCAGGGACAACAATCTCCGTTGTTCCTTCAGGGACGACAGTCTTGGTTGTTTCATCAGGGCCGACAGTCTCCACTGTTTCTTCAGGGACAACAATCTCCGTTGTTCCTTCAGGGACGACAGTCTTGGTTGTTTCTTCAGGGACGACAGTCTCCACTGTTTCTTCAGGGACAACAATCTCCGTTGTTCCGTCAGGGATGACAGTCTTGGTTGTTTCTTCAGGGACGACAGTCTCCACCGTTTCTTCAGGGATGACAGTCTTGGTTGTGTCTTCAGGGACGACAGTCTCCACCGTTTCTTCAGGGACGACAGTCTTGGTTGTGTCTTCAGGGACGACAGTCTCCACCGTTTCTTCAGGGACGACAGTCTTGGTTGTGTCTTCAGGGACGACAGTCTTGGTTGTGTCTTCAGGGACGACAGTCTTGGTTGTGTCTTCAGGGACGACAGTCTCCACCGTTTCTTCAGGGACGACAGTCTCCACCGTTTCTTCAGGGACGACAGTCTCCACCGTTTCTTCAGGGACGACAGTCTTGGTTGTTTCTTCAGAAACGACAATCTCGGTTGTTTTCTCAGGGACTACAGCCTCCACCGATTCTTCAGGGATGACAGACTTGGTTGTTTCCTCAGGAACGACAGTCTTGACAGTTTCCTCAGGGATGGCAGTCTCCACCGTTTCTTCAGGAACAACAGTCTTGGTTGTTTCCCCAGGATGACGTTCCTCAGGGACGACAGTCTTGACAGTTTCCTCAGAAGGAAGCTTGATGGACCCTTCTTCTGATAGTGTCACTAGAAAGTCTCTGGTAACAACTTCTGTAGGTGTTTCACTGGGTTCTTCAGCTTCAAGAACATTTTCAGTCACTTTGATCGCAGGTTCAACCACATGGGAAGTAGTTTCTTTGATGGTTTCGCCTTCAGAACCATATGGAGATCCAGCCACTATGTCTTGCCCAATAGTTCCCTCCAACTCAGTCACAGGTAACTCTTTTGAGTCTTCTTCGATAGTTACAGGACTCACTTCTCTTTCAGGGGTCTGTGGTACTAACAACTCCTCTGGAACACCTGTTGTTTCTTCGGCTGCTTTATCTGACGTCTTAAAGGTTCTGTCGTCTACAACCTTAAACGGTTCCCCTGCTGCATCTGAAGTTGTTGGAAGAACACCAGCTTCATCTTCATCAAGTCTTAAATGAGATTCAGTCTCTTCAAGTCCTTCTGTTGGTTCTATTTTACCAGAAGGTTCTCCTACAGGTTCACCTGGCGCTGGTTGTCTTGTTGGTTCTGCTGTTGTCTCAGTCTCTTGGGGGACTTCTGTTTCTGGTACAGATTCCTTGGGGACTTCCTCTCCCAGTTTTGTATCTTTACCTGGTTCTGATTCTTGTGGTGGTTCTCTGGTAGGTTCTTCCTTGTATACTGCTCCTATGGGAGGTTCCAATTCTTTAGTTGGTTCTCCAGTAGGTTTTGCTGGTGGTATTTTTACTGCCTCTTCAGAGGTATCTTTAAAATCAGTTGGTTCTGGCACTAATGCTGGGTGTTCAGTGGATGCTGGAGTTTCTTTGACTCCTTGTTCAAGTTTTGTTTTGTGTAGAAGTTCTTCAGCAGTTTCTACTTTGGGGCCTGGTTCTCTTGTAGGTTCTGTTTTAGTTGGTTCTTCTGTGTGGTCCATTTCTTGAGCTGGTTTAAGGGTTAATTTGGTTTCATGTGTTGTTTCTTTAATGAGTCCAACCTCTTGAACTGATTTTTCTATGGGTAAAGAACCTTGTGTTGGTTTCTCAAAGGCTCTGGGCGGTTCTTCCACAGCCTCTGCTTCTGGAGCGGGTTCTTTGGTGGGTTCTGCTCCTTTTGCTGTCTCTGTGGAGGAGTCTGTTGTCTTTTCTGGATCTCTTGTGGGTTGAGGTCTTTCATCTTTGGTTGTTTCTTCTGTGGGTTCAATGGTTGGTTCTCTTTCTTGAGTTGATTCTTTAGTTTGTTCGGGTTCTTGGCCTGGTTTCTGTGTTGAGTCAGGTTCTTGCACTGGTTCTTGTTTCAGTTTTACGTCTGAATCCTCTTCTACCAATTGTCTTGTAGAGTCTTCTTCTTCTTTCTCTTGATGGATGATGGGATATATTTCTTGTGAAGGCTCTGTGGTAAATTCTGGAACCTGTGATGGTTCAGGGGATTTTGCTTCAACTGTTTTTTCTATGGTTTCAGTTTCAAGTTTGGGTTCTTGTGGTTTAGTGGTTGGTTCTGGTTCTTCAGATTTCTTTTCTAGATCTCCAGCAGCTTCTGTTTTTTCTTCCGCTTCCTTTATTGGTTCTATGACCATATCTGGTGTTGGTTCTGCTGTGGGTTGTGGAAACTGAACTGTGGGTTCTGTTGCTTTTGCTTCCACCGTTTCTGTGATTTCCATTTCTGGAGTTGGCTCTGTCTCTTCTGGTGGTTTTGTGGTCGGTTCTGCTTTTTGTTTTGTCCCTAACATGGAGCTTATTTCTTGGACTGGTCCGCCTGTGGCCTCAGGTTCTGGTGCTGAATCTCCAGTAAGGTCTGTTCTTTGTTCTTTGACTACTTTCTGATCTGTTGGTTCTGAGGGTAGTTCTGTAATTTCTCCTGTGAAAGTCAACTCTGTTGCAGGTTCTGCTCTCTCAAGAGTTTCTAACTTGAGTGACAGGTCATGTGCCGGTCTCTCAACCATCCGGTCTTCTGCAGGTTCTGTGTCATCACCTGGTTCTGTTTTATCTTCTGCTGTTTTTTCTACCATTTCTGGTTCCCTTGAAACACTTCCTGGAGGTTCTCCTTCCTGTACTGCTTCTCCTGCAGGTTCTGGTTCATGTGCAGTTTCTTCTCTGGGTGCTGGTTCTTCTATAATGTCTTGTCCACCTTGTTCTTTGGGTTCTGCAGATGTTTTAGGTTCAACAGAACCACCTGTAGATTCCGTCCCTGGTTCCTCTTCAATGAACTTCTTGTCCAATGGTTCCGGCTGCTCTTCTGATGAATCTGTTCCCTTGATAGTGGTCTCGTCTGTCTGAAAACCTCCTTTTTTAGCACCAGCCTCTGTTTCTCCTTCCACCATATTACCTTCTGTAAGTATAACAGTACTTCCAGGTTTTGTTTCCACCTCTATCACAGGCTCTGGTGTTGATGTTGAAACAAGAACAGTTTCTTTGGTAGTTTCCTCAGGTGTCATTGTCCATATTGTTGGGATTTCTTGAAAAGTCTCTCCTTCTACAATAAGTAGAGGTTTGACTGTCATCTCAGTAGTTTGTCTTACTTCCTCCATCTTGCTGGTAGTCATTGGGATGGAGGCCTGAGAGGGAACGGCTATGTCTGATTCTTGCTCTGGAATCTCGTTGATTTCCGTCTCGTCTTCAGACTTTACCATCAGAAACACAGTTGGTGTCGTCTCTTTGCTGATCTCTTCTTGGCTAACATCTACTGCTGCCTCTGATGGATCATCTACCTGTGGCGTATCTACCTCACCATCAGAACCTGAAGAAACATCAGTTTCAGGCGCAACAACTGCAGTTTCAACAATGGATTCCTGTACAGCCTCTCTAGGTGTCTCAGTCAAAGTAACATCAGGGATGGGACCTAAAGAGTTATCCAGGATTTCCTCCTGGATGGGGCTAACCAAACTCCTAGCAGTTGTTCCAGTCGTGTCTTCAACTACAACAGGAGTGACAATTGGAGTGAAGGCTTCTACAGTAGGGGGCGTGGTGGGCTTTGGAAGAACCACAACCGCAGGTTCTGTGAGGATTTCTTGAGCAACCAGCTGTGTTGATAGTTGCTCATCCTCTGGTATTACTACAGACACACTGTTCAACTCTTCAGTAGTAATTTCAAGAAGCTGTTCTTCTTCTTCTGCTCTGCCGACATCAGTCCCGATCTCCTGACCCACCGGGTCAACAGGCTGGTGTGTAACCGGGTGATAAACATCCGTGATCATCTCTACAGTCTCCTCTGAAGTGACTCCAACATTTAGAACGTTTCTGACGACCTCGGCCGGACTCTGTGAAGTAATAATCGGTACAGTTTCCTGGATATCATTAGAGTCTTCTGGCACGGCGTCAGCAGCAGGGTCAGCGGTTAAATCCTCAGGAGAAGTCGCCGCAGCGTCTTTAAGTGGAGCTTCGGTTGCAGACAGCGATGGAGTCCAAGAGGTGACTGGAGAAAGCTCCTGCTGACGGACTGTAATAGCTTCTGATCCAAAGACGGCACTGTTGTCTCCTGTGAAAAGGAATTAGTGGAAGCTCATATGAAGGTTAGAACAAAGGAACAAAGGAATATCTCTGCTAGATAGGGGGCGCTACCATGTCCTTTAGTCAATTTCATGTGTTACATCTCTTCTATGGTTCAAACAAAACCTGAAATAACCTTAAAATAAGAACTTTCTGGACTTCATGAAGGTTTAAAGTTCACTGTTTGACCTTTGTGTATTGAATGAAGCTATTGAGGCTTTCTGTTCTCTAAGCTTCACTGGACAACAGTGAAAGTTGCTCTCCAACAATCAGAAGGTTAAACGGGTTGTTTCAGACCCGTTTGGTGAAACGGTTCTGCTGTGATGCTGCCTCTACAGGCTGTGGTCGCACTAACCCTGATGGCTAACTCGGTCCGGCCTGCATGTCTCCAGCTCCGTCTCCATCCATTGACCAGGCTGCTGCCTGTAAATAGGCTTACAGGTCTATTCTGAGAGCGGAGCCTGTGACGGGAATCAACCCCCCTCAGAGACCGACTGGGGTGTAAGGTGAGGCACGGCAGCTCCTGACTCCAACCTGGGCTGAACACCAGGCCTCATGCTGAGCAACTTCTGCTCCAACCTTCAGGGGAGATAACTAATCCTCATGTTCCTCCAGGGCCTCCGTAGAAAAGAGTATTTCTACTGAAACTCTTTAACTTTGGTTTGAAGGTGACTGCAGCCTGATTATGGCTCATGTTCAGGAGCTGCTTGGAAATGATTACTGGTTAATATCCTCATCTCTACTTCAGGGCCAACAGTCAGCAAATATTATCATCGAGACAAACAGAAGGAGCAACACAACACACACAAACTGCTTTCATTCACTGATGTTTAGATTTCATTTCTCAGTGATTCAGAGTAAACTAACATGGCCGACAAAGAGGAAGCAGTTTGTGGTTATTTTTAACAGAGAAAAACAATATGGTGGAGCTCCACTGCAGTTGTGTTGGTGCTGTCAGACTAGCTGAACGTCTCGTCCATCAGGGCGTCACCATGGATGTGACACCATGGAGTCATTACACTTCCTCATCCAGGAGTAAATTATGCCATAAAACTCAAATTTTAAGATTAATCTAAAATAATCAAGAAAATACTTTGAATCACAGGAACTTCCTTTTTCTTTCTAGAAAATATCTGAGATTAATCTAAAACGTTCTGGGTTTTTTGGTGGATATTTACTCCTTTTCTGTATCAACAATGTCACTAAATGCTCACGTCTAAAAGTAAACAAAGATAATGAATAAAGACTCAACGGTTCTGCTCTTGTTCCCAGGTTCTGCATCTTCCTAACAGCAATCAGTGCCGAGTGAAAGTCTGGCTGGTTGGTCGGGTTTAGAGAAAGTCTGTTCATGTGGTTCTATAGGTTCTGGTTTATAACAATGGCAGAGATGCAGAGCAGCTTCTACCTGGTAGAGTCCAAACGGCGGGTGGGTCAGTCTGGACAGGCGGTGCCGACCTGCAGGACAAACAGACAAACAGACACGTTTAAATAAACCAGAGGTAAAACGAGGAGATTCTATCTGCAAAGGGGGATTTCAACTATTTCACATCTTCTGATACTTTGCTTTGAAGAAAATCCAGAACATGTGTTTATTTTTTGTCTCTTGTTTCTGAATCAGAAACTAAAACCTCAGTTTATGGTATAGCTGCCCATGTTGTGTAAGTCATTAAAATAGTTGGAATTCCCCTTTAAATGATTCTAAGTGCAGCCATGTTTGCACAGCAGACTGCAGAAAGCGTCTCACACAGTCAGTCCAGGTCTGTCCTCTGGTCTGTGAGCCGACAAAGCAGCGAAGCTGAGCCGGTCTGGGCTGGAGTCATTACACTTCCTCAAATCCTCCTTTAATCTGTAATTTTCCCATTTCTGCTCCATATTAAAAGAAACCGAGTGTTTACATCACTGATTCATTTTAAAATATATTTCCATGTAAACACTCAGGCTGTGTTTCAGCCTAATGTCCAAATATTTACTGTAGTAACTTCAGACACTTCAGGTTTTCCTCCAGGTTCCTTCATCATGTGTTTACTGGACTTCAGATGAAGTCAAAAGTAGAAATGCTCACTGGAGCAGCATCTGAAACTCTGATTATAGATTAAAAGGTATTTTGTCACGTTGAAGCAAAGACGCCTTCCCAACAGGTTTGTGTGAAAACAGCCTCAGATATGAGAGAGATCCAAAGTGGGAACCACCAGGAACCCAAAGCTTGTCCCAGACCTGGCAGGCTGCCTTATTCCTCCAGGTGATTTGGGAATCTGTTTGAGATCTACTGGTCCACACCTGCAGTGGACCAGCCGGTTCTGTTTCAGGCCCTTTATCCCATTCCTCTTGTGAAACCAGACAGAGCTGGTTAGGACTCAGAACTGGGACATCAGACCCGTTTCTCCAGGCCTTCAGATAAACTCCTGGTCATTTTCTACTCTAGATGTTTCAGTATTCCAGTCAGTAGTTTGTAGATTCAGTGGTTTAGTTGAAGCTGGTTTTGGGTTTTTCTCGTCTAGCCTGACCTTTCTGTTCAGAATGACTCCAGCCCGGTTCTGGTTGAGGCCTACCTGCATGGAGGAGAGCCTGAGGAGACGGGCGCACTGCAGGCGGTGAGGAGACAACACGGGTCAACACAAACACAACACGATCAGCTTCACATTGATCCTGTCTCTTCACAGATCCACCAGAACCGGGACAGAAGGTTTACTGACCTGTTCAAGGCAGCAGCCAGTTCAACTCTCTGAAATAAAGCATCACATGATCAGCGCCGTGGCATATTTAATGGTACAGAACATGCAGAAGGTCAAAGGTCAGCTGGCTTACGCTCCTGATGAGGCTCTGATGCTCCTCTGATTGGCTGAAGAAGCTGCCGATGTCCTTGATGCTGACTGATCCGTCAATGCAGCGGTTGACCCAGGCCTGGTACTCGTCCCGGTCCGGGAGTCGGTCCCAGAAGATCTTGAAGGCCTCCCACACGGTCTCCTGGCACACTGAAGCACAACGTTCCCGTAACTACCTTGGTAACCAGCAACGGCGCACCCTGCTGGCACTGGACCATAACAGTACGTTTCTGATGTCTCAACGGTTAAAGAAACTCTAATCCGAGTCGTTCTGGACTCATAATCCATGCCACTGATTCTGAGACAAACAACGTGGTGACCCTTTACCCAACTGGACTCAAACCAGCAAACTAACAGCTGAGATTAGACGTTAACCAGCAGATTGGGAGAAAATGTTGACCAACATGAGCTGAGCTGCTCATGTTGGTCAACCTGGAGGCTGCGGTTGGACTCCTGACATCTCAGAGACATCTTCTGTCCACCATTTATAACCAGAGTCTACTGCAGGATCATCATGACCCAACAATCTGATCTGGTACCTCCATCCAGATGGTTCTGGACCTTATAGCAGCCGTACTGGATTAAAAGCTGCAGTTCTCTCTCTGTGCTGTCAAACAATCCAAACTAATTGATAAACCTGCTACTGGTTCTTCAAACCTCCAGGTTTTCTCCAAGGCGCGAAGGAACCAGTTGAACCATGAACCTCAGCTAGGACGGGTAGAACACCTGGTTCTCCTTCAGAACCCTCCCGGTCGGTTACACTCTCATTGAAGGCTTTTCTAACAGATAAAGAAGATGAAGACTGCTGTGGCTGAGACGTGTTTACCAGGCCAAATGAAGGACTGAGACGACCTGGTGACCTGTGAGACCCACTGAGACCAGCTTTCTGGGGACCGGACCAGAACCTAGGGGGAAGCGCTCACGTTGAATCTGTTTACTCCAACTGTCAAACGTCTGTCATAACCAAAGGTTAACCAGCTCTTTAATAGGGTTATGTGGAGCATCTGCTCAGAGCGACCTCCGACCTCTGACCTCAGGCTCCCTGTTTAAGCCCGTAAGCTGCAGCTGAAGGAGAAACAGACGGTACCTCTGAGGTGGAAGAAGTGGAGGTGGTTGGAGACGGCCTGGTCGAACGTCTCCTGGGAGCAGAGCTTCACTCCGCTGGGAAACAGCAAGTTCCTCTTCCTTCGGATCAGAACCGAGTGCTTTCTGAAGGACAGCGGGTCCGAATCCGCCAGGTCCCGACTGGGATCTGGATGGGAAAGGAAAACAGGAAACATTGACCCGACCTCCAGAATAAAACCGCAGGAAGACGTTCTGACCAGAACGGTTCCTCTGCTTCGGGTCAACCAGAACCGAAGACGTTTCTTCTCTTTATGATAATAAATAAAACTTTTCTGTTGATTAAAACCCAGAATGCATCTCAGAATTGGACCAGCACAGTCCAAAACGTAAAAGGTCCAATAAAAACAGTGAATGTTTGGTTCTGGAGGTTCTGAAGAAAATCAACTGGAAGAAAATCACCAGAACCTTTGATTCAGAAAAGTCAAATTCTGCAGGAAAATTCAACAATTTTCCTGCAATTGAAAAGCTGAAGTTTCCACCCAGAACCTCCAGTTGGATCTCCAGAACCTCCAGTTGGACCTCCAGAACCTTTAGAACCTCCACTCACCCGTCTCGGTGCACAGCAGCCCGGACAGCAGCACGGCCCCCAGCGTCCACAGAACCACGCTCCTCCGGGCCATTTTCTCCTCCTATCGGGTCGCCGCTGCTCCTCACCTCCACCTGCTCATAGCTCCTCCGGATCTCATGGCAGAACAATCAGAACCAGGACGGGTCGGACGGGTCGTGCAGGACGTGCCGACGGCGGCAGCTTCTTGCTGTCAGGTGAGCAGATGGGACTTTGCTGCTGCAGCGGGAGATTTCTTCCTCTCCACTTTAATCCTATTTGTTAAGCTGCTGGAGTGGATGACTGTCAGAGGCAGCCGGCCCGACGGGTCGGAACCGCCCAGAGGGAGTCCCATCAGCTCCAGAACACCGAAGATGTTTCAGTTTTCTTTTCTGAATGAAGCAAACTGGAACTTTACTCAGGCAGAAACTGAAGGTTGAGAAACAGATTCTGCTGATGTGAGATTAAAAGTTCTGAAAAGTTCTGAAAAAACTCGGTGACTCTATGAATTCATCAGTTTTTAACCTTTGACCCCAAAACACCAGAAATCAGACGTCAACATGGATAAACGTGATGCCAAGCAGGTCAAAGGTCACACTGATTCCTGCTGATGATCAAGTCTAAAACAAAGCGGTGAGTTTTCTATAATCGGACCCGTCCAGACTGTAATCCCCCCAGAACCGGCCCAACCAGACATCTTTTATTGGATAATGGGATTAAGGGGAAGGAGAAACAGCAACACAAAGACTGGAGATTACATCACAATGGATCGGATCAACCAGAACAAAGCAGAACCAAAACCGGCCCAGAACTCCACAGAACTTTCTCCCTTCAGACAGAAAGGTCCGGTTCATTACAGCAGGTCACCTGATCACCAGAACAATGATTCACCACCATGGACCAGGTTCTGGACTGGTCTGAAATACCACCAGGACCGGGCCAGGATCCGAGAAGGCCAAAACCAAACAGAACTCAAAGGCAGGCAAGAACTGGACTCCAGAACCAGAACCGGAGATGGATGAGAGTCCAACATGGACCAGAACCAAAGTCAAACCGGTTCCAGATAAAGAAACCAAAGATAGTCCAGAACCAGGTCCAGATGTTGACTGAAACAGAACCAGAACCAGGCAAGACCAAAGATGGGACAAAATAAGACTGGACCAGAACCAGAACCAGAGTCTAGAACGGTTCTGGAACCAGTACTGGTTCCTTCAGACTTGAACGGTTCCAGAACCTTAAAGGAACCAGAAACTGCGCAGAGTTCAGCCCAGAGAGCCGGACCATAGAGACCAGAACCTGCCAATGATCCTGACTGGTACCTGGACCCGGTTCTGGTGGTTCCGTGATGAGATGATCGGCCAGTGAGGTTGTTTTGGTGCCTAAGCCCGGTTCAGCCAGCAGAACCCCGGCTGATCCACTTACTGAGCTGTAAGCTGATTGGTGCCCAGCGGGGGGCGCTGCGCTGAGCCCTGAGATTAACCAAGCAGCTCCATGATACCAGAACCCCCCTGGAACCGGGTCAGGCTGCAGAACCTGGACCCTGACAGAGGAACTGGGACCAGTTCCAGTGATTCTTTCAAAATAAGAGCCCCAGCCAGTAGAATAAATTAGTCTTTATTTTATAAAACAGGAAGTGGACTCATTTACACTCGGGTCAGAACTCGGGGTCCTGGTTCTGTTCACTCAGCTGGGCCCGCTCCAGCCTCAAGAGCAGACTCCGGATCTCGTTGCGTTTCTGCCGCGCCTGTTGCCGTGGGAACCAGCCCTCCAGTCGCAGCGGCGGGTCGAAGTCGACGACGGGGTTCTGAGGAGCCAATCAGAGGGATCGAAACGTTTTAAAGAGGCAGGTTCACAGCACCGTGACGATGACATCACTTCCTGTTTGGCGGCCGACCTGCAGGAAGCTCTCGGCGAACTGCAGCAGGTAGACGCCGCAGTCGCTGCCGTTGTCCTGCTGAGGAACGCTGCAGGTGCAGCTCCGCATGGAGGCGGGGGCGAAGAGGCGCCGAGTCTTCCTCCGAACCTCCCACTCCACCTGCAGGTAGCTGGAAGGGGTCAAAGGTCAGGGGGTCAGAGACGCTGCAGGCGAGCTCAGAGGGGGAGGAACTCACCCTCTGATGAGTCGGCAGACGTCGTCGTGGCTGGAAAGTTTCAGGGAATCCATGACCAGGATGCACGGCCTGCAGGGAGCCAAACACCAGTTATCTCTGGGAATTTATATAAATCTGTTTACAGTCTAAAAAAGGAAAAGGTTAAAAATGATTTAATGTCAAATAAAAATGACATATTTCATCAGCAGAGGAAGGGGAGGCTCACCTCTTGGTGACGGTTTTCTTCTGACAGCCCAGCAGGGAGCACTGCAGCCGAACGACACGGAGCTTCAGCAGAAGAAGAAACAGCAGCGCTGCATCGCTAGCTAACGCTAACTGCTAAAATGCTACATGTTAAATATTTATTACTGAAAGATAATACCTTAACGGAAACCACTGAGTTTTAAAAAGGCAACAAAAAACATATACAATTAAATGTTAAATCCTTATAAAACGCAAAAAATATGAGAATAAAACGTCATAATATTGTGACTTTATTCTGGTAACATTATGAATTTATTCATGTCACTTTTATTTTTATTTTCTCAGTATTGCCTAATTCTCATCTTGTTTCATAATCCACTGGATAATTCCTGTTTATATGACTCAGCATTTTTTAATGAACTGGATTCAAATAAGTGGGCCCTAAAATGAGTCAGCAGGTTTTAACTGTTACCGGTGGCAGCTGGGACCTGGGGCGCGGTTCTGCTGCAGCCCGTTCGGATCCACCTGCACAAACACCAAACATCTGGACTTGATTCCCAGAACCGGCTGGTTCCATCAGAAACTGATTACCGGGCCCAGCGGGTCCGTTTTATGGACAAACACGCAGCGAGCCAGGTTCTGCTAGGTGTGACGTCTTCATGCAAGGGAACAAGCAGAACTTGTTCTGGTCCACATCTGGTGAACGGTACCGCGTCCTCCACCTGACAGAACCAGGCCGAGCCGGGCCAACCGCTCACCTGCTCCGCTCAAGAACTCCTCGGTCCGAACGTCCTCCAGTCCGGGGAAACAGACCACCACCAGGAACCAGTGGGCTCTGAGAGACAGAACCACAAAACCGGGTCAGAACCACTGCTGGCTGATTAAACATGGAGCAAATCTGACGCAGAAATCTGTGGAACCAGAACCAGAACCGGGTGGCAGAGGAGCCAAAAACTGGAGTCAAAACTGGCATTAATGCAACATTACAGACAAACCAAAACATAAATCATTTTAAAAACTAAATTAAAATAATTCAAAAATTAGGACAATATAATTTAGCATAAACTAAATTTGTGCTAATTTTAACTCACGCTTTGTTAACAGGCACAAACAGGAAGTCTTTGGAGAAAATGTCCACGTCCCGCGTCCACGTCTTCACCCTCTGATGCCTCGTGTGATGGTCGCTGTGGAGGCAGCAGAAGAAGAGTCAGTGTGACATCATCTCCACTGGGCGGCGGCGCTGGGCTTACGGGACAGAGGGGGCGTCGCTCTCTCCAGCCGCTCGCCGGCAGCTCAGCTGCTTGTAGAAGAAACTGCTGAAGACGTGACTCCTCTGGGCCACCGTACCGCCCACGCCCTCCAGGAGCAGGTACCTGGCGAGAGGGAGACCCCTGCTGGTCACACACAGCAGCTACAGCCACAGAGAGACCCCTGCTGGTCACACTCAGCAACTACAGCCACAGAGGGAGAAGCGGACTGACTTGAGGTAGAAGTCGATGATGACATCGTTCAGGAACTCCCCAGCATCCAGACAGTCCAGGTCTTCCTGCGTCAGCGTCATCCGACCGATACACGGAACCAGAGGGTACTGGATCAGCCTGCAGACAGAACCTGGTTAACCTGGTACACCTGGACCAGAGCTGGTGACGAACCAGGACTCACCTGGTGGGCTGCTGCCCAGCAGAGTTCCTCTGAGCTGCGCTGGACTGACCCGGCTTCTGTCAGGAAACAAAACAAAAAAGGTCCAGACTCTGTTTACACTAGAGATGCAAACTGCAGCTAATTATTGATAAATTAATGCTTTATTAAATTAAAACCGGTTCCAATCGATTAAAAAACATCAGCTTAGACCTTCTTTAATGTTGTACTTTGGCCTCCATCCAGCAGAGGGCGCCGCTGGTCATTCTTAAGTAGAGCCAGTTGATACAGAAACAAAGATGGTGGCCCCATACCAGAACAATTTTCCAAAAAGAGTCCGGTTTGGGATAAAAAATGCACTTAGAAATATAAACACTCAAAGTTTCATCCTAACAGCTTCATGACGGAGCAGCAGCAGCAACTTCAGCCAAAACTTATTGATTTGCTTCAAAAACGATGATAACATGGAAAATGATGGAAGTCTCATAATATGAGAAAACCACCATTTTCTGTTTATTCATTCTGTATTTAATACAGATGACAAAATGTCAACATTTTAAAGTCAACATGTTATGAATAATGTAGCCAGTTATGTTATGGACAATAAATCGATCAGATCAATCAGATTCAGATGAACTCACAGCAGAGTGTCCCAGCAGGCGCAGCAGGTGCCGGTCCAGTGGAGCGGGACAGCTGTGGAGCAGCAGCAGGCCCTGGGACCAGTCGATGGGGGAGGAAGAGGAGCGGTGCTGATGGTACTCCTCCGTGTCCAAGATGGAGGCCAGCAGAGCGGCCTGCATCTCCGACAGCTGCTCCTTCAGCATCAGCAGGAGGAAGGAGCAAGGCGGCGCTGCAGAAACAACTGATCCTCAAACATCGACACCAACGACCTTCAGCACAATCTGCTACTTCTGGAGCTAATCGTTAAACAATTTAGTGTTTTTGCTAACTTCAATGTTGAGCAACTATAAAACAGAAACCATGAGCATGTTGCTGTAGCATTTAGCATTAGCTTCCACTAAATCCCTGTAGGAAGACCTCTGCTCCACTAGCAGCAGGTCTGAACTGGACTCACCGTTAGCTCTGGAGCTGGACTTCTGGATGAGCGACAGCTCCCTCTGCAGGAGGTTGGCCTGAGCCGCCGACACCCAGAGGAAGAGCAGCGAGGGGGCGGGGCCTTTCCATCCGGCCAGCAGAGCCCCGCCCATCGCCACGCCCCCGTCCCAGACGCCGTAGCCTCGGAGCTGAGACGCCACCACAGTCACCTCGGTGTCCTCCGTTCCTGGAAGGACGAGCTAACGTTTAATGTTACAGAGCAGAACCACAGTAGAGACAGAACCGGAACCCGGAAACAGGTCCAGTACCTTTCACTGGGAAGGTGATCCCGTATTCAGCGATCTGCAGGAACAAAGACAAAAGCTATTAATGACGGGTCGGGAACAGAAAGATGGATCAGACAGATGTGATACGGACCTTCATAGCGCCACGAGCGTCAGCCTCCATCAGGCCGGAGTGGAGCGAGCAAAACTCCAGCTGCAGGAAGGACGGCGGAGAAGAACCCAGCAGAACCTGGGAGACCAACAACAGGTGAGTACAAACTCCTGCAGAACGTCTGCTGCATATTTATGAGAAATACCACACTGATATAGAGCACAAGCAGGTATTTAGCATTAGCTTCTGCTAAATACCATGTTGGTTTAGCACTTTAGCTTCTGCTAAATACCATGTTGGTTCAGCATTAGCTTCTGCTAAATACCATGTTGGTTCAGCATTAGCTTCTGCTAAATACCATGTTGGTTTAGCGTTTTAGCATTAGCTTCTGCTAAATACCATGTTGGTTTAGCACTTTAGCTTCTGCTAAATACCATGTTGGTTTAGCACTTTAGCTTCTGCTAAATACCATGTTGGTTTAGCGCTTTAGCATTAGCTTCTGTTAAATACCATGTTGGTACAGCGCTTTAGCATTAGCTGCTACTTAATACCATGTTGGTGTAGCGCTTTAGCACTAGCTTCTGCTAAATACCATGTTGGTTTAGCGCTTTAGCACTAGGTTCTGCGAAACACCATGTAAGTTTAGCGCTTTAGCATTAGCTTCCGCTAAATACCATGTTGGTGTAGCGCTTTAGCATTAGCTTCTGCTAAACACCATGTTGGTGTAGCGCTTTAGCATTAGCTTCTGCTAAACACCGTGTTGGTGTAGCGTTTTAGCATTAGCTTCTGCTAAATACCATGTTGGTGTAGCGTTTTAGCATTAGCTTCCGCTAAATACCATGTTGGTGTAGCGTTTTAGCATTAGCTTCTGCTAAATACCATGTTGCTATGGCGTCTGACCTGCGTCTTCTCAGTGTGTCCTGCTCCGTTGACCCATCTGGATGTCCTCTGTCCTTCATCGTCCTCCTCCTCTTCACTGGACAGGACGACTGGAAGCAGAGAGAGGATCAACGTTCTGCAGAGCGGATCAGGAACCAGGTGGCAGAGGAAGCGGGTCAGACTCACTGGCTTCACTGGGATCCAGTCTGGACTTCTTCTGTCTAAGACCTGAAGCAGCCAGCGTCTTCCTGTCTCTGAACGTCCTCCACCTGCGTCTCTGAGTCTCCATCACGTCCTCCTGGTCCGCACGCAGCCTCCTCCTGGCCATCTTTGGCGACAACGCCGTCTTCATAGTGGAGGAGGAAGAGGAGCTGGACGGAGACACGAACTCGTCCTCAGACGTCTCCTCCGGTCCAACGCTGGACGAGTTCTTCTTCTCCTGGAACAAACAGAGTCTCTCAGGCTGGGGGACAACCGGATGCAGCCTGGAGGACTTTCTGTCCTTCTACCTTCCCGTTTTCGGCCGGGTCCACTTTCCTCTGCGGCGGAGAAGAACTCAACTTCCCAGCATCCACCTGTGCTCTCTGCTCTTCCAGGTAGTCCACAGCCTTCACAGAGATGCGTTTATGCGGCGTGGACGGACTGGAAACTTTCATCTGTGGTGGAGACTGGAGACCTGAGGAGTCCTCCGACTGCAGCAGACGGCCAGACGCTCTTCTAGAGCTCCCCCTGCTGGACGAACAGGGGAACAACACTTTATAAACCCTGTACAGAATCATCAGGATAAAAGCAGCTGTGCGACACAGAAATTGTATCTTTTGTTAAGAAAAATGCAAAAACAAATGTATTGTAAAGGCAAACTAAGTACTCAACATCCTGATTCCTGTACAGAGCGTATCTGGAAATCATTTTGAATGTATTCTGGGCTACAAGAACATGAGAAACGTCCCTCTTTTTGTTGTTTTTACACTTATAAATTTTAAATTGTTGCGCTCATTTCTGCTTTGTATGTTTATGGTTCTATATGTAGGAGATGAAAGCAAAACATCGGAATATTAAAGTTTTCTTTAAGATCCCTGCAGTTAACAATCAGGATGGGCTTTTATTGACTGGCATCAAGAATATTAACTGAAATGTTATTAATTATTAAGAGGCAAAAATGAATAAAATAAAATTGTAATATAAAGGAAAATGCATTTAAATAATCAAAATAAACAAAAATATCGAACAATTTAAAAACTAAAATCCTTCACAAAATATTATAGTCAGAAAAATATGAACATTTACAAATCAACCAAGTCAATATAACCTGGATATTTTTATATTAAACTATGCTGGGAAATGTCCAATCTTACCGAATGATGAATAAATAAATTAAATAAAAGTCTAAATGATGCAGTGAGGTGCCGTTATGGATCGAATCCTCCAGATGAATAAAAACAAATCGACTCCAGCAGCTTCTGCACAGACATGATAAGCTGCTATCTCACCAGTTAGAGAATCTCTGCTGCCATTGGCTGCTCCAGCTTCCTGCCGACCCGTGATTGGCTGATAAAGCTCCGCCCCTGCAGGACCTGTCCAGACCTAGCAGAGTTTGGACGTAGCTCCTGAACGGTTGCCGCGTCGCCCTGAAAAAAGAACAACATCGTTTCCTCCCCGCTTCCACACAGTGAGATGTAGCGGTCATCCTGGCCTGAAGGGGGCGCCTCCACCAACCTTATTCCAGGTGGTTTCCCATCATGCATTCTGTCAGATCCGCCTCTCCTGGTCGGACTCCCAAAATCCTGCTTGGACCAGAGAACACAGGGTATTAAGGCCATGATGGCCTAATATAAAAAGATTTATAAGAATTGCCGCCAAAAACTCACATTCTGAGATTAATGCCTGAAATTTTCTAGAAAAAAAGAGAAAATTCTGAATTTCAAAAATGTGACCTTTGAAACTCTGAAAATGCTGCATTTTTTCTAGCAAATGTTTGACTTTTGAAACTTAGATTAATTTTTTTTGAGAAACTGTAAATTTCTGTTTCAAAAGTCAAAAAATTGCTAGAAGAAACTACATTTTGAGATATAGTTTGAATCTATGAAATCTTATTTTTAAAAAATCAAATTTCTAGCAAATGTTTTATTTTTGAAACTCGAAATTTACAATTTTTTCTATTTCTGAGGCTAATCTCAAAATTTGTCAACGTCAATTTTATTTATAAAGCACTTTAAAACAGATATTAACTGCACCAAGGTACTATACAGTAGAAATAAAGGACATAAGAATAAACACATAAGAATAAAATACAAATTAAAACAATTCTTTTGATGGAAATTAACACCGTCATTCCTGCTTAACCTGGGGGGCGGAGCCATGGAGACGTGACAGGGGTGACAGCAGGTGGATGTGGGCGGAGTCAGAACCCTCAGGTTGTTTCTTCTTGGGGATTTTATAGGGAGAGGCCATCCTGTAAAATAAAAACAAGCCCCTCCAGACTCCATTGAAAAAACAACCAATTCCACAGCAGCGCCCCGGTTCAGCCACTATCTGCATCGCACTGAAAACGATGAAAACACTGCACCAAACTCCATAGGAAAACATACACATTTTACCAGTTGTCACAGAGTACGTTTGAAGATCAAATTAACATAATAAAACTAATTGAAAACCAAACAAATACGTTGATTTAAATATCCAGCGTGTTCTAAATTGATAAAATTAATTAACTGCTACTTTTAAGGCACTTCAAACCACACAGAACCTGAACGGAAAGTGCAAATGACGAGGAAAAGTGTTAATTTCAGTAAAACTAGGAAACTGAAGCAGGTTATTTTACAGCCGAATTTCTCTGAAGAGCTTCTTGATAAATAATAAATATTCACTCAATCGTTTCCTTCATATTCATCCGACTTTAAAAAGTTTTAAATCACACAGACAACCTGTGTAAGCCAAGGGGGCAGCTAACTAGCCTGCTAGCTGGGGAGCTCGGCTATCTCTCCGCGGCCTGGTTTCGCTGAAACGTCCCTGGAGTCTCCAGTGGAATCATGGGAAAAAGCAGACCTTTACTCTGGTCCAGAAGTACCGCAGAAGTACTTAGAAACCGAGAAGGACCCGCATTATATCCCGGAACAAAAACGGGTTCATCAAGCTAATGAAAACAGAGACCGTGTTCTTCTTCTTCCAGATTACCGGCGGATTGATCACCAATGATCTGTGCGCACCGCCACCTGCTGTCCAACACGAGCAACAGCAGCCTGTTTAAGTTTGATCTTTTCTGATAATATGGACATTTTATTCAACCCGATCCTCCTCCGTTGGAATTTTATCATATCATATTTATTCTGTATTGTTACGACTGGCTCAAGGTCATAACAATAACGGGAGACCATGCAGGGATTAAAGTGCATAAAAAAGGAATGTTTATTAACACAAACAACAATGGATTGAGGATGTCAGTATCAGTGGTGTAATGCAAATGCTTGGATGTGGTGTATGAGTGCATATGGAGTTGTTGAAGTGCAAAAAACAAACTCAAATGTGCAAAAGGAGGGGAGCCGAGGCCTGGCAACAAAACACCGCAAGCATCAAGGCAGAGTGGACGCCGATGGCGACCCAGAAGGTGGAGACAGTCAGGTTTAAATGCTCTGTGCTCCACATGCATAAAATCAGCAGCACCTGTAAAGGGGAGGAGCACAAAGACAGACAACAAGACACCTGCAACCCAGCCCATAAGGCCCAGGGCTGTAACATGTACGTTGATTAAAACATCTCAGTCAGGATATCTGGTTTGGACGCCTGTTATCCTGAGTGTGTGGCGTTTGTTACCGTCTAATTAACTTCTGCACCTTACTTTTTTCATAAAGGTAAACTCCTTTATTTAGACCATAAATAGATTAACACAACATAGATTTCTCTTTAGTTTTCTTTGTTCTGTATGAACAATCTGTGAAAAAATCAATCTCTGTTGTAGAATCTATAGGTGTCTAACCTTGTAGAATATATAAATAAAGATTTACACAAGACTCGGAACTCCTTCTGCTCAAAGTCGAACGAAAAGAGATTTAATGCACATCTGCTGAACC
This sequence comes from Xiphophorus hellerii, assembly GCF_003331165.1. Classification (NCBI taxonomy): domain Eukaryota; kingdom Metazoa; phylum Chordata; class Actinopteri; order Cyprinodontiformes; family Poeciliidae; genus Xiphophorus; species Xiphophorus hellerii. The sequence continues at coordinate 16,921,657 of NC_045695.1, read as the reverse complement.
ACAAAACATCACATGCACATCGTTACAGAAATCCAAAATCTCTTGCCTTCTACTTCTGACATCAGTTTCTTATAGAGTCCAGCTCTACTGGTGTGTACTGGGAAGCCTCGACCAATGGCGTTGCTTTCCTCCATTTATGTAGCCTTTCTGGCTCCATCTTACACTGGATGTGTATTGGAAGTTCCTCAGAAATGTTCAGAGCCATTAACTTCACATCTGTTTCCAAAAGTGCTGTTCGTCAAATTGTTTGCTCCTCATCTGTCCAACAGAGGTTCCTTCCCATGTCTTGAGCTCCGGCCCAGTTCCTCTGCTGGGGAGCAGGGGAATCATCTGGCGCCAGAACTTTCTTGCACAACAGCTTCAATAACAACTTTCCTCTCTTTAATGATTGTTATTCCATATTTTCTCCAAATCTGAATTCCTTCCTGACTTCTAGGTCAGATTGACTCAGTTCATTTGACACAATACATTTATTTTAGGTTAAAACATATCTTAACCAAACAACATCATTTTTAACTATTAATATAATTATATTCCTCTACATCTCCTCCCTGAGCTGTCATTGCTGTCTGACGAAATGCACCAAAAACAACCAATCAGAGCCAGGAGGCGGGGCTTAGTGCTGTCTGTCACCACAGGTACGCGCTGCTAAATGTGATAACAGCAGAAAAAGTACTTATAGTTACAGAAAAACCATTTATCCATCAGTGGCTATGGTAAGAACACAGAGCAGGGTGGTGATTGACAGCGCTACGCCCCGCCTCCTGGCTCTGATTGGTTGTTCCTAATTAGCGATGGAAGGCGGTAGAGGAACTCATTTTTTCACAGATTTTCTGTCTCATGATTTACTGGTTGTTTTAACAAATGTTCAAAAATGTATATTTTTTAAAAGTTACAAGGTGCAGCTTTAACTTCCTGGTTTGCAGTAAACGTTGAGTTGGGGGCGTGGCCTGCTGCAGCTCTTATGGATTAAAGTGACAGAACCCTAAAACATCTCATTTAAAATCTGTTTATCTAAGAATAACTTTGATTAAAAAATGTAATGAACAGGTTTTGTTTTGCCCACAGACCGATCCCATCCTGTTGAAGGATGGATCGCCTGCAAAACTTCAGTTGATTCATTTTTCTGGATGTAAATAAAGTCATAAAAAAGCTCCAGTTACATGTTCAACCCTGTTATGAAAGTTTTTGGCTCCTGTCAGTTACAGTAATTTGAATAGTAAGGCGTTGCTTGTGGAAATAAGAGTTTGGTTTGGGTTTAACCCCTTGTGCTCCTGCTGTTCTGCCTCCTCCCCCAGCTGGTGTTAATAACCGGGAGAGTTTTTCCCCCCTTTCTATCTGTTTGCTGATTTGTGTTTGTTCAGGCTTGTGCTCTCTGGAAATAATCCAAACCAATAAAATTCCTTGCAGCGTTTGGGTTCCTGAAGTGAAAAGCACAGTTTCCCAGCAGATGTTGATCAACACGAATTGGCTTCAGTCTGCAGAGCCACGTCTGCATCGGGTCGGTTCTGGTGGTTCTGAGAGGAAAACTGCCTCCTGGTTCTTTATCCTGCAGCAGAGAGACGGGTCGGTTCAGGTGAGCCAACCTCCAGCGTTTCATCTGAAAATGTTTAGAATGTTTCATGCTAAAGTTTAAAAGTTCAACAAACAGCAGATAATTTGAGATAATCTGTAGAATAATCTGAAACGAGACGATTTTAACATCAACAAAGCATAAATTATCTTTAGTCACTGATAGATTAAATAGTTTATGAATTCCAGAAAACGTTTTATCGAAGTTTTATGTTATTTCTTAAATGTTGCTTTATTAAAAGCTTTTTTGCAACTTAGACAATATGTCAATAGTATTTTATTTGCATTTCCGAGTAATACAAACCTTTTACTGTGTTGTGGAAACAACTATTTCCACGCACTGTCAGGTGAAATCTCTCAATCAGGTTTATTCAGGTATTGTGTAGAACACAGAGAAGCTTGTAGGACCATCAGTAATGAAGCAGGTCTGGGTGAAAAGCTCTGCAGGCAGAAACAACACATGAGTTTTATACCGAGGATATAGGATCCAAACCCTGGTTCTGACTGGTTCTGATGCAGCTGGGAAAACAACGTCCAACCTTTGACATGTAACCCAGACAGTTTTAACTTGGTGGGAATTTACAGAACTTAGAATAAACATATAGCAATACAACCAGCAGGTCTGACCTTATTGTAATTTTTCTATATCAAGTGTTGTTATTTTTTAAATGTTTGTGCAATTTTATTTCTAACATATTCAACATTAGTCCTTCACTGAAATGACTTAGACCTGTAAACTCTTTCAAACCTAATTATCTGTAATTATCTGGTCAATGAGCCTCGATGAATGTCACATTTTAACTCTTTACAGTTGACAGGTATTTTCTCAACCTATATAAAAATGAACACATTGCTTAGTTTTCTCCTGCAAGCCGATCTGCTTGCTTTCTGCCGTCCTGCTGCAGAACTTTTCTTTTTATTAGCAGGGAAAGGGAGGGAATGGGAAGTGGGAGAGTGACCTTAACATAAAGGAGGGGCTGCCCTGATAACAAGGAAGGGAAACAAGGAAGGATTACATTTTAATTAGTTAGTTAATCTCTACACACAGACAACCGGAGGCACTAAGGAGAATCTCAGGAAAACCTCCTAAAGAAGCGCCGGTGAAAACATGCTTGAGGTCAAGGAAAGGTTTCTCGTCTTACACACAGTTTAGCGAGTTCTTCCTGTCTAAACTACAGAGATGCAGGTGAATATTTTATCTGATACTTTATAAAGTTCCTCAGAATCAGATAAACGCTGAATGTTTGAGATAAAAACTGAAGATGGAGGAAAATGGAGCAAATTCAGAAATAAATAAAAAATCAGGAACAGTTCAGTAAAAATACTTTATTACACATTAAATGTTATAGTTTGGGGTTTTTCATTACAGTTTTATCTTGTTTGTGTAATTCAGTTAGTTTTACTTTGTTTTTAGAGAATATTTGCTACTTTTAATTAGTTAAATATTGTTTAGTTACAGTAGCAATTTAAATGTTTTCATACTTTCATTCATTTTCATGTGCAGAATTTAAAAGGCTAAATTATTGTGTTGTGATTGAACATCAACTGGGTGATAAATACAAACAACACAGAAAATATTATTTAAAAGAAAACATTTCTGAGTTCAAGTCATAAATGTGGGAGAAAAAAACTCAGATATTTTGAGATTGTTGGAGAATTGGAAGGTGGTTAAACTCTTAAATATAAGTAAACAAATAATTTCTTGTTAAAATTATGTACGAAGGGTCTGGGAGATTTATTACACTCCTCCATGGATTCATCTTACAGCTTCTTCAGTACAAAAACCAAAAATCTCCTCGTATTCCTAACATCACCCTTTTTTATGGAATCTCATCTTTACTGCTGCGAGTTGGAAAGTTTCAGCCAATAGCAACACTGTCCTTAATTTACATACGGATCCTGGGAGCCACCAGACTGAGTCTGTTGGACTTCCTTGAGAATATTTGTCGCCTCTCGACTTCAACATCTGCTGCATTTCATTTGCCAAATAAAATAAATCATCACTACTTGCTGTTCTGATCTGTCAGCCTCCTTCCCAAGTTCTGCACGGTCCAACGTTATGCTTTGCATGCCAGGGAAGGGAGAGAGGCGGGTCCGTTTGACCCAGGGAGGCGACAAGAGTCAACAACAACAACTCCATAAATAGTATTTCCTTCCTCTCTTACAAGATTAATCTCAGAAGATTTTCTTAAAAATGAGGAAATTTCTGAGCTCATAAAGTTGTAAATACCTGATGAAAACTTTTTTAGGTTACTCTCAGATGTTTTGGGAAAAAACAATGAAATTTCTGAGTTTGAGAAATAAAAAATGTTCTACTTTTCAAACTCAGAAAATTCCCAAAAGTCACAAATTTCCATTTTTTTCTAGAAAATAATGTGAAAAGAATCTAAAAATTCCTTCATTTCTTTCTCAATTATTTTAGCAAGAGAAACTTTTTTTCCTTGAGTTTAATCTCAACATTTCTGAGTTTTTCGGAGGAAAATTCCACCTTTTTATCTGTAACTGGCCCTGATGCTGTGCAGAAACCACAGCTGTTCCCTGTGTCAGTGCTGGAGATCCGGGTCGGTTCTGGTGTCTGTTTGAGATGCAGAGGAGCGTGACGGTCCTGCAGCGTGTTTCCACCTGTTGCTTTCGTTATGTAACGAAGCCTCGACGTGTCTGAACTCTGAACGCTTCAGGTCCAATCAGAGGAAACAACATGGAATCATTTATCAGTTACTTTATAGATTAAACAGAGAAACTTCAGGCTCTAATAATCATGATTTCTGTTTTCATTTAGTTTCCTACCACTTCAATTTATTTTATCACCAGAAAAATGATTTCCCATGAAAAAAATCATAAAATATTCTGTTTGCTATGATGCACTTTATTCACCAAAAGTGGCATTTAAATGGTTAAAAAGTAACTAAATTCACAGATTATGATGTGACACACTAAGAAAATAAAAATAATAACATTACAAGAATAGCTGCATAAAATGGCGTTTTCCTCTGTGGTTTAGCAGCTGTAGAAAATAAAACCAGAGGCGTCTTTGTGTCGGATCAGGAAACTGACAAGTCGAGACAAAGAAGACGCTTTAATAAATTACATTTTTCATTTGAATTTCCTGCAAACTGGTGACTCATCATTCTGAGCAGCTCTTGTTCCAGTGGGCGGGGCTTATGCGTTTTGTTTTAATGGGGTGTACTTACTTTTCTACCGCTGAACTGGAGAGTGAAAGGGAATGTGTGTGTGTGTGTGTGTCATCCTGCAGCACCAATTAAACTGCAGTTAAACTATAACTGGTGCTGCAGGATGATTCACTGATGTGGATTTACTGTAGATAGGCAGAAAGTTTCTGACTAACCAAGAGGTGGCGCTGTGCCTTCAGTGAACTCAAAGCTCTCAGGGTTTGGATGTTTCTCATGAACTTCAGAAACTCAGAGAGGAGAAATAAAACAATCAGCACCTAGAAGAGGCTCTGAGGAACTCCCACAATGCACCTGGGACGTTGTTGTTTCTGACTGTTGTGTTTGTGGATGTTAGCTCTCTGTGTGTTTTGTTTGTTATTTTATTTTCAGTAGTTACACATGAACAGCTTCACTAGGAAAACTGTTTGGTTTGATCGTTTGAGCTCCGTTTTTACCACCTTGACCTCCCATGACCCCTACATTTTTCATTTGAATTTTCTGCAAACTGCTGACTCATCATTCTGAGCAGCTCTTGTTCCAGTGGGCAGAACAAGAGCTGTTACTCTGAACAGTTACTTCAGAAACTCAGAGAGGAGAGTCCATCTAGTGGCGGCAGGACGATGACCAGAGTTTTCCTCTGCAGGTGGAGATCCAGAGCTGAGCGGATGTGAATCCACCATGGATCAGTGTAAAGACAAAGAGACAAAGAGATTTCCGCTGTTTAAAGACAAACAGAAGAAGACCAAACCGCTCAGGTGAGGAGAACCACATCACTACAGAACCTCCCAGCAGCGCTCTCGGTTCTGACTCCTTCTGTTGGGTTGCAGTATAAAAAAGCCTTCGATAAAGCTGCCGGCTGATCCGGGCCTGAAGTCCTCCAACCAGAGGTCGACATGCCTGACCTGGTGCTGGCCCAGCCGGTATGTTGGCCTTTCATAGTGGACAGGTTTCGGTTTGGACCCCAGCTGGTAAACACCTGAACACAATCATCTGAATGTCTTTTCCTTGAATGTTCTGTGTTTTCGCAGCGCTCCAAGACAAGACCGTGTTGAATCTGAATGTGTTCTGGAACAGAAACCCGAGACTAAAAGTGAAGCTAAAGATAAAACCAAATCTGCTGTCAAGATGACGTAAGTACCAACTGTTGATCCTGACTGAGGATCCAGTGTCCCAAACACAGGATCCTCACGTCTCGTGTTTGATCAATCTGAACATTTCCTGATGTCTCAGGAGTCCTAAGATGAAAATCAACAAGATGTCCAAGGAACAGGAGGAGTGCTGGGCCTCCATTTGTCCACCTGGAGACAAGGACGCTGTGAGTTTCTGTCCATCTGTCCACCCGCAGTTTCTAACTGAGACACATCTTAGAAAAGCCATCAACATTCTGGCAATGCTCAAGTTGTTTCTTTAAAAGTGCTAAGAGCTGTAAGAAATTAGCTCCAGACATGTAGAGTCATGTAAAGAGAACCTGCCTGGCAACATGGAGATCTCAATCAGTAACACATCATGACCAGATCCAAAGAACCTCCAGAACAGAGGAGAAGCAGAGAGAGGTTCAGATAATCACCTCTCTCTGCTGACAGGCGTTTAGATGATGGGGTTCCACTAATTATTCTCATTTTTACATGAAAGGAAACCAAGGTTTGGCTGAAGGAGTCTTTGGAGAAGCTGGGCGACAGGGAGTTGAAGTACTTCCACAAGTGTCTGCGGACCATGGACAAGTCCAAGGACGGCTTCAAACCCATCAAGCAGATCCGACTGGACAGTGCAGACAGACTGGACACAGTGGAGCTGATGGTTCAGACGTACCCAAAGAAGATCAGAGTGGTGACCGAGACAATCCTGGAGAAAATCAACACAAACAAAGGAAATGTAATTATCTCTACTACCTTGAGTGGTGAATATGCATGAACACTCCTGTCTCATTACTATCACCAGAATCTGTGCTCAAACTCTCTTTATTCATCATCTAGGAGATTCACAATCGAGTTCTGGACTCTCTGGACAATCTGAACGACAAACAGCTGAAGTACTTCCACTGGTTCCTCCAAACGGCAGACGAGTCCAAGGACAGCTTCAACCGAATCCAGAAGAAAGACCTGGAGGACGCAGACAGGCTGGACACAACGGACCTGATGGTTCAGACGTACGCCACAAACACCAAGGAGGTCACAGAGAAGATCCTGAAGAAGATCAAGAACAACAAAGGTCTGTAAACGTCTCACAGATCATCAACGGATTGGATCATCGTTGATATCGACTCTTTATTGGCTCCAACAGGCAAAGACATACCAGGAGCTGAGGAGCAGATGAAGCCGTCTTCTCCAGCTGAAGCAGAAAGTAAGAGTTCATTATGTGAAGAGTTTAGTTAGGATGCAGACATCATGGAGGGTCTGGATGAAGACCGGCAGTTCAGTTCAGAGCTGGGTATCATCAGCATAGCGCTGGTTTGAGACGCCATGTTGTCAGATGTTCTGACCCAGTCAGGGTTTGTAGAAGGAGTCCAGGTACTGAGCCTTGGGGGACTCCAGTGGTGAGACCAGGGGAGCCTCCTTCCTGTGATCCTAACCCATCAGATCAGGGAATCTTCAACATGTTTGACCACATTCACTGAGTTCCTTTGTCTTCCATCCTGTAGAGAAAGAAGTCTCCAAGGTTCTGGAGCAGTTTGTTAAGAAAGCTCCAAATGAAACCCTGACCCGGCTGTCAGAGGCTCTAGCAGCGGACGGTGTGTTGAAGTCCTCTGAGAAGCAACGCATCCTGGAGAAGAACCACACCAGAGGAAACAGAGCGAGCTGCCTTGCTGACACAGTGATGGATAAAGGAGCTGCTGCCTGGAAGAAGATGATCCACCACCTTCAGGCTGTTGATGCTCCACTGTCCTCCAAGCTGGGCTTGTCCTCTGGTCCATTTGTTCAGCAAGGTGAGTTCTGCTGGCGGTTCACGTGTCTACAGCCAAACATCCCGGTTGGAATGAGATAAAGGCAACTTCATCTGAACTATCTCAACCAAACACTTGGTGTTAATTTTTGGTTTTAACAATCTTCCAATCCAGGTCCAGTAATCGCCATCCATGCCCCGGATGGCTGCTCAACAGAACCCAATCCAGAACCAGAATCTGAGCCTGGTGGCGTTAAAAGTCTGCTAAGTTTAATGCCTTTTAAAGGATGCTCGACTAGTCTAACTGATTTAATTTCTTTGAAAGGCTCTTCAACCAATCTAAAGTAAGTTTCTGCAAAAGTTAGAAAATATTACATCTATGGATAAAAGAGTTTAAACACAGTGAAACATCCAATGATATTTAATCAACATTAATCTTCATTCTCCCCCGTTTCTTCTAATTCAATGATCCAAAGAGTTGAAGAGAGTAAAGATGACAGCTGGCAGGACATCTGCCCAGAAGGGGACAGCGATGCTGTGAGTCGAATCTTCTGAAACTATCTTGGTGTTTCTCAGAGATCAGGCTGATTTATGGAAAGTGGGATTTTTATTGGCAGCACGGGTAAAGGGTGATGTGTGAGACTGTGGTTCCTCCTCTGGAGGGAAAGTAGATCCCATCTAACTAGAGAACATTTTGGGGTCTTCCAGAATGATTTAGGGTGTGTTTCTAGGGTGAGGGATGTCTGGGTTCCCTTCAGGACCTGAAGACAAAGAAGACAAAGACAATGGTGGATCGGACCATTTAGGAATTCATCTGTTAGTCTAAAAGCACAGGAGTGTCCTAATCAGTCTGTTTTCAAAGATCTAACCAGAGCTGATTTCTCTATGAGTCCTGACAGTGGCCAACAGAATCCTGCAATTATCTGTTGATGACATTTATCCATTTCCCTTCATTTATTCTGAAAGGGCATCAAGCAGTGGTTGAAGGATGAACTGGAAAATCTGGACAGCAAGGAGATGAAGTACTTCCACTGGTACCTTCACACCGCGGACTATTCCAAGGACGGCTTCAAGCCGATCAAGAAGAGCCGCCTGGAGCACGCAAACATACTGGACACGGTGGACCTGATGGTTCAGATATACACCAACAAGAGCAAGACGGTGGCAGAGAAGATTTTCAAGAAGATGCATAAAAATAAAGGAGATGTAATTATCTGTTTTTTTCATTCATAATGAACAAACAGGTGTGCAAGAGCACACTGTGCTGCTTTTCAGATGTCATTGTAAGAGTCCTTTTTTAACGTTTAAAGGGTTGTAAAGATTGGCTACTGGATATTCTGGAGGAGTTGGATGACAGGGCGATGAAGTACTTCCACTGGTACCTTCAAGCCGGAGACAAGTCCAAGGACGGCTTCAAACCGATCAAGAAGAGCCACCTGGAGGGCGCAGACCGGCTGGACATGGTGGAGCTGATGGTTCAGACCTACGCCACTAAAACCAGGGAGGTCACCAGGAAGATTCTGGAGAAGATTGAGAAGAATAAAGGTCCTTCATACAGAAATGAAACCACTGCTCCCATTGAAGAGCTTCACAAGTTGCAGAATAATTCCAGTTGATTTTTTTACAACAGACACTGTTGTTCCTGAAGTTGAAGAACAGAGTACTCCAACTTCTACAGCTGCTGCAGAAGGTATGGCTTCTCTTTTGTCATTGAACATGCCTAGCTGGATGTCCTTCAGAACCTTTGGTGAAGCCTTTAGGCCTGTAGGAGATGTTTACGGTTCGGCTGGATGAAAGGAAAAGTGTTTGGTTGAAAATATGGAGAAGTAACTGAGATAAAGGCTGATTTAAAAAATGTAAGGGTTTGGGGGGATTTAAAAGATGTTTTAACTACAGACAGAGTCAGAAGTTTAAGATCCACTAAACGCAGACAGACCAAGATATGGACTAGATCTGTCCTGCATAAAACCAGACCTAAACCTGGTCCAGATCTGCTTTGGTTAAGTCATGTCAGACCCTCTGATGTGGTTTGTATCATTACCGGTTCTGGTTGGTTGCCTGTATATCTAGAAGAGATTGAGGAGGATCAGATCCATAGACTCCATCCTGCTGCATGTTTTTGTACAGTTTTGCATTCCCAGAAGGAACTACAGTAATTCTGTTTTCGTTCTGCCCACAGAGAAAGTGCTCACCAGGATGCTCAATGACTTTGTGAAGAAGGTACCAAAAGAAACGTTGTCACAGCTCATGGAGTCTCTGATGACTGCAAACACCCTGAAGTCTTCAGAGAAGGAGACAATCCTCCAGAACCACACCAGAGTCAACATGGCCAGCTGCTTCGTTGACATTGTGATGGAGAAGGGAACCGACGCCTCCAAGGAGCTGATGAACCGTCTTCAAACCATCAACCCTCACCTGTCCTCTGAGCTGCGCTCACCGTCTAACCCAGGTGCATTTCCAGTTTTAAGCCGCAGTCGTTCCTGTATCCTTGGACTCATGTGTTCCTCAACCTGTCTCTGAACTTCCCCCAGATAACAAGGTCAAGAAAAGTTTCTTCAGTGGAATAAGGTAAGGAACATCGGATAGGACTGTTGAAACACTACATCAGTTTATTCTCATAATTTGATTGAATAACTTAGAAACAACCATTTGGGTTGGTCATTATTTACAGCTAAATATGTTCTCAGCACTAATCTCCATACTCTTCCAATCCAAAGGTTGAAAAGGTTGATATCCGAGCAACAGGAGGAATCCTGGCACCAGATTTGTCCTCCATGGGACACAGACGCTGTAAGACAAATCTTTATTTGTCTTTAACTGGGTGGATCCACAGTATAAACTACTACTGCACTAATAAACTTGTTAGTTTATTAAAACTAACTAGTGTCCCTTCTTTCTCTTCTTCAGAAGTTGAAGCATTGGCTGAAGGACTCGCTGGAAAATTTACGGAACAAGGAGGTGAAGTATTTCCGCTGGTACCTGCGGACCGCAGATGAGTCCAAAGACGGCTTCAAACCAATGAAAGGTTGCCGCCTGAAGTATGCAGAGAGACTGGACATATTGGACCTGCTGCTGCAGATGTACCCTGAGAAGGTCAAACTGGTCACAGAGAAGATCCTGGAGAAGATCAGTAGCAATAAAGCACAGGTAAATATATCAATATTTATAGCTATTATACAGTTCAGTCCAGTTTGACAAATTCACTTCAGAAAAATACAACTAATCGTTGCACTGCAATGGTTTACAGCACTGGATTCTGGACTTTTTCGAAGAGTTGGGCGACAAAGAGCTGAAGTACTGCCAGATGTTGCTGCAGAGCACCGACAAGCTAAAGGGCGGCATCAGATCCCTGAAAAGAGCTCCTGTAGAGGACGGAGGGAAGGTGGACGCAGCAGATGTGATGATGAAGATGTACAGCTCCGACACCAGAGAGGAAGTCGAGAAAGTTCTGAACGAGCTCAAAGACAGTACAGGTCCGTCAATGAAAACAGCAAGAGTCTAAATGTAGGCAGGAGACTAAAAGTTTGGTTTGCTGGTTTCAGATGATGTTTTATCTGATGACGATCAGCTGAGTAATCCATCTTCTTCAAGTGCTGCAGCAGGTAAGTGTTTATTACTCTAGCCAACATGCATAAACATAATGCAATCTAGAGAGATATAGAAATTATAGCTTGCGTCAAGCAGTCCCAGATTAGGCAGGAGGACAGAAGTCTCGTGAAACTAAAGAAAAAAACCAAAACACCAAAAACAAACATGGAGTCTTGGACGGAGAAGCTGGAGGATCCATGAAGAGTCTGAGGTGGACGACCCCGAGGCTGCAGGAACCCAAGTTAGAAACTTCAGGGCCCTGAAGTCACTGCTACACCTGAAGACTCAAACAAGGACTGTGGGAGGGTGATTAAGGTTTGACTGAAATCTCTGGAGCCTGGCCTTCCAACTAATTAGAGGATTCACTCTTATGAATAGTCCAATAATCCTGGATAATCCTGAACATCCATCCAACCATTGTCTGCCACGTATCCAGGGTTGGTCTGGGGGTAACAGACTAGGTAGGGAGACCCAGACGTCCTCTGGTCCAGCTCCTCCGGAGGAATCCCAAAGCATTCCCATAAGAGGAACATCGTCCCTCCGGCATGTGTTGGGTCTTCCTATCGGCCTTCTCCTGGTGGGATGTGCCTGGACGACCTCACCAGGGAGGCGTCCATCCTAACCAGATACCTGTCCCACCTCAACTGGATCCTCTTGGTGTGAAGAACCCTATTTTCTCCTGCTCTAGACCACATTTGGAGGCACTGATCCTCATCCTGGCTGCTTCACACTCAGTTGCAAACCGCTCCATTCAGACCTGTAGGTCATGACCTTATGAGGCCAGTAGGAGTGTTTGCCAAAAGCAAAGGTTCAATCCCGAGGCCACCAAAGGGGAAACTCCTCAACGTAGAATCAGTGACAAACATTCAAACTGCACAACAACAAGGTTTTGGCTTCAGCCACATGGAAAAGTGGGCGGTATTAAGGAAGAATAATTTAACATTAACTTTGGACAAAAAGTTTGGCTTCTTCTTCCTTAGAGTCCCGGAATCTCTGGCAGGCGGGCTGCGGCTGGAGAAAGTGAAACCACGACACTGCGCATTGACGTCACAGATCACAGAGTTTAATTCCACACAAAATAACGCATGAATCAATTAACAAAGCTGCAGAGATATTCATTACCTGTAACAGGAGAAATAGAAAAAGAAACACAAAGAAACAAGGGGGGCAAAGACGCGTCTTTGGAGAAAGCTTTTTATGCCAAAAAGCAAAACAGTGGTAGCATTCTGAATTTTTAATGTTTACATGAAGTTTTATACTGAGTGGGCGTTTCTTCAATTTAATATATTCAACTAAGGCGTTCCGCTCTTTAACCAATTAGAAACTCCCGTAGGGACTACAGGAAACTTAAGAAGTCTCCTAATTTACAACGAAGTTCCAAAGGCGTCTGGTTTCTGTCGAGAGACAAAGGCGGACCAGTTAATTTTGGACGATACCAGGTACGAATGTCCCCGGCGCCGAGAGTCTTAAGATAAGATTTCGCAGACACCCATAAATCTGACGTCTCTTCCATTATCTCTCCTAACGTTCTCGAAGAGACTTGCATCTGGTAATTTTTCAAGAAATGTTATCTTTGCAAACCCCTTTTTTGCTTTTGCACACTCAGCCCCCCAAAAGATTAAGTTCTGCCAAAATAATACATAAAATCCACAGGACAAAATAAAGTATAATTCCTGAGCCATTTTCTAATAGTAAAGAAAACATTTTCATTCAAACAATTTCCATTTGCTTCTAATATCGTCACAGATAATACAGTTTTCAGACACATTCATCATTTAGTAGTTTTAAAATGAAATAATACAATCTTCAGTAAAAACATGGTATTAATACTTAGAAATTAAATGTTACGGGGTTTCAATCTTCTATTTTGCATTATTTTCACACCATCGCAGATGCTGAACTCGCAGCAGATCTCCCCCCAACTGCCTGCAAAAATGTTAATTTATGGTTCTGTGTTCTGGCCGGGCTGCAAGCGGCCCCATTTAGTGATCTGCATTCTAACCCCCGTCTGTCCGGTTCAAAACAAGAGTATCAAACCTACCCTTTTACACATGCGTAAAATTAACTGTATTAAGTAGTAAAATAATCATTTTCCCTAACAGCGGATAAAAAAGTTTCTCAGTTCACCTTGATGAACTCAGTGAAGTTGATCAATGGTTTTCAACTGAAGATAGAGACTCTGCCTCTGAAGAAGCTGAACGCTGAGTGTTAGGGATGAAGGTGAAGGCTCTGAAGTTCAGCGGCTGGTGAAAACCTTGATGTTCCCCAACCGTCTGAGCCGTGCTGAAACCTCCTCTCTCAGGAGGAATGTGGCGGTGAAGCTTGACGGACTGAAAGCTGTATAATAAAGTTTCACAGATCATAATCCAACCAGTAGAAAACTTTTCTCAGAATAAAGTCAGTAGGCCAAGAAGACCAAGAAGATTTAACTCTTCTTGGCCTGGTTTGTCAGCCAGTACCACTGATGGATGGTCTTTTCAGAATAAAGTGAAAAATCTGTCCTGCCTTCTTGTCATTCCTGCAGTAGAAAAAAGAACGAAGAACATGCTCCTTGACTTGATCAGGAAGGTGTCCAAGGAAACCCTGGAGCAGGTGGTGGAGGCGCTGGTAGCCGATAAGGTGCTGAGCGCCTCAGACAGAAAGTCCATTTTGGAGAAGAACCGAACCAGAGTGAACAAGGCCAGCTGCCTGGTGGACATGGTTTATGAGAGAGGAGCTGAAGACTGCCAGAAAGTGATCCTTCAGGTCCAACGCATCGACCCGGCGCTGCACTCTGACCTCAAGCTCTCCCAGCAAGGTGACGTCATCTGGACCTAACGCTTCTAGATAACAGTTCCAGGGTCTTATTATTAATAACACATTAATATTAATGTTTAGTAATAACGTATTATTATTCATCCGTATGGCTGCTGTAATTGTTTGCTTTCTCCTGACTGCAGTTCTGTTCAAACGTCTTCGCTCCAAGATGAAGGACAACGGGAAAACCAAAGGAGAGGAAGAGGAGGAGGAGGAGGAGGAAGCAGAAGAATGAGGAGCAGATTAATGATCCGCCTGATTCCCACCAACAAACAGATTCATGAAACTTAACGTTTTTATTTCACTCTTTCATGTCAATCTGCAGTGGTTCATCAGCTTCACATCTGGATGGTTTATTTCTATTCCTTTTATTTTCATCAAGTCTAAACTAATTCAGGTTCTGGACGGTGAGATTCTTCCATGTTTTCCTGCAGCAGGTGATGGTGGAGGGGATGATGTCTGATATTTTGTAACTAAAGTCATTTTAATGTTTCTCTTCTTTTCTACTGGAATAAAAATTGATCTGAAAGTCGACAGTTTGATCAGTTTACTTATTGATCAAATAAAGGCTGGAAGGCCTCCTGACCATCACCCTAATCGTCACAGCTGTTCATTAAATGCAGATTATTAAAATATTGTTTTATCTGTCCTTTAAAACTTTTATTATTACATCAGTTGGCTTCCATTTCCAGGTAACACCACAGCTCTCCTCGGTACAGAACCGCTTCATTATTCAAATAGATTCAAAGGAAGCAGATTGGTTCTGCTGATCAATCGCTGATCAGATCATAACCGATCGATAAATGATCAAATCGTAACCGATCGATAACTGATCAGATCATAACCGATCGATAACTGATCAGATCGTAACAGATCGATAACTGATCAGATCGTAACCGATCGATAACTGATCAGATCGTAACCGATCGATAACAGATCAGATCGTAACAGATCGATAACTGATCAGATCGTAACCGATCGATAACTGATCAGATCTCTCGGGTCGTTTCAGCCTCTGGATTTCCTCCAGGCTGTTTTCTGCAGGGCGGAGCTTGAAGTGAAAAGCTTCTTCCTGCGAAGTCGACATTCAGGTTTCAGAGACCGAGCGGCTCAGTCCAAGTCTGCTGCAGCACGGAGCGGCTCCGGGTTCTACTGGGCCGACTGGAGGACGTACTGGTGGATGTACTGGGAGGACAGCTCACCACTGTAAGTGTCTGCCGTTTGTTTCAGTGCATTCTGGGATCTGTAGTTTTGGACCTGCAGCTCCACGTTGCTATGGACTGGTTGCCAGGTCTCTGATGTCTCGGTAGAGGAAGGATGGTTCTGTGGTGTGATGAAGATCCCCAGCAGAGCATCATCTTCATCACTGGAGCAGATCGTCCAGGATTTAACAATCAGGGATTGATTTCACACCAGAACCCGTCCAGAACCGCTCCAGAACCGCTCCAGAACCCGTCCAGAACCCGTCCAGAACCCGTCTCCTTCCTGAATCATCCCGTCAGGTTTTTATTTTGTCAGTTTGGAAAGTCAGACCAATCATAAACATTTGTTTGGTTTTGATTTGGGGTCTTTGAGCATCAGGAGGTGAAATCTGATCATTTTCTCATCATTTCTGTGTTGCTGCTTTTTCCTGCAGCTGTTTCTGCAGATGAAAGAGAAGCAGTTTAATAATAGGAAGAACTGAGTCATCAGGAGAACAAAGGCAGCATCAGGGAGTGGCTGCTGATCAAATATCTGGAAATATTTTCTCTGGAAATAAACTGAAAACTATTTGAGTTCATCAAGTGAAAACGGAGCCGCGGAAGCTAAGCTAACTGTCAGTATTATTATTATTATTACATGCAGAATTTAATATTTTTTGTTTTGCTGCGTTTGGAAAAGAATTATGAAGATTTATTTTTGCTCCTCTTCGTGGCGCCCCTGGACTGCAGGCGCCCGCAGCGTTTTAACTCTGCTCCATGAAAGCTCCGTGTTTAGCTGCAGTTGGTGCATGTGGAGCGTAGGAAAGTTCTGCAGAAGGACGATCTCGTCCGACTGGAGGAGTTTTCAGGAATAATCTTGCGTGGTGTTGATGTGCTTTAAGGAAACAGCCACAGCAATGAGATTAAATCAGCTGCGTTTCCATGGAAGTGACCATTCAGGTTCTGCTGCTGATGGGGATTAGCATGAAGCTAACTGACGTAGCCTGACTGTAACCCTTCGTTTGCTCTGAATCGGGAGTTTAAGCTGGGAGGTTCTGAAGAGAATCAACCAGCAGCAGGTTGGGGAGGGGGGTCAGTGGAGTGCAGCGCCAAGACACCCCTAGTGGCCAAAGAGCAGAACTGCAGCAGTAATTAACGGAGGTGATGCTGTTTGTCCTGCAGGAGAACTTCAGGATCACGGATCTCAGGATGGCGGCGAAGAGGTGGACGACCCTCCATTCATTTCCTCACAACATCTCAGGATTTGACTACACCGTCTCCATCATGTTGTTCTCATGTGTTCCAGTAAGAAGCAACCAGCAGGACGTCAACCCAGCAAACCGGCCGCCAAGAACTCCTCAGCTCGTCCCTGCTGGTGTTGTCCTTTTCAGTAAGTCGCCAGGAGCAACAGCAGTTTTTACTTCCTGTCCTCAGATCCGGTTCTGACCCGCCTGTCCCTTCCAGGTTCTGTTCTTTGACCCAGATGATAAACCTGACGGTTCTGATTCAGTATAGAACTCACCATCTTTTTCAAATCAAACAAACTCGTTTGTGCAGCAAAAAGTTTTGTTTGTGCTGCACTAATTTTAAAGATATTGATAAATATTAAATAAATTAAGCAAATTAAATCAATCAACGTTGCTACAAACAAATCAATTAATTTATATGGAATTTTTTCATTCTGTTCATTAACCAATTAGGACACTGGAAACAATTTCAAAAATCTTTGAAATTATAATGCTGCAAAAAACAAATAAATCAGTGAAAACCAGCACAGATGTATCTCAGTTAACTGACTCCGAAGTTTGATTTGATTTTGTAAATATGGACTGGCTGGTTGACCTTTGATGACCTCTGGAAACATTTCTTAGCATCTTTAAAATGATGGCGCCACAAACAAAGATCTGTGCAGCACAAACGTTGGACGCCGTTTTCATTTAATGTTCCTCGGAGTCAGAAGCTGCAGATCCATCGTCACTCAGCAGAGAAACGTTTCAGTGACCAGCTGAATATTCATTTCCTGATTCTCAGGCGAGCAGAACTTCATGAACCTGAACGGATCCAGTCACCTGGACCTCAGAGTGAAGCTAAAGCTAAAGTAGCCAACACGGCGTCGCTCCTTCAGGGGTAAGACGGGATCATGTTTTGTTTCCATGGAGAAGTGGGTCATTCACGTCTGGCTCCAAAGTGTTTTACAGTTTGGTATTTCTGTCTGTTTTCACTGTTTGCAAAGGAATAAAAGCTCAAATAAAGTCCATGTTAGTCAAACTTAAACCTTCTGGCTCTTCTAGTTTTGTTCAAAAGATCTGGAGTGAAGACCAGGCAGACTTCTGGCCCTCGGTTTGTCCTCCTGGGGATAAAAATGCTGTAAGTTTTCATCTTTGTTTCAGAACAAGAGAATCTGGAGTTATTCATGTCATTTCAGAGAAAACGTATCAACCCTGTTGGTTGATTTTTAAAGGAGTCGAAGCTTTGGCTGAAGAAGACTTTGGAAAAGTTAAACGATAGAGAGCTGAGATATTTCCACTGGTTCCTGCAAACTGCAGACGACTTTAAACCAATCAGAAGGAGTCGCCTGCAGCATGCTGACAGACTGGACACAGTCGACCTGATGCTCCAGACGTATCCAAAAAATTACCAAAAGGTCACCCAGAAGATTATGGAGAAGGTCAACAGTCGTACGAAACATGTAAAAACTTCTTTTTGCGTCTATAAATACAGATGCATTATGTTTGGTGTGGTTGAGTTTCTCATTTCTTCCTCCATCTAGGAGGTTCATAACTGGGTTCTGGGCTCTCTGGACAATCTGGACGACAAACAGCTGAAGTACTTCCACTGGTTCCTCCAAACGGCAGACGAGTCCAAGGACGGCTTCAACCGAATCCAGAAGAAAGACCTGGAGGACGCAGACCGGCTGGACACAACGGACCTGATGGTTCAGACGTACGCCACAAACACCAAGGAGGTCACAGAGAAGATCCTGAAGAAGATCAAGAACAACAAAGGTCTGTAAACGTCTCACAGATCATCAACGGATTGGATCATCGTTGATATCGACTCTTTATTGGCTCCAACAGGCAAAGACATACCAGGAGCTGAGGAGCAGATGAAGCCGTCTTCTCCAGCTGAAGCAGAAAGTAAGAGTTCATTATGTGAAGAGTTTAGTTAGGATGCAGACATCATGGAGGGTCTGGATGAAGACCGGCAGTTCAGTTCAGAGCTGGGTATCATCAGCATAGCGCTGGTTTGAGACGCCATGTTGTCAGATGTTCTGACCCAATCAGGGTTTGTAGAAGGAGTCCAGGTACTGAGCCTTGGGGGACTCCAGTGGTGAGACCAGGGGAGTCTCCTTCCTGTGATCCTAACCCATCAGATCAGGGAATCTTCAACATGTTTCACCACATTCACTGAGTTCCTTTGTCTTCCATCCTGTAGAGAAAGAAGTCTCCAAGGTTCTGGAGGAGTTTGTTAAGAAAGCTCCAAATGAAACCCTGACCCGGCTGTCAGAGGCTCTAGCAGCGGACGGTGTGTTGAAGTCCTCTGAGAAGCAACGCATCCTGGAGAAGAACCACACCAGAGGAAACAGAGCGAGCTGCCTTGCTGACACAGTGATGGATAAAGGAGCTGCTGCCTGGAAGAAGATGATCCACCACCTTCAGGCTGTTGATGCTCCACTGTCCTCCAAGCTGGGCTTGTCCTCTGGTCCATTTGTTCAGCAAGGTGAGTTCTGCTGGCGGTTCACGTGTCTACAGCCAAACATCCTGAACTTTGTGACCATAATTTATTAATTATGTTTCCGTCTGTCCATCAGTTCAAAGTTCACAGGAACCCAAAACCAAACCAGTATCAGAACCAGGACTTGTTTGTAAACCGGCCATTCAACAACTCTTTTCTCTAAAATCTTACCACAAGTAAGTTTTCACAACATGCCTGAGAAACTATTGAGCTTTTATTAAGTTTTACATTAATCTAGTGGCTATAATCTATAATGAAGATTTATCAATTCCACCATATACTGTATGTCATTATTGATTCAATAACTATTACCTCATGCAGACCCTTCACTCACCTCTGGTTACTGTAAAATGATATCCAGATATAGTTTAGGAATTTTAACTCAGACCGACTCGTATACATGACCTAAGCTGCTCTACAGGGGCTGGAACAAGATTTAATCATCGACAAACTTTATCTTCTGTCACTGATGTCACTGATGATAAAAGTGAACCTTCACTGATGTTAGTCTCATCATTTGACCCAAAGACCCGTCGATGACGAGAAGGACGTCTGGCAGCAGATCTGTCCTGAAGGGGACAACGATTCTGTAAGTCACCGTCCAATGAGTTTGATGTCACTGATGATAGTCTGAGGTAGTGATGGTTAGACTCTGGGAACAGTTTTTCTTCACTAGTCTTAGAAGACACTTTGCAAACTGCTATTGATATGCTCCTGGTAGCTGCCATATTGATGACATTTATCTACTTTACTTAAAAAGGACATCAAGCAGTGGTTGAAGGAGCATCTGGAAGATCTGGACAGCAGGGAGATGAAGTACTTCCACTGGTACCTTCACACCGCGGACAAGTCCAAGGACGGCTTCAAGCCGATCAAGAAGAGCCGCCTGGAGCACGCAAACAGACTGGACACGGTGGACCTGATGGTTCAGACATACACCAACACCACCAAGATGGTGGCACAGAAGATCTTCAAGAAGATCAATAAAAACAAAGGAGATGTAAATATGCTTTTACTGTGTCACACACACATGTGGTTCCTCACACACCTTCATACCAGAGTCAGCATGAACTCAGTGAAGATTTCCTTAAGTAGTTGGATTCTAACTAAATCTTTTCCAACACTGGCAGGACTGTAAAGATTGGCTTCTGGACACTTTGTTAGAGTTGGACGACAAGGAGATGAAGTACTTCCACTGGTACCTTCAAACCGCAGACAAGTCCAAAGACGGCTTCAAACCAATCAAAAAGGGTCAACTGGAGGACGCAGACCGGCTGGACACGGTGGACCTGATGGTTCAGACCTACGCCTCAAACACCAAGACGGTCACAGAGAAGATCCTGGAGAAAATCAATAACAATAAAGGTTTGCTGGATGGAAGGAAATGCTTGAAACATCAGAGTAACGTCCTGCTAAACATTTGTTCTGGTTCCCAACAGACAAAGGTCTCTCTGAGGTGGAGGAGCAGATTAATCTAACATCTCCAAATGAAGGTACATCTGGAATGTTAATCAGAATCTGGTCTTCATCAAAGAGCTCAGTGATGTCCTTGTGTTTCTGCCCACAGAGAAAGTACTCACCAGGATGCTCAATGACTTTGTGGAGAAGGTACCAAAAGAAACGTTGTCACAGCTCATGGAGGCTCTGATGACTGCAAACACCCTGAAGTCTTCAGAGAAGGAGACAATCCTTCAGAACCACACCAGAGTCAACATGGCCAGCTGCTTCGTTGACATTGTGATGGAGAAGGGAACCGACGCCTCCAAGGAGCTGATGAACCGTCTTCAAACCATCAACCCTCACCTGTCCTCTGAGCTGCGCTCACCGTCTACCCCAGGTTAGGCTGCACCTGTCTAAAAACAGCCGGTTTTCTTTTATTCAGTCCTGTGGTTGAAGCTAAACACCTTTTTATTTTTTAAACTTCTCCAGGTCAAAAGTCTTTTATAAAGCTCTTCACTAGTAAGAAGTAAGTTATTCACCAGATTCACCAACATTCTTACCCAATCATTCATCAGTGTGGTTCACTTGGTCCATGAATCTAAAACTTTAAAAGCTTCCTGAAAACTATTCCTGATGCCCAAAGTTCAGAGGCCATGTTGGTTGGGTTAGGGTAACCATCATCCTGTGTTCTTCTAATCTTCTGATCCAAAGAACGAGGGAGATGACGAAGGAACAGGAGGAATGCTGGCGCCAGATCTGCCCTCCAGGAGATAAAGATGCTGTGAGTCAGTCACCTTCAAACCTTCTGTCCCTCTGTTGTCCTGAGCTCAAATGTCTTCCTGAGGAGGAAAAACGACTGGAACTGGCTCTGATCACTCTCTAGAGATGAAGAGTTGAGGTTCAGCCCATGGTCTACCTCCACTAACCGTTCCTAACATAATGAGCCTTAAGAACGTTTTTCTTTTCAGGATTTGAAGCGTTGGTTGAAGAAAACTCTGGAGGATCTGAAGAACAGGGAGGTGAAGTATTTCCACTGGTACCTGCGGATTGCAGACGAGTCCAAAGACGGTTTCCAACCAATCAAAAGGTACCGTCTGAAGCACGCGGACAGACTGGACACGTTGGACCTGTTGGTGCAGATGTACCCTGGAAAGGTGAAAGAGGTCACAGAGAAGATCCTGGAGAAGATCAGGACCAACACGGCGCAGGTAGCCATAGTAACGGCCCTGGTCTGGGTGATGTGAGACGTGATCTTTAAGCTCCTCCTGTTGTGGTTTGCAGCACTGGATCCTGGAAATGTTTGTGGACATGGGAGACCAGGACCTTAAATACTGCCAGATGTTACTGCAGGGCGCCGACAAGCTGAAGCGCACCTCCCTGAAGAGGGTTCCTCCGTCAGGGGGACAGGAAGTGGACGCCATGAACCTGATGATGCAGATGTACAACTCAGAGCACAGAGAGGCGCTAGAGAGAGCTCTGAATGAAATCCAGGAGTCTTCAGGTCTGTCACACTTAAAGACATCATTCATAACCTGACAGTAACCTGCTGATCTAACGTCTCGTCTTCATGGCCACCAGAACTGCCTGAAGACGAAGACCAGGACAACCCAACTTCTCCAACGGCTCTACGAGGTTTGTGTTCGGTTCGTGTTCGGACCCACAGGAACACCTTCCATCAAATCCCCACTATGTGTCTATTTTTGTTGCAGCAAAGAAAATGAAGAGCATGCTGCTTGACTTTATCAAGAAAGTGTCCAATAAAACCTTGGAGCAGCTTCTGAAGGACCTGGTAGTGGACAAGGTGCTCACCGCCTCAGAGAGACAATCAGTGGTGGAGAAGAACCACACCAGAGTGAACAAGGCCAGCGGCCTGGTGGAGATCCTGAAGGAGAAAGGACCAGAAGCCTGTCAGAAGATGATCAGCCATGTTGAAACAACGGATCCTCCACTTTACGCCAAACTGGGTTCTTCCCAGAGCCCCAATTTCCAACAAGGTGAGTCCAGAACCGAACACACTTCCTGCTAGTGGTGACCCAGATGATCAAGTCTGGCAGGAAACCAAGAATGAATGAATTAACTTAATTATTGTGCTATACAGCTTGCCATAATGAAACTGTGTGTTTATCTGCTGATTTGTTAGAGCTGCTCCAGATGCTGTCCTTCAACCTGAAGGAGGATGAAGGACCAGAGGAAGAGGAAGAGGAAGAGGACAAATAAACAGGACATGGGATTGGTCACGTTGAGGAGCAACTGAAGATTCAACTTCCTGTTTCTAGAGCTGATGGTTTCCTGTTTTGTCCACCACTGTTCAGTTTTCCACGTTGGACTTCAGCTTCAATAAAAACCTTTAATTATAATCACAGCTGTTATTTTCAGGTGTTTCATTCTGTTATAAATCTGTTTAATGAAGCTGAACAAATGAAATCTAAATATGTTTTAACATGGCAGTGCAGCAGTGAAGTCAGGCTTCATCTGATTCACTGGCTGTGAGAAACCTGAACATTCAGAACCAAACAGCTTAAATACAGAGGAGTGATGGAAACCAGGTGAGTCCAATTAGAGGAAACCAGAACATCTGAGGACAGAGAGCAGCAAACACAACCAAAAATACATTTTATGGTTTCTTTTAAGGTTTAACTTTAACTAACTTATTATGTAATCATTCTGACTTTTTAATAATCCATCTTTTGCACTTTTCACCAGATAAAATTACAGATTTAAATGTTGGTTGTTCATGTGAAAGAAAGAGCAGCAGCAGAGAGGATATTAATAATCTAAATAATATTTAGAACAAAAAGCAGAACATGAATCAGGTCACAGCTTCACGTCTCTCCAACTGAAACCTTTTATTTTTCACAATAAATAGCAGTGAATCTAAAATGTTTGAACCTTCGTCATGACGATGGGTTTACTGGGTTTCATTCGTTAAGGTTCTGCGCTGTGATTGGCTGTCAGTCAGCTGTGTTGGCTCGGTTCTGTTCAGCTCCGGGATCAGAACCCTTCATTCATCTAAAGCTGCTGCTGTTACATCCTGGCTGTCAGGTAAAGTCCAATCATACAGGTGAGTACAGAGGCCACGCCCCCCTGCGCTTCCTGAACAGCAAAGTGGGCGGGGCTACATTCCCTGCTGGTCCAAACTGGTTCTGTCCGGACCGGATGAGTTTCAGAGACATTTGTCACAAAGTTCCACTTTTAGCCTGGAGTTCATCCACTTCAACAATAAGCAAGGATGAGTCAACAGAAGAGTTTCACAAATAAAACGAGACAAAAAGGTGAAGAAATACTAAACTAGTAACTGGTTAAAACCGGCTGACCAGTCTGAGAAGAAACGACTAACATCAGACCAAATGTCACAGAAATGAGACAATAACGATTCAGCAAGAAAACAGGAGAAAAACACAGAAACCAAAAATTAACTAAATCTGCAGAGTCCAGACCAGTTTGATCCAGTTTGATCCGGTTTGATCCGGTTTGATCCAGTTTGATCCGGTTTGATCCAGTTTGATCCAGTTTGTTCTGGTTTGTTAGGAAAAACAAACTGAAATCAAATAAAATAAATTAGAAATGGAACAATAACAATATTTCAGCAGAAAACAAAAACAGAGAAAAACACAGAAACTAAAATATAAACTGAGTAAAGGTCCAGACCAGTTTGATCCGGTTTGATCCGGTTTGTGATGTAGAACTAACTAAAATGATATAAAATAAGTCAGAAAAATACTAAACGATATTCCAGAGAGAAAACATAAAAACAGAGAACAAAATATCAACTAACTCTAAAGGTCCAGACCGGTTAGAACCGGTTCGATCCGGTTTAATCCGGTTTGAACTGGATTGAACCAGTCACTGAGGAGAAACAGAACCACTGAACTGGGATCAGTTTCAGAGTAACTTTGGTTCCTCTAACAACCAATCAAAAGGTGCCACTGAGCCTCCAGTCAACATGGCAGCCCAGGAGGGGGCGGAGCCTGGGAGCTGCTTACTACTAGAACCTGACCGGATCAGAACCTGACCGGATCAGAACCTGCTCTCTCTGGACTGATGGGCTGATGGATGGAGATGATTGTGATCAGAAGTATTCAGAAAAGGAAACATTTTGGACGACCCTGAGCATCCTGTCTCAGCTTCACCTCCTCCACCGCCTGGTTCTGATTGTCTTCTGTCCACAAGTGTCTCTGAAATGTTCTGGACCTGGCCCGGCTGTCTGAAGACCCGGCCCAGGACGAAGCTTCACTGCTGGGCCAGCAGGGCGTTCCTGTTGGCCTTCAACTTCTCCAGACGCTTGGACAGGTGGCTGTTGCTGACCTCCAGCTCCTCGATGCGGTCCAGAGCCGAACGGAGCTGGAAGGAGCCGTACGATTTTAACCAGAACCGGTCCGCACAGAAAACCAACCAAAGGGGGCGCTCTCACCTCTCTCTGCAGTCTTCTCTTCTCCACCTTCAGCTCATCTTCAATCTTCTCCGCGTTCTCAGACGCCGACTTGTAGCGACACACCTGGCCCTCAAGGCGCAGCACCTGAAGAAAAAACCCGTCCAGGTTCAGACCGACGGCTGGAGGAGCCGAGTGGAAACGAACCGGTGGAAACATGAAGGCTCACATTTTGCTCCAGAGTCGTGACTTCCTGCTCAGATTTCACCAGCTTGAACTTGAGTTCACTGATCTGCCTGTTGGCGTCTCCTGGTGGAAACCAAGCAGAGGAATCAGGATTGATCCTGCAGCAGATCAACATCACACCTGGTCAAGAACTCACTCTGCAGGTCCAGCAGATGGGGGTCTATACCGTTCTCCTTGGGGTTCTGCCCTGGGTTCTGGACTCCATCCACCTCGTTCCTCTGATCCAGCTGAGACTGGAGAAGTCTGACCTGAACATTCACAGGTTAACATCATTTTCTAGAAGATGTTTCAGCCTGTTTAGTCTTTAAACCAAAAGGTTCCAGATCCAACCTGATCCCGTAAGCCTTCTCTGTCATCAAACAGTTTTTTCATCCGAAGCTCTGAAACGAAACAGACAGCAACAATCAATGACTTCCCTGAAGGTCAGCCTGAAGGTCAACCTGAAGGTCAAAGCTCCATGAGGTGAGATGGTCGACTGCAGTCACAGAGTCAGAACTCCATCTGGAGCAAACCGAAGAGGACCAACAGCACAGCTCTGAGGAACGCCACTGATTAGCTTAAGACCCACTGGATGGAGCTTTGGACCCTGGTGGTGGAGATAATCAGCTGGTGATCATTATCTCCAGTTTGATTTAATGAAAATTAATTATATTAATTATGGTTAATTATTCAAAATTAACTTTCAATCATTTTATCTCAACTTCTCATGATTTCTGATGTGATCTGGAGACACGGAGAAGGAAGTCAGCTTACCCTTCAGGTGTGGAGAACATCATCTACTGATGGCTGAGACAAAACCACCAAAACACACAAGTCCAGGATTCAGATAAACATTTATTACCAGATATGAAAACGATTCTATCCTCGTTTTTCAGGAACACGTCTTCTCAGTAGAAACTTACATATGTTATAATCAGAAGATTAGTTATTCCAACACATTCAAAGCTACTTTCCCATCGTTCACTCGTCACCTTCATCGGTCATCCAAACCTTCATCGGTCACTCCACACCTTCATCGGTCATCCAAACCTTCATCGGTCACTCCACACCTTCATCGGTCATCCAAACCTTCATCGGTCACTCCACACCTTCATCGGTCACTCCACACCTTCATCGGTCACTCCGCATCTTCATCGGTCACTCCGCACCTTCATCGGTCACTCCGCATCTTCATCGGTCACTCCGCACCTTCATCGGTCATCCACACCTTCATCAGTCACTCCACACCTTCATCGGTCACTCCACACATTTAGATTTCCAGATTCTAACTCTTGATGTGAGTCCCTGTTTTCTTCTGGCTCGAGCCAGAACTACCAGTCAACATGTTTTCTTCTAACATAAACATTTGAACATGAATGTGTTCAATGTTCATGAAGACCAGCAGCAGAGGGCGCTCCTGAGCTCATGAAAGCTTGCAATCTGTGTTGTCATTTTTCCCGCTGTCCAGACCGGGTTCTTCATGTTCTGTTTCTGGTTCCATGGTGCCCAGCGGTGCAGCGATAACCTGGACCTCATCCTCCATGGTGGATCGGTTCTGTTGCTGTGATGGAAGCAGTTGGACCTCCTCTTCTTCATCAGCCTCCTCACAGCTGTCCATGTCTCCAACCGACAGCTCCTCAGTAGAACCAACACTGGACCGGTCCAGCCGCCGTCCCTCCTGGAGGCCCACCAGAGCCAGCTCAGGAACAGCCAAGGCCCTGATTTCTTCAGCGGTCACCTCCATGAACCTCCTGACGAAGGAACTTTGTCCAACACTGGAGTGTGCTGATGAACTGCAGTTCCCTCCAAGCTCCTTTGAGTCTTTGACAGAAGTCAGAACATGAGTTTGACTGTCAGACCTGGAGTCTGTTGAGTTCTTGTGAGATTCAGAAAAATGCAAATCAACAAAAACAAAGTCGCCAGACACGGTTTTTAGAGGAGAATCAGGTGGACTGGCTTCCGACTCAGCTTTCAGCTCCTCGTCTCTTGCTCTAGACCTCATCTCTCTTTTGTCATTAGTGGTACAATGATCATGAGAAGTTGAACAAACTCTGCTTGAGGAACCAGATGGGTCCTCCATCCTTTCTCTGGCTGAACTGACTCTTGGTGAGGAAGAACATCCAGCCAGATGTTCTTCTTCACATCCAGGACCTTCTGCTGTTTCTCTGGTTAGGCTTGTCAGAAGCCACGTGGAGAGTCTGGTTCCCCTCAATGGCCACACTGATTCATGTCCACCTCCATCATTCAGACAGGACTCACGTCCTACTCTGTTCCTTAGTGTGTTCTCCAAATCTGAGATCCAGTGGTGGAGACACATCAGGATTTCTGAGAAGATTCTTGAGATTTCTACTACAAACCCTGGTTTATCCTCTAGTCCTTGGAGCAAATCTTGAACATTCATCACCAGACTGGTCCACATTTCTTCTGGAGGAAAGGGAGATGTTGTCTTTGGGCTTTCAGGGAAAGCTTTGTGCACCTGAGCAGCTCTTTGGAGTGGTTCTCCAGTACTTTGGTTCTCAGGAGGAGATGTGAAATGTACTTTGGTTTCCGGACTGACTTCTGTCCTCCTGATGGAGCCTTCTTCACCACCTGCAGCCTCAGCCTTTGACTTGTTGGACTCTGCTGCAGCTTCGAGGCTGGGACCTTCTTCACTGAAACCTGAAACTTCATCTTCCGCATTCCTGTCTTCATCTTGACTTTGGGATCCCAGATCTGAAGTACTCATATGCTTTTGTTCAAAGTTTGTTTCAGAGGAAGAAGATTCACTTTGCAGAGCCAAAGAGGCGTCCTGCGTTATCGCCTCCTCAGATGGAGAGCTCAGTTTCTCAGCAGCTGACAGGCCCAACACCATGGCTCGGTTGCCCAGGATAATGTCTTTAGCAGATCGCGGTGGAACAAGTCTGGATCTGAAGACTTTCTGAGCTGGATCTTCTTTGCTAAGCTGTTTCTTGTTTGCCTCATTTCCGTCCGCTCTAACAGGAAGCTTTTTGGTCGGATCCTTTTTACCTGCCTTGCTCCGTGTTTGTCGGTTTCTGCCTGGATGTTTCTCAGTTGGGTTTCGTTTTTCTCTGGATGGTCTGGTTTGGTCGCTCACAGAGATCATGTTCTGTGGCAGTGACCTTTTGTTATCTTTGGGGTCATTTTGAGGGGTTTTGCTGCCATCTGCTGGCTGCTGCTGTGAAGCCTTCCCTGAAAGACCATGAAGAGACGTTGGAAGACCAAACAGTGTCAACATTCAGGAAGGAAAACAGAAAGTAGGAGATTAACCGAGTCGATAGGAAAAGGAGGATCACAGAGGAATTACAGGAGAACAGTAGCTCAGATGTTCTTCAGGATCAGGTCCACGATTAAAAACCAGACATGCACAGGTCAATCATCGACTTCATGCACTCTAGTCTCCTGTCCAGAAGTGATGATTAAAGGAAATCAAAGGTTTGGTTAGATGTCTGAAAGTTTTAGTAAAATGAAACAATTACTCCTTCCTACCAAGTATGCTCTCTCTCCCGCTGTGAGGCGAGTCCTCGGCCAATAGGGAGGGAGATTCCTCAGTCTGGTCTGCGTCGCCGTTGGTGGCGGTGTCAGGAGAGATGACCACTCCATGGGTCTATTGGGCAGAGAGTCGTAGCTTGGTAACTTTGAAGACAGTTTCTGTCTCCTTGGTGGCTTAATAGAGAAACATCTGCAAACGTCTGCCCAGACTCTTGCTGGGCTCAGAACCAATGTGACGTCTCAATGGGGTCCGCAATTCCAGTCCTCAAATGTCACTGTTTGACAATTTTTGAACGCAACCCTGCTCTGAAACACCTGAATGAAATGAATGGGTTATGGTCAGGTCCTTGAAAACTTACTGACATGGCAAGAAGTAATTCCACTGTATGAGTGAGCAGGGATCCATCCAGCAGTCGAAAGGCCAGTGACATTTGAGGATCGGATGCAAGACCTCAGGTACAAGGCCACAAAAATTAAGGTTTACGGTAAACATCCAAACTGAGTCCAACTCAAGCACAAGTGGACCGCCGCGGGCCAAAGTACGCCAGAGTAAGTGGGGGTCTTTATCCTCTATAGGGTTCCTGTCTGAATCTGTGGTGAGTTCAGGGAATCTCTACATGTAGTCTGCTGTTACAGTGAACTCGTTTCCAACACTGAACTGATTCCTCCACAGATTCAGATGTGGACTCTTGCTGGGCCACTCCAGAACCTTAATGCTAAGTTTTTATTGAGCAATTTTAGAGCTCTGTTATTGGTTTGTTTAACTTTTAAAAAGCTTTTCATCATCCGGCTAACAATGGATTTGCTAAAGGCAGCAAGGTTCCACAGTTAGGCCTGTCTCAGAACCCGCTACGACTCCCACGCTGTTGTTCCTGTGGAAGAGGAACCTTTGGCAGACAGACCAAACAACGGTCCTGAAAGAAAACCCGAGGATCTTCATCGCCAGGTGTCTGTATCTCTGCAGGGTCAAAGTTGTAGTTGGGTTTTTCTGGTACCTTCAGTGAGTCTCGCAGTTGGACAACCTCATCTGTGAGCTGGTCGCGTTCGATCCGAACGATGTCGGAGATTTCTCTGTGGCGCTCTAACGCCTGACGCAGGAAGGAGGTAGTGAAGGAGGTTAAAGAGGAAACAAGGTTAGGAAACAGGAAACAGAGGAAAACAGCTTGGAGACGTTTCTCAGAGGCAGAAAAGAACCAAACAACCTTCCTTGGTTCTGTTCTGTTCCTGCCAAATAAAGACTGCTCCAAACACATCTACCACTGATTTAACTCAGCCAATCATGGTGGCTCTGCACAGATGGTAGCAGAGAGATGCATCACTCTGGATGTATCTTAAGTCCTGGGACCAAATGTTCAGACCAGGACCAGAGGACTGGTTCTGGTTCTGGTTCCTCTGCCTCTGGGAACAAGAGCAGCATCCTACCGCGATCTTCTTCTCCTTCCACTGCAGAGCTTCCTGCAGGTCAGAGATCTCCTGCCGGTAGCTGCTGCTCTTCTGACGCAGATCAGACACTTCCTGTCCACCAGAGGGCAGCAGAGAGCAGCAGGAGGAAGAGCAGGAGGAAGAGGAAGGTCAGGAGCAGGAAACAGGAAGAGTTAGTTTAGGTGGAACAAGATGATGAATCTGAAGTGTGTTAAGTTAATACAGCAGGATGGAGAAAGTAATCACACCCTGCATCAGAGGGTGACCTTTGACCCTTTCTTCTCTACAGAACTCATTTCATTCAGAAACAATGGAGGGTTCTCCAGCAGGAACGACCTGGTGAAGGTCAGGCTGCAGGTCAGGGCTTTGACTAGGCCACTCCAGTGATTGTGTCTCACCGTCAGCAGCTCGTTGGTTTTCCTCAGAGTTTCCTCTGTTTGACTGAACTGGACCTTCAGGACGCTGTGGGCCTGGCGCTCACGCTCCAGCTCCTGGAGAGACATCAGACCAAGATCTAACAACACCTTCATCATCATCGTCATCGTCATCATCATCTTCCTCACCTTGGTGGCGTCGTCCCAGCGGCGCCGGGCCTCCCACAGCAGCTCCTCCACGTCGCTCAGCTCCTCCATCAGGTTCTCCACCTGGAACATCAGCGCCGTCTTGTCGTTGTGCAGCTGAGCGTTGGACACCATGGCCCTGCGGTACTTCTCCTCCGCCTCCGCCAGCGAGTCCTGCACAGGCACGGGTCACATGATCAGTCCTGTTGGTTCTGACCGGACCGGAGTGTCCAGATCTGTGGTCAGGCTGACAGCTGGAGTACCTTCATCTCTCTGATTGAGGCCTCCGTTTCCACGGAGAACGACGTGTCACAGCTTCCTCTGCGTGACGAGGCTCCGCCCAGCGAGGCCAGTGTGGCGGCGGACAGCGTGGACGCCGTCCTGGAGGCCTGAGGGAGAGCGAGAGAGAGAGACACTGAGGACCGCCTCTATCCTGTCTGACCAGCCCAGGGTCAGTGACCTCACCTTGTCAGTGAACTCCCGGTCCGTCTTCTCCTCCACCTGTACACACAGAACCTGATCAGTAACCGACCAATCTAATCAATTAATCGGCTTCGTCGCCTGCAACACCCCAGAGAGCCAGCAGAGGGACCCAGAGGGCGTTAACTGTCTCACCACAGGGCTGGCCCGGGCCGAGCTGGCCCTGGAGGAGGCCCGAGAGCTGGAGGCCAGGAGGCCGCCGTAGTCCGAGGGCTGATGGGAGAGGGGGCAGGAAGGACGGGAGGCAAGGAAAGGAAGCAAGGAAAGGAAAGAAATGAAGAACGTGTTAGTGAAGAGGAAGAATGAAGATTATCAGAGCTACAGGGCGATGTTAGAACTAGTTCAGACCGGTTCTGACTAATCTAGAACAGTTCCTTCTCTCAGGTCTGTTTACTGAGCTGCATCCAGAGGAGCCGGGCTGGACTCTAGTCCAATGAACCCGGACCTCCAGCTGGGTTCTGGTCCACTCACCCGGTAGCTGCCCCGGCTGCCCACAGACATTCTCTCCTCATCATCAGAGATCTACAGACAAACGATTACAGGATCACTGCAGCTGAGAGCAAACAGAAGAAGAAGAAAGAGAAGAAGAAGAAGAGATACAGACCGAGGTGTGTCTCCGAGAGAGACGAGAGTAACGCTCGCTGTCCTCCTGAAAGGCCATGAAGAAGAAACGTGTTAAAGTAGGAGAAGAAGAAGGTTCACCTGACAGACAGCGAGCAGGGCAAACAGCCTGACAGACAGAAAACAGGGCAAACAGCCTGACAGACAGAAAACAGGGCAAACAGCCTGACAGACAGCGAGCAGGGATGAATTCACAGCATGGAGGTGAAATAATAAACAAACTATGAAAGAAAATAAATAAAACAATTAAAAGATAAATTACTAAAGAAAATGAAAAATATGATTTTAAAACATAAAATGTTTTCTGTTAAACATCTTATGTTTTAATAATAAACATTATTTTAAAATGTTTATTTTAACATTTTAAATAAACTAAAAGTTTCTGTTATAAAGAATATTAAACAATAAAAACATTTTAAAAAATGGAATCAATAAAAAGCAGCAGGCAAGAATAAAATAATTCAATGATCATCTGGAGCAGAGCGGAGCATGCAGAACCCGGATCAGAACCGGATCAGAACCGGGATCAGAATCCGGATCAGAACCGGGTCAGAACCCGGATCAGAACCGGGATCAGAACCGGGATCAGAATCCGGATCAGAACCCGGATCAGAACCCGGATCAGAACCCTACTGAGCGCGTGCAGAACAGACAACATGCAGCCTCTCTCAGTGGGAGGCCCGGTTCCTCCAGAACCAGGAGAACCGGACCCGACCCGCCACACTGGAGCTGTGAAGGAGGTTGTGCTGGACAGAACCGGTCCTACCATCCACTGCTCGATGTGACCCCACTTGTTATCCAGACCATAATACTTCTGAGGAGACCAGACCAGAGGGTTAGAGGCAGGAACAGGGACTGGGAGAACTGGGAGAACTGGACCTACCTTGGTGCTGTGAAACAGCTGCACCACATGGAGAGGAAGAGGAGGAGGAAGAGGAGGAAACAAGAGGAGGAGGTCAGGCTGGTTCCCCTGATTGGACCTTTAAAAGTTCTGGATTCACTTTTTTTATCAGTTTTTCTGATTTTTTCTGATTTTCCGTCTTGGATGGTACAGAAAACATTTCATTCAAAACCAGATGAATAAATGAATTAATGCTGTTGTTACTGAATCATTAATAATCTCTCCATCTAATCAATAAATATCAACATTCATATAAATTCATTGGTTTTTTCTGATAATCAAAATTAAGTTGATCAACTTTTAAAAAGTTATTTTTCTGCTTCTTTCTCTGTTTTCCTTAAATCATTTTTATTAATTATTTTTTCCTTTTTGTTTTCTTCCAGGTTTTGCTGTAAAATTTCTTTATTTTTCCTCTATAATCAGATTTTCTCTCAGATTATTCTGGATTATTTCCTGCAGTTTTTCTTCTGATTCATTTTCATCATTTCCAGGTTTCCTGTTTGTTTCCCAGGTTCTGATCCGGGTTCTGTTCCTGTACAAAGTTCTTGTTAGTCTGGAGTTAATCTCCTTTGTTTCCACGGTAACCAGACAGACTGGACCCAGAACCTTCAGAACCTTCAGAACCTCTTTGGTTTCATCATAAACTGTAAAGTTTTAATTAAACTCACCGCAGCAGCTGATCCTGATCCTCTCATCCTGACCTTTGACCTGCTATCACATGACCCCATCAGCTGCTCTGACCCGTCCTGACAGGCTGGTCTGTGATCCAATCAGCTGTCGGATCAATAACCCCGACCGGAGCCGATTTCAGAATAAGAGCGCTCACCTCCTTCTGCTGCCTCTCCAGCTCCTTCATCCGGATCTCCCGGGCCTCGGCTCTGGCGGCCCGCTTCGCCGCCAGCCGGGCCTCCGCCTGTGGAACACATTCATCCATCAGCAGAAATCACCAATCATCAATAATCGATCAAACATAAAAACAGGAAAGAAACTTTTTAACAAAGGCTGGGTGTGATTACAGCGGCGGCCAGCAGGGGGAGACAGAGCGGCTCCATGTTTCAATATTTTTACATTTAAATATTATTTATATCAATAAATGAACTTTAAACTGAAACGTTTCTTTATAAAAATGTTTTCTTTCTTTTAATTCCTGGTTAATTTTATTTCTGATGATTTTTGTCTGTAGTTTCTGTGAAATCTGTTTATCTGTGATGAAGATGAAGATGATGATGCCGTCTGAGCTGTGGATTATTACTGGAGCTCCACCGGATTACAGCAGGCGGGCCAGACAGTCCCAGTAACAAACCAGTCTGCTCCCAGTAGGTCAGTGGGAGGAGGAGACCCCCCAGTTTAAGGCTGGTTCTGACTGGATCTGGGTCAGAGACCAGAACCAGTCTGAGGGACCAGACGGTACCAGCAGGAGACCAGCATCACAGTCATCACCAATCAGCCTCATTGATACCCAGTTATACCAATAATCAGCTTTATGGAGCCGATGGTGGAACCTGAGTGACTGGACCAACTGGTCATCTACTGGTTTCAGCCTTTGGTTGGACCAACCAACTGGACCCAACCGGTTGGTCCCACTGGTTGGTCCCACTGGTTGAGCCATACTGGTCAGACCCTAGTCAGTCGTTGAACCGATTGATGGTTCTGGTTGGTCCACTGATCCCTGAAAACCCGTCCAGGTACCACTGACTGTAGGGAGGATGAGATTGCAGGTGGTTCTGGTTCTGGTTAATGGGTCCAGAATCACCTGATGTTCCTCATAAATAAGAATAATTCTGATTTTAATTCCCGATAAACCAGTTAGACATCTGATCTAATCAATCAGCCTGATTATTATTGATTATCTATTTTATCATTGATCATTATTAATCAGCCTGTTTATTACTGATCATCCTGATAATCAGCCTGTCTGATTGATTACCCATCATGTTTATTGATGATGAAGATGATGATGATGATGATGATGAAGTTTACCTCTCGCGCTATCTGGCTCAGCGCATCCTCCTCCGCAGCCAGCTTGTCCCGGTTCGGAATCCTCTTCCGGCCCGGGCCCTGGGTTCCCATGGTTCCGGATGGCTCTACCTGCAGCCGAGCTCTCCTGAGGTTCTGGACATGCGGTTCTGGAGGTGCAGCAGCAGAACGGCCCTGTTCCAGTGTTAAACCCGTCAGTTCGGTCACCTTGTCTCGGTTCCGAGTCCTGATGGACCCATCCCTCAGAACTTTACCTGCAGCCGAAATATCACCTCGGTTCTGATTAAGTCCGGATCACTCAGACCTGTGACCCGGACTCTCCAGAACCCATGATTATCCCGTTTCCTTGTAAAATTAGAGGTTCTGTTAGTGCGGTTCGGTGCTGATGGGTCCGTTCTGCCGCTGCAGATGGCGGTTAGCTGCTCCCAGTCAGAACACCGAACCGGACCAGCGTCAGGGTGAGTATCAGAGTCCGGGTTGCTCAGCGGCCCGTCGGCCCGCTAATCCGCCCCCAGTTCGGGCCGCTGCGGCGGAGCTCCGGCAGCCGAGAGCAGAGCGCCGTGCCGCGGTCAGGTGAGCCGCTGCCGCACCGAGACCGGAGCCCGGAGACACGGATCCACTGCGGAGGAGAGGCGCGGCGCCGCTCCGTCACCGCTGCGCAGCTAGCGCGGAACTCCGGCGCGGCGGAAGTACCCCTACAAATTAAGAGCCCGTGACCCGCAACGATAAGAAAATGAAAACATAGCCACCGGAAACGGAACCAGGGTATTAAAAGGTCAGTTTTTCCCAACCAACTGAGGTCTAAAATATGAAAATACGACGACGTGTTAGGGCCACTGCAGATAGAAAAAAATTAATAAATTTCAGCCAAAAAAATCAACAATTTTGAAATTAATCTCAGAATTTTTTAAGAAAAATGTAGCAAATTTCTGAAAAGTCGTAAATGTCTGCTTTTTTTTATTCCAACATTTCAACTCAGAAATGTTCCATTTTTCCCAGATATATATTCTGGAGAACTCCCAGGGCGGCATGATGTCGGGGCGGCTACACCCATCCCCTCCCATCATGTCTAGTCAGCAGCATGTTTACAATCATGAGAGATCAATAACTGCTGAGTTGTTTATGTTGTTTATTGAACAGAAGCTAAACACATCATCATCATCATCAGTCCTTCAGAGTGCGGAGGAAACGGGAATCAGGTGTGGCTGGACAAACTGAACCAGCGATATGAGATTAAAGAGTTAATTTCAATCATTTCACCGGGGGTGTGATTACTTTTCCACTCAGAGTCGATTGATTTGACAGAATAAATGAAATCATGATTTAAAATCAGACTTTATGTTTTAAAAGAAAAAGAAGAAGAAATCGATGTGAGATACTCTATGTGCCAGTTGTAATGTCGAAGAATCTTCTAGAACTCAGAGCCAATCAGATGCAGACAGAATCCTGAATCTCAGAAGGATCCTCTGGTTCTGTTGGACCTTCCTGGTGGTTTATCAGGAGTAAAGAACAGAATAAAATAACCCAAAGATCCAACCCTTCAGGTTTAAACTCCATCTGCAGGTTCTGTGAACTCCATGATGTTCCTCTGATTTGTTGTGTGTCCCGGTTCCGGTCCGTGAACATTGATGAAGGAGGCTGAAGAGCAGGAGGAAGAGGAGTGAACTGCATCCTGAAACCGGGCCTGGTTCAGAACATATTGCTGGTTCTCCAAGGAGCGCCGTTACTCTCTGCCAACAACAACGACAAGTTAGAGCAGATCAGCGGCGCTCAGGTGGATCAATAACCAGCATTGGGCAAATATCAGCTAATGTGATACAAGCAGAGCTAAATTATTGCTTAGCATATAGCGCTAGCTTCTACTAATTACCATGTTGTTAGAGCACTTTAGTATTAGCTTCCACTAATTATTATGTTGCAATAGCACTTTAGCATTAGCTTCCACTAATTATTATGTTGCAATAGCACTTTAGCATTGAGTTTTAGGGTTAGCATAGGTAACTTTGTAGTTAGCGCTGCCCGCTACTGCTATAACCAATAAGATGAAAGCGGTTCTCACTGGGCAGGTCTGAAGCGGTCCGTTTCTTCTGATGAGATCCAGAAACCTGCAGGGTTTCATCAGAACAGAACCTTTTTATTAGAACAACGTCGTCTGCATAGAACATGAGCTGATTAACAAACTTTAACAGTTTGGTGTCCAGAATCACATGGAGACATGATGATGGACATTTCATCTGTTGACTGAATGTGGCTCAGCTGAACTGGAGGATATGAATGGATCTGGTCTCTGTTCATTAAACCGGGTCAAACCTGGACCAGGAAACATCTAACAGTCAGATGAAGACGGACAGCTTCTGATCTCAAACTGACCTTCTTCTTGGCGCTCAGAGCTGCTATTTTACTCTCAATGTCCGACACCTGGAGAGCAAACAGACCCACAGTGAAGGACCAGAAACCAACAACCCAAAGTCCACATGTCAAAGCTGAGATGTTATGGATAAACAAAGATGGCAGACCCCAACCAACCTCGCTCTCGGCGCTCTGTACTCTGGCGGCAGTCAGCGCCACCACATCCTCCAGCTCCGACAGCTCAGAGTCCGTCGTCCCTCCAAAACGGTTCTTGGCGCTTTGCTCGAGTCGCCGCAGCTTAGACTCCAGCTCATACGACTGTCCGGCCGTGATGTACACCTGGACAGGTAGGAGGACAGACACAGACTGGTCATCGGACAGGAAGCTGATGGTGATTATGATGAAGCTGACAGAGCTGAAGGTCAAGGGAACACACTGAACTCCTGCTAGGTTCCTCTTTAGGTTCCAGTAGTCTACTGCTTTAGTCTACATTTTCCAACATAGAGGAACCGTTGGAGTGAGTTCTAGTTGAGATTGGTGCTGGTGAGGAGCTCGATGGAACCGGACCCTAACTGGACCCAGTGTGTTTCCCTGTTTAACTGGACACACAGCAGCCAGTGGAGGGTTAAAGCCAGTCCGGACATTAGGTCATGCTTCAGAGGAGGCTCTGGGGCTGATCTTAGTGTAGGGATGGGTCCCATGTAGGGAGGGGGGCGAATCATGCAGGTCACGTTGGAAGCTTACATTTTCCTCAAGTTCCCTGAAAGCATCATCGGCCTGCTTTACGTCAGGGCCAACTAAGAGGGACCTGTCGATCGGCTCTGCGAGGCCGTACTCGACCATTGCGTTTTCTGTGGCGTTAATGGTTCTCAGGACCTCAGTGGTGAGGTCACAGAGGGCGGCGGCAGTGGATCTCTGAAAGCCATGTAGAGGGACAGATGTTAGCAGCTGGAAAACAACATCTGCAGCAGCTACCTGGACGACTTGTCTAACTGAAACTCCGGTACATCCTGGTGGATCTAGTGGTGTGTCCACCACCCACTAGACAGATTGCAATACACACATGAACAATACACTCGTTCACCGATCCTTCCTGAGACCTACAGTGAAGGAATCATATCATTAACCCTTACATTTTCCCAGCTAGAGGACAGAGCTGAGGTCCAAGGTGATTTCAGCGTTCATCCATCCCTGGGTCCAGACAGGTAGCTGCTTCACATTAACACAACCGGACAGGAATATGGTGAGGCAGGAGACGGGCTGTTAGTGAGGAGGGCGTCATGCACCGAGGTTAATGCCAGATCTTTGACCTTTCTTCTGAGCTTCATGCTGAGCTCTCTAACAGGAAGTTCTTTGTCCTGAGCTGGTCTGGACTTTGTTCTGGTGGAAAGACACCTGCTGCAGTGAAAGCTGAGCCATGCTGATGCCTTCACAAACAGGAACCTGGATGTTCAGCAGCAGTACTTGGTTCAAAGCAAAGGTCTGGGCAGGATGTTGGTCTCCAGGTTCCTGTTTGCTGCTTCTCTCTGAGTTGCTGTCGTACCTTTTGAGCCTCTGTTGGCATCTCATCGCTGGACGAGCTCAGCTCCTTGTTCTTCCGGGAGACCGGAGGGACCACTGGTCCTCCCCTGAGGCCAGAAGACCCTTTAGTCCCAGGGAAAACCTTCTTCCCAGCCTCATCATCTGACGACAGGCATTTATCGCTCAGGTTTCCTGCCAGCTCACTCAGCTTCCTCCTCAGCTTCTCCTCCTCATTTGGAGCTGACGAAGTCAAGGCCTGTTGGAAGGAGCAACTTTACTGGATTTGAGTCTAAAGTGACTGATGGGTTTATCATCTTCTCCATGTGAGTCAAGGATTTCAGGTTGTGTTCTGTCCTACCTCATCAGCAGGAGTCATCTTCTCCTCCAGACGGCTCAGCAGGCTCTCGATGGCGAACATCCGCTTGTTCAGTTCGTTGATCTGAAAAATTAATCCAGACAGAAAATGTCACGTTCAGCAGGAAGTTCTCTCTCCTTCCAGTTCCAGTTCCTCGGTTCTGAATGTCTGTGTCCTTACAGGTGGGGCTTGGCCCAGGTTCTCCTGGGAAGAGGCTCGGCTGTTCTTTCTGCGGTGGTGGGGTTGCTGGTGAACAGGAGGAAACCTCTGGTACTCTTCCTCGTCGGAGGTGTCGACATACTGCTGCCTAGCCACCGAGGAGCTGATCTTCGACAGAGAGCGGGTCCGGACCATCCGGTTGTCTGCATAGTCATCTGATGATGCAGTGATATGGGGAAATAAATGCACATCAAGGGGCAGACAGGTCTTTCTGATTTGAACTTTCTGATTTAAAAGACGTCCTCAATTTCTCCTGGTACAGAGATCTCCAGACTTTCTTTTCCCCTGCTACTAAAAACTCATCTAGGGGATTCCAGAGTGTTTCTATCCTTCAGGCAATACACACATGAACAATACACTTTGTTCATGTGTGTACTATGAACAAAGGACTTTGCCCATACTCAGGACTTGCCCAGAGGTCTCCTCCTAGTGGAACATGGATGTGTCCTGATGTATCCTTACCGTAAATCCCAATGGCCTCAGCTGATACTGCAAGGACTCTACTCTGAACTCCTGAATTGCTAACTGGAGCAAAAGCTACACAATGAAATCCCAACCGTCCAGCGGACAGTGTACTCAGACAGAATATGCTCTAGTATGTGGGAACCTTTAGAACATGTGTTATCCTGCTGACCGGGTCTCATGGCGTAGCGGTCCAGACTCTTTCTGCGGTTCCCTCGGTGAGTGTAGTAGTCGTAGTCCCCGTCGTTCCGGTAATATCGATCATCCTGCATCTGCTTCAAATAGCGTCATTAAACACGTGTCTTCCTTAGTACCAGGTTTTATCTGCGGTCTTCATCAGCCTGGGCTTTACCTGCTCAGAAGGTCGCCGTGAGCGAGGAAGGTAGTCCTCTGAGTCAAAGTCCATGGGATGAACCGACAGCAGACGTTTATTCTTCCTCATCTAGATTGGACACAGCTGCTTCAGTTACTCCTGCTCTGACCGAACCCACAAAGCCCCCTGGTGTTCCTGTTTACCACTTTGTAGCTCTGAGCCTCGCCCTCTCCAGGATCGTCCTCGGTGCCGTTGTATCCATCTAAAACAAAGCAGCGGGCTTACTTGGACTATGCCATAGAGAATCACATGCCGGACATCTGGACCTGCAGGAAGTTCTGAAAAACTGGACTGGCTTGTCGAGAGACTTACGGCTGCCGACATCCGGCATGCTCTGGGTGTCGTCATCACGACCACCTGAACCAGAAACACAGGCAGGATCAGAACAACCGGACCAAGGTCCAGAAACATCACTGTGAGACTCACCGTCTCCGTTCAGGCGCTTGTACAGAGACCGCATCACCTTGGCACTGCCGAAGCGTTTGAAGCGGTTCCTCACGTTGTCATGGTACCAGCCCAGAGTCCCCATCTTCAGCACCCTGAAGCACACAATGAACAGAACTGAACCACCCAAAGGCCCGGTCTGTAGAACCGGCAACGGGTCTGTAGAACCAGCAACAGGTTCAGGACCGACGGTCCGGTTCTGATCCACAACACATTAAGACAGAACTGAGAGCAGAACGATTCAAGACAGAGAATTACAGCAGACCTGAGAGACACCTGGTTACTGCATCCATCCATCCATCCATCCATCCGTCCATCCATCCATCCATCCATCCATCCATCCATCCATCCATCCATCCATCCATCCATCCGTCCGTCCATCCATCCGTCCAGCCATCCGTCCGTCCGTCCGTCCATCCATCCGTCCAGCCATCCGTCCGTCCATCCATCCGTCCAGCCATCCATCCATCCGTCCGTCCATCCATCCATCCATCCATCCGTCCATCCATCCGTCCAGCCATCCGTCCGTCCGTCCGTCCGTTCATCCGTCCATCCTCTGTCTTAATGGTCCAAATGCCTCTTTACCTCCACACCATCTCCAGATGGACTTGTCTCTTTCTCTCTGTCTATTATTGACCTTTCTATGACCTGCCGTCCTCCATCTGTCCCCCTGTCGTCCCCTGTCCCTCTCTGTCTCACCTGGTCATGCGGCAGTTGTCACACACCCAGCCGTGCTCCTTCTTGTTGTAGCGGCTGCAGGACTTGCAGGTGAACATGCGGCAGTCCAGGCACTGCCTCTTGCTGTTGACCAGGAACTTGAAGGGCTGCAGGCAGCGGATGCAGAGCGAGTCGGAGACGTTCCTCTCTGAGCCCAGCAGCTCCTGCTTCGTGTCCTCCTTCTCGATGCGCGTCTTCAGCTCCCTGCAGGCGAGAAAGACAGGAACCACGGTGAACCGCACAGCACAGCGCTCCACTTCCTCTGATCCTGGAAACCCAGGATGAGGGCAGCTGCCCAGGGCGGCACAGAGAGGAGGGCGCCCAACAACTAGACTACAAACTTAGGTCTGAAATAATACAGTGATCATGATTTAGAAGTATACAGACTAAAAAAATACAATTTGTTGAAAAAACTAAACATTCAGAGCCAAAACTGAACAAAATATACATTTAAGATAAAATAACTTTAAAACCTGGACCCTGTTGCTGTTTTAGCTTCACTCAGTTCAAATTCACTAAAAAAGGCATTGATATAAACACTTATTTTCTTTATTATTTATTTGTTTTTATCTCTTAATGTATTTCTAATATTGAATAAAAAAACTTGAGAGATTAAATTAAAAATCTGCCAGTTTAATCCAATTAATGGTCAGAATAATCCATTTCTAAAACATGTCTTCTCTGAATGTTTTGGCCCGACGTGCAGAGGAGTTAGTTTCTGAAATAAAAATAAATGAATAAAATCTGATAAGTTGTTTCATTGTAATAGTTTGGGGGCAGAAGGGGTTCTTGCCCAGGGCAGCGGTCCAGTTAGAGCCGCCCCTGGGCCGGTTCTGATGCTCCAACGGCTCAGCCTGCTGCTGCTGATCAGCTGTTAACCTCCTGATTCGTGGCTCTGCTGCAGCAGGATCTGATTTCCACGGTGGAAATGTGATTTGAGCCGCAGAGCTGCCTCTGCCCCCGGGGCTGATGGGAGTTGGAGTCTCCAGCGGAAACAGAGCATCTTTGTGAATCCAGAGCGTGTGACGGCGGCGTGATCGGCTGCAGCAACAACAGCATCTTTCACGCTCACATTCCTGCCGGCGTCACATGAGCCGGGATGTGAACAGAACCTCCACCTGGACCTACGTCAGCCTCTCCTCCTCATTCTTGCGCAGGTTGAAGTCACGCTGGATCACCTCCCACACGTGTTTGGCCTCTTCGTCCGTCAGGCGGGAAAGATCCAGCTTCCTCTCCATCTTCCTGGAACAGAACCAAACATTACGGCCTGACCGCAGGAGTTCCTCAGGGTCCAGCTGTGGGAACCCGTCTGGTGTAAACATGAAACCGTAAACTCCCAGTAATCTGGGCAGAACTAGATATTATTATTTATGAGAAACTCAGAGGAAAAAAACACAAAAAATATGAGTAAAAAATCAATATCACTTCAGCCACATTAATTAACAATATTCAGAGAAAAAATGTAAACCTATCGCAAAAAAACACTTTATATTATTTACAAAAGATGAACAGAAACCTCCTGCTTGTGTAGAAATGGAATAAAATCTAATATTTTCATTTATGTTTCAGGAAAATATGCAAATTAATAACCTTTGGTTTCATCCTGAGGCAATAATTAAAGAAAAAACATTCTTAGCAAAAAGTTTTAAGTACATTTTTACATGTAACAAAACAAAAGAACAGATTTATCTTCAGATACTTTAAAAATCATAAATCCTGAATCCGGTGGGTTTGGAGCCTTAATGACGATCCTGACTGTCCGCAGATCAGCTGCAGTTAAATCAAATTCTACAAAACAAACCATCTGAGACGATATGAGATCAAATCTAATAATCTATAATCAATAGATTATATAAGTGGATTAAAGAAGATAAAAACTCACCGTGTTTCTGTGTGAGACGCTGTGGAGCTGCTGAGTGAAGAAATGAGACGGAAAACCCCGAGAACATCAGCTGATCGCACGAGCAACACACTGAGGCAGAGCCAGCGATTCATAAGGACAGGAAGTGACATCACCGAGGAAAACAGCCTGGAGACACATGGAAACACATGGAAAAACCTGGAGACACATGGAAACACCTGGAAAAACCTGGAGACACATGGACAAACCTGGAAACACATGGAAACTCCTGGAAGCACCTGGAGACACATGGAGACACATGGACAAACCTGGAAACACATGGAGACACATGGAAACACCTGGAGAACATGGAAACACCTGGAGACACATGGAAACACATGGAAACACCTGGAGACACATGGACAAACCTGGAAACACATGGAAACACCTGGAGACACATGGAAACACCTGGAAAAACCTGGAGACACATGGAAAACCAGGAAACACATGGAAAAACCTGGAGACACATGGAAAAACCTGGAGACACATGGAAACACCTGGAAACACATGGAAAAACCTGGAAACACCTGGAGACACCTGGAAAAACCTGGAGACACATGGACAAACCTGGAAACACATGGAAACACCTGGAGACACATGGAAACACCTGGAAAAACCTGGAGACACATGGAAAACCAGGAAACACATGGAAAAACCTGGAAACACATGGAAACACATGGAAACACCTGGAGACACATGGACAAACCTGGAAACACATGGAAACTCCTGGAAGCACCTGGAGACACATGGAGACACATGGACAAACCTGGAAACACATGGAGACACATGGAAACACCTGGAGACACATGGAAACACCTGGAGACACATGGAAACACATGGAAACACCTGGAGACACATGGACAAACCTGGAAACACCTGGAAACTCCTGGAAACACATTCAAAAACATGGAAACACCTGGAGACACATGGAAACCTGGAGACACATGGAAACTCCTGGAGACACATGGAAACACCTGGAAACACATGGAGACACATGGAAACTCCTGGAAACACATGGAAAAACCTGGAAACACATGGAAACACCTGGAGACACATGGAAACACATGGAGACACATGGAAACTCCTGGAAACACATGGAAAAACCTGGAGACACATGGAAACACCTGGAGACACATGGAAAAACCTGGAGACACATGGAAACACCTGGAGACACATGGAAACTCCTGGAGACACATGGAAACACCTGGAGACACATGGACAAACCTGGAAACACCTGGAGACACATGGAAACACCTGGAGACACATGGAAAAACCTGGAGACACAT
Source organism: Xiphophorus hellerii (assembly GCF_003331165.1). Lineage (NCBI taxonomy): Eukaryota > Metazoa > Chordata > Actinopteri > Cyprinodontiformes > Poeciliidae > Xiphophorus > Xiphophorus hellerii. The sequence goes on along the minus strand of NC_045695.1, from coordinate 16,877,625 downwards.
GGACAAACCTGGAAACACCTGGAGACACATGGAAAAACCTGGAGACACATGGAAACACCCGGAGACACATGGACAAACCTGGAAACACATGGAAACTCCTGGAAGCACCTGGAGACACATGGAGACACATGGACAAACCTGGAAACACATGGAGACACATGGAAACACCTGGAGACACATGGAAACTCCTGGAGACACATGGAAACACCTGGAGACACATGGACAAACCTGGAAACACATGGAAACTCCTGGAAGCACCTGGAGACACATGGAGACACATGGACAAACCTGGAAACACATGGAGACACATGGAAACACCTGGAGACACATGGAAACACCTGGAAACACATGGAAACACATAAACACCTGGAGACACATGGACAAACCTGGAAACACCTGGAAACTCCTGGAAACACATTCAAAAACATGGAAACACCTGGAAACACCTGGAGACACATGGAAACCTGGAGACACATGGAAACTCCTGGAGACACATGGAAACACATGGAGACACATGGAAACTCCTGGAAACTCATGGAAAAACCTGGAAACACATGGAAACACCTGGAGACACATGGAAACACCTGGAGACACATGGAAAAACCTGGAGACACATGGAAACTCCTGGAGACACATGGAAAAACCTGGAGACACATGGAAACTCCTGGAGACACATGGAAACACCTGGAGACACATGGACAAACCTGGAAACACCTGGAGACACATGGAAACACCTGGAGACACATGGAAACACCTGGAAACACCTGGAGACAGAACCATCCCCCGACCAGTCCTCCTAGTGGTCCCGGTTCTGGTCCCAGCGGGTCAGTGACCCAGAGGTCGCCTCCTGAAGCTGACAGAGCTGCAGTTTGTGGTTCTGACCAGCAGAGGGCGCTCTGCACAATTCTAACTAATTGGATGTTGTGGTGCCTTCAGGGACTGCAGGAGAAAATGGGCTGACATAAACCTCAATCTGATTGGCTGCTGTGGTTATGACGTCATGATCACCATCCAAAACGTCTTAAAAGTTAAATATTTAGTTACAGTTAATAAAAGAGACATCAGAATAAATTATTTAAATGAGCAGCTTTGGTTTAGAAATAAAGTTATGATTCTGTTGTTCAGCTGAAGCTCATTTTTCCCACAGTCCCTGAACATGACGCCTTCAGGAACACACACAGCGGTGGGAGTTCACAGGACCAGAACCGTGTTGGCATGGGTCAAGCAGCAGAACCGTCTCCAGGGTTTCCTGGACCCGGCTCGTCTCTCTCTCTCCATTCCTGCTTTTCATTCTTACGGTGTCTGGTTGCCATGGATACGCAGTGAAACGAGGCCCCATAATTAACCACAGAGCTCAGTCTCACCCTGACATCACATCAGCTTATGGAGACAGACCTGGTGACTGATGAGGTGTTTGTGGTTGCCGTGGTAACCGTCCTGTCTGTGTAGGGGGGTTCAAGCCCACCACACCCTGCAGTACCTGTCACCATGGCTCAGGTAAAACAAGGCCCAGGTTCATCTCTCTCAGCTACGGAGGGCAGTTAATGTCAATAATTTTGGTTCTTTAGCCTCAATAAAGAACAAAATGAATGTTCAGTTTTCAAAGTCATAAAGTTTATAAAGTTTATATTTATAAATGTCACAGTTTCAAGCTGAATATATAATTAGCAAGTTAAATATTAAGCTTCAAGCTAGTTTGCTTCCAACTAAATATTTAGTTGGCAAATTATCTTCAAAAGAAAACATTGAATTCTAAAGCTATTGAGCTTCAAGCTATATTTAGTTAGCAAGCTAAATATTAAGCTAAGGACATTTTGATTAGCAAGATAATTAGTTTGAAAGTACTGTAAATATTTAGTTGGCTTTAGTTTGAATGTAAACATTTAGTTTTAAGCTAATTAGTTTGAAACTGTTTGGTTAACCAGATAATTTGCTTCAAACTAAATATTTGGTCAACTTTAGACGGAAATTTTAAAAAATACTTAAATAATAACGATAATGAAGCCAAAGTTGTTGACGGTACAGCAGATCTGTCTGCTTTATTATGGATTCATAAAAGAAGAAATTAACTGATCATATCTGAACATTAACAGTTTCACAGCAAAAAACGGATCTGCAACCCGGACAGAAGAAGTTCTGGAAAGTCTTTGTAGAACCGTGCGGTCTTCGTCTGAAACGTCTCTGATGAAGGAAACACCGTTTTCTCCACTTCAGACCATCAGAGTTTCCTGACAGACCATTGACCTCTGACCCACGTGGCCCATCATCTGACATCTAAACCTGCTCCAGTGTTGCACTTCTGAACAAGTCTTTAGCAAACCGTCCTTCAGTTTACCTCAGACTGGACCGCTGCGGTCCACCAGGACTGCAGAGTTCTCTGTCTCTGAGGTGTCGATGAGCCTGGCCAGCCCGGTTCTGGAGGAGTACCTGAAGACGAAGGCCTTCATCAGCTGCTCCCTGTAGCTTCTGTGCCAGAGGTTGTAGAGGATGGGGTTGACGCAGCAGTGCACCAAGGAGAAGCACTGCGTCAGGTGCAGCGCCACGTCCAGGAAGCTCTCCATCCGGCAGGTGAAGGGCAGGACGTTCATCAGGGTCAGAGTGTCCAGCAACAGGACGGCGTGGAACGGCAGCCAGCACACCAGAAACACCAGGATGTAGGAGAGGACGATGCGCCGGCTGATCCTGCGCTCCGGGTCCGAGCTGGGAGGGATGGCGGCTACCAGGAGCAGGTAGAAGACGGCGATGATGGGGAACGGGACGGCGAAGCCGAGCACCAAGAAGCTGAGCTGGACTCCCACCATCCAGTCCCGGGGGTTCTCCGGCGGGTACACGGGTCGACACACGGCGCCGTCGCGGTGGGGGGACCTTACGGCCTGCAGGAAGTAGGTGTCGGGAACGGACGCCACCAACGCCAGCAGCCAGAGCGACGCGCAGATCAACCGCCGCAGCGTCTTCCTACTCCAGCCGAGGGCGCCAGAGAGCAGCGTGGCGGACAGGTAGCTGTCGACGCTCATACAGGTGAGGAAGAAGATGCTGCTGAACAGGTTGAGGCTGAACACCAGATGGGTGACCTTACAGACGACCTCTCCGAACGGCCAGAGTCCGCCCTGCAGCAGAGAGGCGACCCAGACGGGCAGGGTCAGAACCACGCCCAGGTCCGCCGCCGCCAGGTTCACCACGTACAGCCGGGACCCGCACCGGGCCCGGTCGGGCCGCAGGCTCACCCAGAACACCAGGACGTTGGAGGCCACGCCCCCCAGGAAGATGAAGATGTAGAGGATGGAGAGGCAGAGGAGGAGCGCGGCGTGGCTGACGGCGCCTGAACACATCATGGCCTCCACCCGAGACAGGTTGGAGGTCAAGTTCAGCTCCTCCCACTGGTCCACCAGCTCAGAGAGGTCACTGCTGCTCAGGCTCATGGCGGGCCGGGTCCGGCTGCAAGACACAGGGAGGCCCGTCAGAACCAGAGCCTGGACCTGGACCAGAATCAGAGTCTGGACCTGGACCTGGACCTGGACCTGAACCTGGACCTGGACCAGAGCCTGGACCAGAATCAGAGTCTGGACCTGGACCAGAATCAGAGTCTGGACCTGGACCTGGACCTGGACCAGTACCAGAACCAGAGTCTGGACCTGGACCTGGACCTGGACCAGAACCATAACCTTGAACTCAGGTTCTACTCTAGATAATCACGTCCTGTCTCTGGTTCTGCTGGTTCTGAGAAACATTTCCAAACTTATCCCGTCTGGATCATTGTCCGGCTCTCCACCTGTGTTGGACCAGAACCCTGACCCGGTTCCAGGTTGTTCAGAACCTGCTACCAGGCTTCTAATGTGACTGTGCTGCTAACGCTTTGGACCCGCTGGATTCTAGAGTCTATTTCAAGGTTCAGGTTCTGGTTCTGGCTTTGTGTTGGATCAGTGTTGGAGATCAGGTTACCATGGAAACAGACAGCTGATAAAACGGTAATAAAGCAATCAATGCGTATCAATGATGTGGGTCTGTCGGCCCGCGGGCCTCATGTTGAGCCCCTCAGACTGTCCACCGGCTGACCTGAGGATGAGGAGGATGAAGAACAAAAGCTGAGTGTGATGAAGGTCCAAACCCAGCAGGACGCCTCAGGCTGAAGGTCAGGACCTTCACAATAAAAGCTTTATTGCAGCCAATTAGAGGCTGAAAGGAACCGCAGGAATCAGAGGAGAAGAAGAAAAGCTCTGATGGTGGCCCAGGTCAAAGGTCAAAACCATCTAAACAGAGTGGTTCTGTCTCCTCTGGTTCTGGTTCAGCTGGTTCTGTCCTGCTGTCTCAGCAGGGTCCAATTCAAAGTTCTAGTGAGGATTAAAAGTTCGGGTCAGAACCAGCGTCCGTCTTCTATGGAGCTTAATGGAGCGGGTTCTGTAGAGGTCCAGATGGTACCAGCAGTCTAAAGAAACTGGGTCAGGACAACTGGACCTCCAGAACCGGATCAGCTGGTCCCTGAACGCACCACCATAAAGCAGAAGTCAGGGGGTCTAAAGCCCCTTCATTTAGTCACAGACAGAACCAGACTCCATTTAGAACTCGGTCCATTTCAGCTTCTCTGGACCGTTTCTACCTCTACAGGTCCATAAAACAGGAAATTTTATCTGATGAACATCAAACCGAACCTCAGCTTTAATTCGGCTCAGATGGTCCGATCCCAGACAGAACCGTGCAGTATCTGTGGGTCTGATCAGAACCGCACAGCTCCTTCAGAATTTCTCATCAGACCTGCAGGTGTTCCCCTGCAGCAGGTGGCGGCTCGGTTCCGATCCGGTCGAGCTAAGTTAAAAACGGGGCAGCTGGCGTCAGTTACAGCGGAGGTTCTGTTGGGTACTTACAGCTCAGACAGCAGGGTTCGGCTCGGTCCAGAGCGGGTCCGACAGAGTCCAGAGATGGCTGCAGAGTGAGGAGTCCCGGTGCGCTCTCAACTTTAGAGGAAGAACCTCCCACAGGGTTCGGGAGGAGAGAGAGACGGTTCCGCTGCGGGACGAGGAGGGAAAAAAAAAAAAACAGCCGCAGAAATACTGCAGAAAAATAACAGAATAATAATAATATTTAACAACAAATATCTAGTTTTGTAAATGTCTCTATTTCTGTGTTTGGATTTTAAAATATTTTGTATAATTTAGTTGTTACATGTACTAACTAAAAATTACCCTCGTGTTATTTCCACTGTGTTTTATCATAAATTTATGTTTTAATTTGTACCGAATATTTTTAATTTTTATTATTTTTGTTGTTTGTTCTTTTACCCAATTGGTTGTTATTTTATAACAACTGTTTGGATGCATTAATTAGTGGATTAATTAAATAAATTAATGTGCTGGTTTCAGAGTGTCGCCCCCTGCTGGAGGGTTTCGGTAACAAAGTGAGTTTTTCCGTCTATAAATGAGAAACTGAACTGAGTGACGAGGTAGAAACTTTATTCATCGTTTCAGACAAATCATCAGTAACAGGAGTGAAAAAGCATTTAAATAAATCAAAATATAAACTGGTAGTTGTATTTAAAGGTACAATGTACATTTTTCCCATCACACCCCTCAGTAACAGCGTAAAGGCTTTTATTTTGTTAAAACGGTTTAAAGGCTTTTAATTGGTTAAGACAGTAACGGGCGATGACATCACTGGGCCGTCCTCACAGGGTGGTGAAGTGACTCAACGCTTCCCTCAGCTTGTCTGCTATCTGTCCAATCAGAGAGCACACAGGCGGTGATGTCACAGGTCAGCTCTCCTGTCCTGACCCCTGACCTCTGACCCCAGCTTACCTGCTGGTAGAAGGCCACCTGCTGCTCCAGGTAGAACTGCAGCACGCGGTTGTAGTCGTAGATCCTGTTGCTATGGAAATGGTTCATCTCAGCTGCAGGAGACAGGAAGTGACATGTTTGGTTGTGAGCGCGCTCAGTGGGCAGTTCTGCTGGCGGTCCGGTTACCCTGCAGGGCGTAGCTCATGCTGCTGACGCGCTGGGTCATCAGCTTCCTGTCGCCGCTGCTGATCCTTCCTGTGGAGACCAGACGCTCCGCCTCCTTCACCTTGTCCAGCGCAGCCTGCACACAGGTGAGGCCACGCCCCCATTAGGCCCCGCCCACTGCCTGGTTCACACACATTTACACTGAATAACCTGGAAACTCCAAAATAAAAGCCTTAATAAATGGAAGGAGAAACAGCAGAACCTTCTGAATCAATCAGAACCAATCAGAATCCATCAGAACCAATCAGAACCAGGTGTGTAGGACAGAACCTTGTGGACAGCGATGATTTCAGGGAAGCATCCCAGCAGGCCTTTATATTCGCTGTTGGTCTCCAGGAGGAAATGCAGATCCTTCTGAGGCTGAAAACACAACATGATGTTAACGAGTGTTTTACCTGCTTGGTTTGTGAGTGGGTGTGTGTGTGTGTGTGTGTGTGTGTGTGTGTGTGTGTGTGTGTGTGTGTGTTTTACCTGCTGGGCGACGATCTGAGCGATCTCCTCATACGTTTTCCCAGCTGCTGTCAAAGCGTTTGTCAGCGTTTCCTCTCCTGCAGCACAAACATTTATCAAACTCAGATGTCCCAGTGTCCCTGAAGGCACCGCGTTGTCCCTTCTCTACCTGAGAGTGACCTCACCTGGATACCTGCTGCTGTTGAAAACAGTGGACAGGTTCCCAAAGGCCCGGCCGATCCGCTCGTACTCTTTAGGCAGAGCTGCAGCACAAAAACCAGAGAAGAAGAAAATCAGCTGGTAGGAAATGGCGGCGAACATAAAGCAGACATGAGGCAGACTCCATGTTGGTCCCATGAACCCGGATTGGACCCGAACTGACGTCCAGTGCAGCGTTTCCAGTGCGTCTGTCCGACGGTCAGCAGCTCTCTGACTCCATCGTCCATGGACTTGGTGAACCGACTGTAGAGCTCGCACTTCTGTTCCCTGCACAGAAACACTCCATGAAACAAAATGTTACCATAACGACCCACACCTGTGAGGTACGACAGGTGACTTACACCTGGGCCACGTCGAGCTCTGCAGCTTCAGGCTGAACCAGGCTGAACATCATCGGACCCACCGTCTCGTCTTTCTCCGCCCTTCTCTTCCCAGACTTCCAGTCCTGAAGCATCAGAACAGCAATCAGCACCTGGAGCCAGAGCTCACCTGCAGGGGGCGGAGCTTCACCTACCCGCTCGTCCTTGTAGGTGAGGAAGAGCTGGAAGACTTCGCTCTGGGAGACCACCGGGTGGCGACACATCCTGGTCATCCAGGCCTGCAGGCGCTCCATCCTGATCCTGATGAAGTCTTCGTCAAACCGACCTGAGAGACCCGGCGACACTCAGACAAACTCAACTGGTAAAACAGAGCAGGTTGCTATGGCGACCGCTCACCTGTCACCTGTTTGTCAGGAAGGGAGGGGATCAGCAGCAAGGATCCAAACTTCTCCAGGAGACGCTCGTACAGCCAATCAAAATGCTTGTAGCGATGATTGACAGTTCTGCTGGTGGTCTGCAGGGGGCGCACTGTGGTGAGGACTACTACACACTACTACACAGTACTACACAGTACTACACAGTACTACACAGTACTAGTGTATAGTTACTATACTATTCACCTCTATAGACTACAGTGAACCCAGTCTGTGTTCAGCTTTTGTTTATAGCTGAATTCACCAGAAAGTACCTTTACTATAGACTACTATAGTGCAACACAAAGTACTACCTACTACTACAGACAGTACTGGAGTACTACATGTTGTGTATCAATATACTACGGCAGAGCAGAGCGCCTCACGTTGGGGGTGATCTGGTACTCTATGAAGCTCTTCAGGCCGTACAGTTTGGACTCTCTCTTCGGGTCGGCGATGACGCAGTCCAGAGGCGTCGCCGGGTAGAGCCACACTGACCCCACCTCTCCCACCTGATTGGACAGAAACCAGGAGCCAATCACAGCGCACAGCACAGGCCCGCCCTAACTCAGCGACCAATCACAGGCAGGACTCACATAAACAGGAAGGCTTTCTCTGCTGGTGGCAGGAGGGCTGGCCAATAGGAAGACTTCTGGGTTCGGCCCTTTGGAGAACGGGAACCTGAGGACACACTACTGGGTTATACTGGGAACTTCACTGGGTTATACTGGGAACTTCACTGGGTTATACTGGGAACTTCACTGGGTTATACTGGGAACGCTACTGGGTTATACTGGGAACTTCACTGGGTTATACTGGGAACGCTACTGGGTTATACTGGGAACTTCACTGGGTTATACTGGGAACTTCACTGGGTTATACTGGGAACGCTACTGGGTTATACTGGGAACTTCACTGGGTTATACTGGGAACGCTACTGGGTCATACTGGGAACTTCACTGGGTTATACTGGGAACTTCACTGGGTTATACTGGGAACTTCACTGGGTTATACTGGGAACGCTACTGGGTTATACTGGGAACGCTACTGGGTTATACTGGGAACTTCACTGTGTTATACTGGGAACTTCACTGAGTTATACTGGGAACGCTACTGGGTTATACTGGGAACGCTACTGGGTTATACTGGGAACTTCACTGGGTTATACTGGGAACTTCACTGGGTTATACTGGGAACGCTACTGGGTTACACTGGGAATGCTACTGGGAACTTTACTGGGAACACTACCGGGTTATACTGGGAACTTCACTGGGTTATACTGGGAACTCTACTGGGTTATACTGGGAACTTCACTGGGTTATACTGGGAACTCTACTGGGAACTTTACTGGGAACTAGATTTTACTGGGAACCAAACTGGGATCTCCTTTTAATCTGCTACCTTCAGAGATGTTATACTGGTTTGTACTGGGAGCAGGACAAGGTACTGGACTCTGAACCAGCGGTTACTTTTGCGGTTCTGGTCCGGTTCTGGTTCCTGACCCGGGTGAAGGACTGATTACTTGTTGAGGGAGATCTTGACGGTGTGTCCATGGGTGCTCCGCCCCAAAGTCCCCGCCTCCTCCTCCATGTTGCCGTTTCCATGGTAACTGCTAACCGACTGGTCGTCCCAGTCGTCCTCCCACTCGCCGCCGTCGTCGTCGTCGCCCCCTGCTGGAGACTGCTGGTAAGCTCCGCCCCCCGACCAGGAGTCTCCGCCTCCTCCACCACCGATCTGCAGGAAGGAAGCGGTTCTGATGAAGATGAGGAGGAGGAGGAGGAGTTAGTGACCTTCCTCCTGACTCACCTGTAGATACCCCTCAGGTACCAGCCCGGTCCGACCGCCGGCGTTCTGAGCAGTGATCCAGCCTCCGCCCACAGTCTGCACAGCAGAGACCAGTTAGCAATGAGAGAGGACTGGGAGGACTGGGAGGACTGGGAGGACTGGGACTACCTGGTCCACGATGGTCACCGTCTCTCCCTCTCGGACCGACAGCTCGTTGTTCCCGGGTTCCGCTGTGAAGTTATACAGAACCAGAGCCTGAAACAGAACAGAGACCAGAACCGGGCTCAGATTGGACTGTTGGAAATAAAACTGAATGTCACGTGGTTCTGGTCAGGTTCTGTTATGGTTCTGGTCCGGTTCTGGTCTATTTCTGGTCCGGTTCTGGTCTGGTTCTACAGAGTCCAGCTGTGTGTTTCTTCAGAAAATAAAGCTGCAGTTACATGATGATTAAACCAACTGGTTCCGGTTCTGACCCAGTCTGTTTACATCCTGTCCATTAAATGCGGTTGCCATGGTGACCCACTGACACATGAAAGCTCATGATGGACGGAGGAATGAGTTCTGGTTCCGGTCGGTGGAACCTGGACCGGTACTGGTCAAACAGAACCACCGTCCCGCTGCTACCTGACTTCCGCCTTCTGCCCACCTGGAAGCCCCGCCCCCTGGCCGCCCTGTCTTTGATCTCCACAGGTGTCACCTGTAGTACGTCCAGCTAAGCCGCTCGCGCACAGGTGACCCATCTCATGATCCCACCTGACCTCCACGCGCAGCTCCAGCTCCGGGCGGCTGTGTTCCCGTCCGAACCTTCTACTGGACTTCCGGTACCGCTCGGTCCGGGTCCAGATCGGGGTCCTGATTCGCGTGAGCGCTTACCTTCACAGCCATGCTGACGTCACTGAAGATGGTTCCGATGCGCCACTCGGTTCCGATCACAGATCCATTCCGTCCGCTCTCCCCGCATCCAGCTAGATGGAGCGCTGCGGAAGCATCCGGTTGTTCTTTTCAAAGTAAAAGCATGGCGATAAAGTGAGCCGTTTAGGACTCGGTTCTGATCGCTGGTTCCGGTCCAGTCTCTGTGCTGCGTAGGTGTAGCAGCGGCAGCTGCATAGATACGGTACCGGAGGCAGAACCGCTCAGAACAGAACCTTCATCTTTAAACGGGACAAGGAATCAACGCTTTCCTAAGACAGTCAACTTCCGGTTTGTGACGTCAGATACCCGGAAGACAAGGCTAGATTTACTGGGCGTTCCCAGAGCAACGTCGGGTTACAGAGGAGCAGTGTTTACATAAAACATATGGACTATAAATCCATCTTTATATTTATAAAAGAATCATAATAATTTTTCACAGTAAGACCGACTGAGGGATCATTTCCCTGTAAAAATATTTTGAACCTGAATAAATATACATTTTAAAATTTTTATATATGAAATACACTGCTCAAAAAAATAAAAGGAACACTCAAATAACACATCCTAGATCTCAATGAAAGAAATATTCTCATTGAATACTTTGTTCTGTACAAAGTTGAATGTGCTGACAACAAAATCACACAAAAATCATCAATGGAAATCAAATTTATTAACCAATGGAGGCCTGGATTTGGAGCCACACACAAAATTAAAGTGAAATAACACTACACGCTGATCCAACTTTAATGTAATGTCCTTAAAACAAGTCAAAATGAGGCTCAGTATTGTGTGTGGCCTCCACGTGCCTGTATGACCTCCCTACAACGCCTGGGCATGCTCCTGATGAGGTGGCGGATGGTCTCCTGAGGCATCTCCTCCCAGACCTGGACTAAAGCATCCGCCACCTCCTGGACAGTCTGTGGTGCAACGTGACGTTGGTGGATGGAGCGAGACATGATGTCCCAGATGTGCTCAATCGGATTCAGGTCTGAGGAACGGGCTGGCCAGTCCATAGCTTCAATGCCTTCATCTTGCAGGAACTGCTGACACACTCCAGCCACATGAGGTCTAGCATTGTCCTGCATTAGGAGGAACCCAGGGCCAACCGCACCAGCATATGGTCTCACAAGGGGTCTGAGGATCTCATCTCGGTACCTAATGGCAGTCAGGCTACCTCTGGTGAGCACAAGGAGGGCTGTGCGGCCCTCCAAAGAAATGCCACCCCACACCATTACTGACCCACTGCCAAACCGGTCATGCTGAAGGATGTTGCAGGCAGCAGACCGCTCTCCACGGCGTCTCCAGACTCTGTCACGTCTGTCACATGTGCTCAGTGTGAACCTGCTTTCATCTGTGAAGAGCACAAGGCGCCGGTGGCGAATTTGCCAATCCTGGTGTTCTCTGGCAAATGCCAAGCGTCCTGCACGGTGTTGGGCTGTGAGCACAACCCCCATCTGTGGACGTCGGGCCCTCATACCATCCTCATGGAGTCGGTTTCTAACCGTTTGTGCAGACACATGCACATTTGTGGCCTGCTGGAGGTCATTTTGCAGGGCTCTGGCAGTGCTCCTCCTGTTCCTTCTTGCACAAAGGTGGAGGTAGCGGTCCTGCTGCTGGGTTGTTGCCCTCCTACGGCCTCCTCCACGTCTCCTGGTGTACTGGCCTGTCTCCTGGTAGCGCCTCCAGCCTCTGGACACTACGCTGACAGACACAGCAAACCTTCTTGCCACAGCTCGCATTGATGTGCCATCCTGGATGAGCTGCACTACCTGAGCCACTTGTGTGGGTTGTGGAGTCCGTCTCATCCTACCACGAGTGTGAAAGCACCACCAACATTCAAAACTGACCAAAACATCAGCCAGACAGCATAGGTACTGAGAAGTGGTCTGTGGTCCCAACTGCAGAACCACTCCTTTATTGAGTGTGTCTTGCTAATTGCCAATAATTTCCACCTGTTGTCTATTCCATCTGCACAACAGCAGGTGAAATTGATTGTCAATCAGTGTTGCTTCCTAAGTGGACAGTTTGATTTCACAGAAGTTTGATTTACTTGGAGTTATATTGTGTTGTTTAAGTGTTCCCTTTATTTTTTTGAGCAGTGTATATAAAACTGCAGAGCTAAGTATGAAACTTCATTAGTGTTGATAAATGCTTAGCTTCCATACTTACTAAGTAAGTAGTTATTTAGTATTTAGCAGTCTAACTAAATTAATTTAATCTGTGACAGTTAGAAGTGATGAATAATCCTCCTGATCGCTGCTAATGTTTGACTTGCAAATGGCGGCCATCTGTTTCTGATTGGTTTATGACTGATAAAAAGGAAGATGGTGAAATGTGTGAATATCTGGTTCTGAGAGGAAACAGAACTAAAGATAAAAATAGAAGTTCAGCTGCTGAGCAGATCACTGTCTGTCCTCGGCCTGCAGAGGGCGCTGCAGCTGTTTTCTCACCAGGAACAGCAGAAACAACAGAACAAAGTTTCTTTTGACTCTTTTATTGGTTTGAAGCTGTTTTCAGGTCAGTGACGACATCAGTTACAGAACCAGAACCTCCAGAACTTCCTGGAAACAAACATTTCTACATAGTTAGAGTGGAGTTAAGCAGATCAATACAGATGTGATTATTGATTAATGCGATCAGTTCATCCTCCATCAGCTTCCTGTCGACTCATCAGTCTGATCAACTCTGACTCCAGGGGGCGCTGCGGCGCCGCCTGGCTCAGCCTGCACCTGCAGGGGGCGCTGTATCCTCCTGTTAGCGATGGTTAGATCCACACTGACACGTCGATGAGGCTGTTACACAAGCTGACTGCAGGGGGCGCCGCGGAGCGCTCAGTGGACACACCACCACATGACCAGCACGGAGGCCAGCAGGCCAATCACAGAGCCCGCTGCAGACGAGGGGGCGGAGTTACACAGGTCGGAGTTGCAGCACCTGAAGGTGAAGCTGGACACCTGGGAGGAATGGACAGGGCCAGAGGTCAGAGGTCAGAGGTCAGGGTACGCAGTCAGCAGGAACCTACCAGAGGACCCAACTGGTTTCCATGTGGTTTCCATGGTAACGGAAAACCTCAACAGGAACCAGAACCAGAGGGTCTCCATGGTGGTTCTGGAAGTTTTTCTGGGTCATTAAATAATCTGAAGGATTTCTGTGTGTAATTACAGGCTGTGACCACAGGAGGGCGGTAGATAGGTCCTGGCAATAATTATATTAATAATAATAAAATAATCTTTTCTTTTTTTATAGTTCTCTAATTTTTTTAAAGCTCTGACTTTTTCAGTTTGTCCTTCAGTTCACCAATAATCGTTCAGTTTTATTATTAATCTAATTCATAATTAAACTATTCTGAAACATTGTAGTGTGTAATTACAGGCTGTGACCACAGGAGGCGCTAGAGAGAGTTTCTGGCAAAAAAGAAAAATCTGAACAATAAAATAATCTTTTGTTTATTAGAGCTGTTTACTCTGTTCCACATCCAGAACCAGAACCAGCTGGACCAGCTAGTGAAGGTTTTAGCATTTTCTCCCTTCTGCTGACTCAGCAAGTTCCTTCATGTTCTGGTACCAGTTTGGTTCTCCAGCAGAACCTTTTTGGTCTGAAAAGCTTCAGGGACCGAGCCAGAACCTGGACCAGATTCCAGAACCAAACTGGTCAGAGGGTAAACTGGTTGGCGTCTGGACGGTGGACCTGGTACCTGGGGGAACATCTGGGCCAGGCGGCTCCGCTCACACTCTGTGTACTTCAGACACTTCCTGTAGGTCATCCCACCTGCAGAACAGCAGACAGCCAGGTGAGAGATCCAGAGCGACACCTGAGGTCCAGAGGGACCGGTGAGGTCCAGAGGGACCGGTGGACGGTACGTACCTCTCTCGACGAGCGTGAGGCAGGCGTCGTCGTAGCTACAGTCTCGCTGCTTGGTGCAGCTGGCGGTGTAGTCCTTACAGCTGTAGCAGCGGATGGCGGACCCTGAAAGCACAGCAGCACACCTGGACGTCACCTGGGGTCCAGTTCTCCATGGGGGGTCAACCTCAGCTCAGGTTCTGACAGGTCATGACTTTCACCTGAAAACTTCCTGAACTCTTTCGAAAGTTCCTGGAAATTCCCAGAAAGTTCTGAAACGTGGCTAAATACAAAGCAAATCATCCCACTGGACTCCGCTGGCGTCTGCTTCATTTGGGCCGATGCTGCCGGGTTCTGCATTACACAATGTTCTCACATATCACTGCAACCCTCAGCTCTCCCAGAGAGCAGGACGAATTTCTACTCAATCTGTCCACATGCAGAGTTCTCAACCAGTCCAGTTGGTTCTCTGGCTGACAGAGCGGATCTCTTGGCTCGTCTTATTCCCAGAATGTCCATCTGGGACCTTCCAGGATTTGGCTGGATGGATGTTGAGCAACAGTCATTTCCACATCCAGCAAATCTGAGTTTCTTCCTGACTTTCAAGGTCAAACTGACTCAGAACAAAACCAGCCAAACTACATAAACATTAACTATTAACATCATTTTGTTCCTCTACAGTTTGTTCCTGGTTCTAAAAGGTTCAGTTGTTCTAAATGTTTCTATGGCCCAACTTGAAGGTTCCTCCAAGGTTCCTCCAGGATTCCTGTAAAGTTTATCTGAACATCCTACAAATGTGTCAGAAAGTTCCAGGAAATTCACATATAGATTCTGGATGTTTCTAAATGGACCCGGACGCTCCAGGGACCCAAAGAATTCTTGGAGAAAGACCCAGAAACCTCCTGCTCTGACCTGGGAGGTTCTGATGGTTCCTATCAGCTTCAACATGAACCAGTCTGGAGAACTGAACCTGTTCCCTAACAGATCTGAACAGAACCAGAGGTCAGAACCAGGACTCAGACTCTGAGGTGCTGCCCCCTAGTGGTCAGACCGCATCGAGTAGATGATTCAAACACATCAGACCTTCAGACCCAGTAGGTTCTGCTGAGGCGTCGGAACCAAATCACCTGACCAGCCATTAGAACCAGACGTACCGAGTCCAACCAGAGAGGAGCAGACCAGCAGGCAGATCACCAGGGAGCGCTTCATCTTCACCTCGGCGCAGCTCAGAGTCTCTCCTACAGACAGAACCAAAACCAGAGAGAACCCGGGCTCAGACAGAACCAGAACCCGGGTTCAGATCAGTCTGAGCAGAACCTCAGCGTACTCACCCAGCAGCAGCAGCAGGACGGTTCTGGTGAGGATGAGGAGCAGAAACTGAGTCTGTGAGGATGATTGAACAGCACAGACTCCGCCCACTGGGAGGAGCCAACGGCACATATTCTGTAAGCTCCGCCCATTGGGAGGGGTCTGTGTTAAAGAGTTCATAAGCCCCGCCCACTGACTGAGGGACATGAAGACTGACAGTCAGGAAACACTGACCCACTGGCAGAGAGGTTCTGAGTCAACAGAACCATCCAGAACCCAAAGTCCGTTTGGTCCCAGGTGAAACCAGATTCAACATGAGATCATGAGCTCAATATTCACACTAACACAGATTCCTGAAGTTTCATCTGGAGCTGGATCATCCCTGGAGAGGAGCAGAACCACGAAATGCTCCGTTAAACGGGCCGGATACATCAGAACCAAACCCGACGCTCCGTTAAACGGGCCGGATACATCAGAACCAAACCCAACGTTCTGTTAAACAGGCCGGCTGCATCAGAACCAAACCCGACGTTCTGTTAAACGGGCCGGCTGCATCAGAACCAAACCCGACGCTCCGTTAAACGGGCCGGCTGCATCAGAACCATGTTTCTGCGTTTGTTTTGTTAGAAGATGCTAGTCAGTCTCTGATTGGCTGAGATCTCCACCAGGATGACAGGATGTCGGCCATATTTGGTCTTTGAAACGTTGGATCTGTGTGTAAAGATGTTGATTTGTTTAGGATGTGGAATTATCCTAAAGTGACGAGTTTTTCCTTCCTTCTCATGTTCTGGGTTAAGTTTCTTTAGCAGCTGTAATTTAGCCTTTAATTAGCAGCTTTAACAGGAGGTTAAAGGTCATCAGGCCGGGCCTTGGACCTGTGACGGCTGCCTTGAGGTCAAACTTTACCTCCACATCCTGTTTAGTATTATTACATTTGTGTTACATTCTTATTGCTTTTCTACTATTTGTGTACATTTATTATGCATTTGAATTTTTGGTGCATTTTTATGATTTATTTATTTGTATATCTTTTGTTTTTTATTTTTAACTATAATTGTTTTTAATATTTTTATGTCTTATTTAGTTGTAATAAGTTTTTTATTACATTTTGACACATTTTCTCTGCTTTATTTTTCTATTTTACTTTTACATTTTATTTAAAACATTTTAAAATTATTTATAAATGCACTTTTTTATTTAGTTTTTTATGTGTATGTTTCTTTTATTTTGATTATTATTTAATGTTTTATTATTTTTATATAATATTTACATGTATTTCATTTTCTGTTTCATTTTTGTTATATTTATAAATATGTGTTATTGTTATGAACTTATTTTATATTTGATCTTATTTTGTTACATTATTTATACTTACGTTTTATTATTTTGTGTTTTTATTATTTTTCTGTTTAATTTTGTGTTTTATCTTCTTGGTGTTTATTATTATGTTATGTTTAATTTTTCTTTCTGTTTTATGTTTTATGGATCTTTAACAGCCAGACCCCAGCAGCCCGGGGTCACGGGGTCATCCTCAGGACAGGCCGTGCCTCTGTGACGGCGCCGTGGAGAAACCGGACCGCGGCTCTGCCTGCGGCCATTTAGCTCAGTCCAGATGCCGGACAGCTGCGGTGTCGGCCGCTGCGGCCGCCCGGCGCCGAACAACGCGCTCAGTGTGAGCGGAGAACAACGGCGGCCGTGTTCCCGGCCACAGAGGACGCTTGTTCCCATTCATCAAACATTTATTCAGAACCTCGTCCAGATCCGCTCCACGATATGATGCCGCTGCGCCCACCGGTCCTCCAGAACCGACCCACAGCCAGCGCTGGAGGTCAGAGACCGGCTGGAGGCGGAGCCTTCTGTCCGTGGAGGTCAGCGACTCCTGAGGGTTTCCACCAAACAGAAAACAAAAACACTCAGCAGGAACAAGATGGTTCCACTGGTTCCTCTGGTTCAAATATGTAGAGACAAAACAAAACTAACCTAGAAAAACGATTGAGCAAAATGTAAGAGCAGCTTAACTCCATAAATCATTAATATTGATGAAAATGTTCTACTTCTACTGGCAGATTATTTCATTTAAAACTCTTTTTCCCATTTTTAAGTTAAATAATAAACAAACTCCTTTATCTTGTTCAGACTTTTGAAGAAATTTCAAGAAGTGAACATTTTTAATATTAATCTCACAATTTCTGAGGCTTTTGGTGGAAATGTAGTCCAGTGTTGGCGCCCCCTGGTGGTCAGAGTCAAACTGAAGCTCTGTCTGAATTTACCTGTCAGGAGTCTCCGGTTCCCAGCTTCTGATTGGTCGGCGCTGCTGGCTGCTGATTGGCTGTCAGGAAGCAGGTGGGAAACAGCAGCCAGGTAATGTGACGCCTTCATTCATCATTGATGAGCAGCAGCTCCTGCCGAAGGAAGGTCCAGTTCTGGTCCAGTTCTGATTCAGTTCTGGTCCAGTTCTGGTCCAGTTCAGGTCCAGTTCTGGTCCAGTTCTGGTTCAGTTCAGGTCCAGTTCTGGTCCAGTTCTGGTTCAGTTCTGGTCCAGTTCTGGTTCAGGTCTGGTTCAGGTCTGTTCCAGTTCTAGTCCAGTTCTGGTCCAGTTCTGGTCCAGTTCTGATCCAGTTCAGGTCCAGTTCAGGTCCAGTTCTGGTCCAGTTCTGGTCCAGGTCTGGTCCAGTTCTGGTTCAGTTCAGGTCCAGTTCTGGTTCAGGTCTGGTCCAGTTCTGGTCCAGTTCAGGTCCAGTTCTGGTTCAGGTCTGGTCCAGTTCTGGTCCAGTTCAGGTCCAGTTCTGGTCCAGTTCAGGTCCAGTTCTGGTCCAGTTCAGGTCCAGTTCTGGTTCTGGTTTCTTGGGTTCAGGTCAGAATAATTCGGTCTAATTCATCAGCCTCTGTTGTTTCGTCTCTCCAGAAGAAAACGGATCGAACTCCTGTTCTGGCAAGTGGATCAGAACCGACCCAGCCGGTTCTGGTTCTGCAGAGTGAGTCCTGGAGTTTGATTCTCTGCGGATGATCTAAAGAATCCACCGGATCTCCATGGACCCGAGCCGCACAGGTGAGATCCGTTTTGCTGTTCAGAACCAGGAAGGTCCAGACAGGTTCTGGTTCTGGTCATGAACCCTGAACCTCGTCTGCCAGCTGAACCTGGTCCTGCTGATGTCATCGGTCCAGTCAGTCAGTTCCAATATGAACAGTTCTTTTGTTGTTCTCTGAACAGAACCCATGACTGAGGCCCGTCTGTCCATCTACAGAACCGCCATGAAGGTCCGATCTCTGCAGAGGTTCTGCCACAGTAAGACTCACTGGTTCCTTCCCAGTTCAGACCTGCACCAGTCAGAGTTCACCGGCAGTCCAGTTCAGTTAAACCAGTTCCTAAACTGACTGACTGCGTTCATTTATGCTTAAAGGAATGTGTTCAGGTCATGAATGAACTTGTTCATTGTAACCAGAACTAGTTCACTTTGCTGATATGGGTCAGTTCACTCTGAAGTGACTGGTTCATCAGGAATGAACAGGTTCAATGAATCAGTTCATAAATGATTCAGTCTTTAAAGTTCCATAAGTTCATCTCATCATGATTCAGTGACAGTTCATTAAACATGTTCAGTTCACCTTTAATGAACTGAGTGAATCAGTTCATATCAACATGAACTGATTCAAGTGAATGAATCACTGAAGGAATCGGTTCAATTTAATAAATCAGTGAATGAATCAGTTCATATTAATGAATCAGTTGACCTTGTGACCTGTCTTTCTGTTCCAGTGGACGCCGTCTTCATTCAGCACATCGCAGCAGCCTTCCAGCTGGTGGGCGGGGCTAACCCAGCAGCCTCCCAGCTGGTGGGCGGGGCTAACCCCAGACGTGACGCCATGTTGAACAGGGAAAGCGTGTTGGCGGTTCTCAACAGGATGTTTAATTGCGCGTCCCAGGAAGTGACTGCGGCGGCCTCAGAGGAGACGGGCAGTCTGCTGTTCAGGCTGTTTGACCGGTCCGTTTGATCAGCCACAGGTCCGGTTCTGGTTTCTAGACAACTGGGCTGATTCTGGACCTGCTGTGTTTCAGAGAGGGGACCGGTCAGGTGTCGGCCCGGTCTCTGCAGACCGTTCTGGTCGCTCTGTCTGCAGACAGCTTGCTGGCCAAATACAGGAGTGAGTATCTACCAGAAAACTGATATGAACCAGAACCATCCAGAACCAAATGGACCTGGATGGTTCTGGCTCTGTCCTGCAGGTCTGGTTCGTCTGTCAGGAGACGGCTCTGGATCCGTCACCAGGTCTGCACTCAGCTCTCTGCTGCAGGACCTCAGCAAGGTAGGACTACATTTCCCATCATGCCTCAGTGCTCCAGCTCTCTGACCACTGAGTGTTCAGGTTCCTGCGGCGGTCCAGGAGCAGGAAGTGTTTGGCAGCGTGGAGGCAGCAGTCACTTCCTGTTTTAACCAGGTGAGGACACACAAACGCTTTGCTGCAGGTGATCCTGACCTCACCTGACCTCACCTGTCTGCAGGGCGGGGCTCCAGCAGTGAGCCAATCACATCTCCTCTCGTGGCTGAAGAGCGAGCCCCGACTGTTGCTATGGTTACCAACTCTTTACAGACTGTCGGCCAGTCAGAAGGTGAGCCACGCCGTCCGCTGCCACACCTGTAAGGCCTTCCCCATCGCCGGGCTCAGGTGAGTCTGATCGGCTGGACCAGGTGAGGACTGAGAGTCGCTCAGGTGAGACTGAGTCCAGAACCGCTTCATGTCCGTGCTCAGGTATCGCTGCAGGAAGTGTGTGAACGTCCAGGTGTGTCAGGACTGCTTCCTGAACGGCCGGCAGACCAGGAAGCACAAAACACACCACCCAGTGGTCGAGTTCTGCACTCAGGTGAGGTCAGACAGGTGAGGTCAGTCAGGTGAGGTCAGACAGGTAAAGTTAAAGTGATCCACCTTTGTTTCTGTAATCAGCCCACCTGGAGAGAGTCTCTGTCCTCCTTGGTGCATAATGCTCGTCATGCCCTGTTGCCACGGCGACACACTCACAGAGAAGCTGATAGGACGAGTGTCCTGACGTGGGCGGAGCCAGCAGAGACCCAGAACAGGTGAGAGAGCGCTGCAAGGTGAACCTGTGTGGTCCGGTGTTGAAACGTTCTGCCTGCAGAGCTCCGCCCACCTCTGATGCTGCGACGCTACCGGCTGCCTCGGCGCGCTCTTCCTCCTGTGATGAAGAGGAGGCCCGGGACGCCGCGGTGCAGGCGTCTCCTCCTCTGTCCTCATCCAAGTCTCTGCAGACGGATGAGGCTCCGCCCCCCCAGCAGGTGAGGCGGCTCCAGGTGAGCCATAGACAGTGTCAGGCGGTGTAATGACGTGTCCATCCTGCAGGGGGCGGCGCTGCTGACTGAAGTCAGGAACCTGCAGCGAGATAAGTGGTGAGGCTGGAACCAGCACCGTCCCAGTATGGTCTGTACCAAGGTCTAACTGGTTTGAACTGGTCCCACAGGTTGCTGGAGCAGCAGCTGGGGGCGTGGCGCCTCACCGTCCAATCAGACCAGGGCATCCTGGAGGACCGCTGCTCTGAGATGGAGGTCACCATGGCAACGATGAGGCAGCACAACGAAAGGCTGCAAGACATGCTCAACCAGGTAGCTGTGACTAGCAGCTGGGGGACAGGTGCATCATGGGAGCTGTAGTTTATGCTTGGTTCTTCTGCGTCAGGCTCTGAGAAAGATGGAGGCTCAACAACACGCCAACAACACGGATCACACTGAGGGAGGAACATCCACGCCGACCTCTGACCCTCCAACCGACGACGAGGAAGAGGAGGAGCTGATGAAGGATGGGGACGAATGGAGCCTGAATGAGCCTCAAACGCCATCTCCCACAATTCCACACAAATCCAGTCTGTCACATGATGAACAGGAGGAGGGACCGCCAGAGGACCGTCAGCCAATAGGACGACAGGAATCACTAAAAGACCGTCAGCCAATAGGACAACAGGGAGACCCTGAGGAGGCGGGCCTACAAACAAATGTCACCTGTCTGTCAGATGCAGAGGATTCTGGGACTTGTAGTCCTGAAGTCTTGCTGCAGCAGACTGTGGACAGACTGAAGACGGAGATGGACGGGATGAGAGACAGAAACACAGGTGAGACACAGATGATCAGATAAATCATGCAGGTGAGACAAGAGAAGAAGACAGGTGAGCCACAGCTGAGACAGACCGACACAGGTGGACCACCTGTCTCACCTGCCAGGTGTTATCTGCTGTTTGTCTGCTTCCAGGTGAGAGCGTGAGGGCGGAGCTAGCGGCGGCAGCGGAGCAGGTGGGGGACGCGGTGTCCCGCCTGGTGGACGCTGTGAGGACAAACTGAGCAGGCGTGGCTCTTAGAAAACGTTTTATTCAGGACCAACATTTAAACACGCAGGTAGAAAAGGTAAAAACATGGCCACCCGTTAAACTGGTGAGAGTACGGAGACACAGAGCTGCCGAACGCTGAACAGTAAACAATGATGTCAATAAGTATGTCTCCATGGCAACAAACATGTAGCTGTACTGGTTTCCATTCTGTAAAAACATTTAGCTTATGAAATTATTAAAACAGACCATAAAGAAAATAATTTATTTTGTCAGCCATTCTTTACAGCGAAGAGGAAATGATCTTTCTTCTTATTGCACAGTGGACTTTTCTGTAGTGTCAGATGAACACCTGGTGAAGGTCTACACCTGTCCAGGTGTAGCGGTGTCCTTGTGGCTCCAGTCCGTCCTGCTACCTGCCCCCCCTCTCGCAGCCGCGCCCCCTCTGGCTCCGCCCCCTGCGGGGAGCCGGGAGGGCGTGGCCTGTGGAGCTGAGGCGCTTCCTGCTGGGTGCTGCTCGTCGTAGCCCCTCCCTCCTGGGCGGAGGGAGCAAGGCTTGAATCCTGGTCCTTCGTTGGGAGGGTGGGGGGCGTGGCCTGCCGCCCCTCACTCTCTCGGTGGGCGGAGTCCGAGGAACCCTTCCTGTCCTCCTGACCGTCTCTGTCCCAGAGTCTGCACTGAGCGCGCTCATCAGGGCCGCGTCGCCTTTAGGCCCCTCCCCCGGCCGGCGGTCCATGTTGAGGTCAGGACTCAGACTCCGGAACAGCTGACGGACGCACGGCGGCGGCTGGCCGGAGGGGGCGGGGCCTCTGGGTCTCAGTAAAGTCTGTGGAGGGTTTCTGAGGATCTGATTGGTCCCCGGCTCGTAGAACTTAACAGGAAGTCTTTTATACTTGACCTTTAGCCTCTGCAGGTCAACAGGGCGCCGCCTCCTTCTGCAGCGCTTGGGGGCGGAGTCTCCAGGTGTGGCGCCAGCAGAGCAGGACGGGGAGCAGAGCAGGTAGACCAGCGAGGTGCGGGGCTGGACAGGAGTAACGATGCTGGAGTAACACGCAGGCAGCGAATGCCACGCCTGCGACTCAGGGGTTCTCTCATTGGCTGCAGGGAGGCTGGTGGGCGGAGCCTCTGAGGACAACTGATGGACAGTGGGGATAACCAATCGTAGCGTCTGAGTGCCGTGACTCACTTTGACCACCTGAAAGGACAAAACCAGGTGAGGCGTTTGTTTCCAGGAGAGAAAATCAGACACAACCCCGTCCTGCTCACCTGACACCTGGACGCCACTCTGAAGCTCCGCCTCCTCTTCCTCATCCTGACACAAGCAGAGTCATCATCATCCTGGTCCACCAAGGGTAGAACACCTGTGTCTGGCTCCGCCTCCTGGGCCTGAAGGGCCTTCTTCCTTCTCCTCCTGCCAAACCTGAGGGAAACAGATCACCTGAGATTACCTGAGATCACCTGAGATTACCGAATCATCTGAGATGACTACCTCATCTCAGACTAATGAACTGCTCCAGATTAAATGTTTAGACCAGTAGATGACCACACACACCTGTTTACCTGAGAACAGGTGAGCTGAAAAGCTAACAATTAGGAACGAATGTAAAGATGTTCACCTTTCATCAGGTGAGTTAACAGGTGAACAGGTGTTGTTACCTGGCCAGCGACTCTGTGTCGAAGTAGCAGATGAATCTGCCCCGTCTGAACTGCTGGACCAGCCTCTCCACGCGGGCCTCGTCCTCCTGCTCGATCTGGGTCCAGGTCTTCCCCCTGAAGGATTCTGGGATATGCTGTGGGACCGGCAGGACGTCCTCTATGGGGACGTCCCAGAAGCCCTGGTCCTGCTGGACCGCCCCGCCCAGCAGGGCGCAGTCCAGCTGGCTGGAGTACACCTGGTCCTCCATGTCCACCTGGACGTCCATGAGGCGGCCCAGGTCCCGCCCCTCTGTCTGGCTCACCTGGACAGGTGGGTCAGCTCTCTGGAAAACCACCTGCTGAGCAGAATCACAGTCAGAACCTGGAGAAACAGAACCAGCCCCAGACCCCTATACATACCTGTACAGGTTTGTCCCAGTCCTCACTCTGCGTTTCCATGGAGACAGGAAGGCTGAGATGGAGGCTCTCTGTCTCCTCCTGCTGGTGGTGAGGTGAAGTGACGCTGTAGCAGCACATCTGGATCACCTGGGAGGGTTCAGAGGGGACAGGTCAGGTGACATCAGCTCTGCGTCTGATTGGCCGGTTAACCCCAGCTCTGCACACCCACAAACAATGCTCCAGAACATGAAACAAACTTTTAATTAATATATTTTCACTTCTATTTATTATTCATTTAGCATAAATGCCTCATATCTTGGTGGAAATTACTTTATTAATCTGATGTTCAGCTATTTATATATTTTTTAAATTACATTTATTAGATTCCATTGTTTTCATCACCTTCCCTCCACCTCTCTAGCGCCCCCTGGAGGCCCCCACTGTGAAAAACCCTGGGTGAACCACCAACCTCTTCAATGGTCTGCTCCACCGGGTCGCTGTGGGCGGAGAACGCCTCCGCCTTCTGGACCGCCCTCCTCTCCCTCTGCCAACTCACAAAGGGCCTATGGGGCCTCAGGTCTGAGCAGAACCGGGCCCTTGGTCCAGATGCAGTTTGGATCTTTGCCTCTGCAGGAGCCTGGAGCTTCTGGCTGGTGTTCGGGTCCAGCTGAGCCGGGCCCCGGGGGGCCTGAGTGGAGGATGAAGAGTCACTGGGTTTCCTCCGGTTGGTCTTCCTGTGGGCTTTTCTGTGGACAGCGGGCGAAGCCTGAGGCTGAGGAGGCGGAGCCGGAGGCTGAGGGGGCGTGGTTTGGTGCGGAGGGGGCGTAGCCTGAGGCTGAGGGGGCGGGGTGTTTGTGCAACGGGGCGGAGGAGACGCCTGTCCTTCGTCCTGCCTGTGCTGGCTGTCTGATTGGCTGTGGAAGCTATGTTCTGTTTCCTGATTGGCTGGCTGACAGGACGCGTCATCAGAGCTGGGCAGGTGTTCTCGAGTGCCTAGTGACTGGCCGTCTCCGTCGGAGGAACAGAGTTCATCAAGCTCCGCCTTCGGCAGCGGGGGGGCGGAGACAGACGGCAGGTCGGCGTGGGATGGCCTGGCGGACCCAGACGGACAGGTTACCCATAGCAACAGCTGTGCTGTTGAGTTAGTGGAGCTGTTTGTTTTGCTTACCTGGTGTCGCCATAGCGATGCGGGTGGTGCTCCTGGACGTCCCGCAGGAAGCGCTCCAGCAGCGTCAGCCTGCTCTGGTTGCCCCTGGCGATGGACACAGGGGCGGAGCCTCTGGCGGACGCCCGGACAGAATCCAGGTGTCTGAGGCTGGACAGGTGCTGTGTGGGACACATGGTGATGATGTCATCAGGAGCCGGAGTGAGGCCGGACTCGGTCTAAACTCAGGTGTTCCTGTACCTGGTCCAGGCTGGTGTAGAGGACTCTGCAGTAACCACAGTAACCCTGCCTGCTGGGCTCACACCTGGATGGACCGGGCTCTGGCTCCACCCACATCCTGCCAGACAGACAACACCTACAGCTCACCTTTACTGATAACTGTCTCTGATTGGTTACCAGAAGAGCTAACAGGTAAGCTCACCTGCTGGGAGGCTCTGCCTCCTTCTGGTTACCTTCATCAGACATCCTGATGGCACACCTGGAACACACACGCCTAATAACACACCTGCACATGGTGAACACACACATCCACACATCCACTCACCTGGAGGTGGCGCAGTCAAAGGGTCTGTCCAATCAGAGCGCTCCATGCTGTAACTAACAGCAACGAGGCGGGAGCTCCAGAGTCCATGAGCCTGAAGGGGAAGCAGACGCCACACTGGTTGCTATGGTGATGCTGCCTCTGCACCTTCTTAGAACCGTGTTTAAACCCGGCGTGACGTCAAACCCATCCGAACTGTTCTGGTGGACCCTGATCTGCAGCAGAACAGTTACCTCCTAAAAGAGCTCAGGAGGTTCTTTACACTGGACCCGGTACCGATACATATCACTATGGTAACATGGATTATTCAGCCTGGATTAACACCTGCCGCTACTGAGTTTTCAGTTACCTGTCTAACTCTAATCCAATCAAAGCACCGCTCTCCTCGCTGCTGACCAATTATACGCCAGATGATTTCCTTCAAACCAATCATAGTTTAGCTCTATGTATTTCGAACCAATCAGCTTGCACTTCTTGCTGAAATAGTAACCCATGTCTAGTCAATTAAAGTCTCGGTTCCGTATTCTGGGTCCAACTAGGGACTAACCCGGGTCGTTTTGAACCGTGACAACAAAGATGCTGACGTGTCACAGCGGTCAGCTTCCGGTTAGCTATGTTGTTAGCCGATTAACTCCTGAGCTTAACGGCAGCACGGAACCCGTCAGCGGCGGTCCGGTCCCGTCACTGCCGCCTAGAATCACTGACTGTCGGGTTCTTTTACCTGCAGCAGGTCGATGGTTGCTGTTTTTACGGATTATTTATCTTCTTCCGCCGAGCGGTGCTCCACTGCTGTTTAGTTTCCGGTCCAGTCTTCTTCTGCTCCATGTGGAGCAGAGCTCCTTAAACTGCATCGCCACTAGCGGCCAGATAGAGGAACTGCAGCCTCAAGAGTTAAGCACGAAATACACCAGAACTTAAGGTGATAAAGTCACTTCATCATTCATATTAAACTGGAGAAATGTAATATTTATAAATGTAAGTGTTTCAACCATCATTGTTTCAATTTTAAAGCTGGAGTAAATATTTCCCCTGAGATTAAAGACTCAACAGCTGTTTTATGCCAAGTGCTTTTTATTAAACATGATTAACTCAGATCTTATTGAAAGCTGCTACATCCATGGACTGGACAAAGTCCTCGAAGGCTGTGATCTTCTCCTCCAGGATGTCTGTGCCCACCTGCAGCAGGAAAGACTCGGTCAGACCTCAGGAAGACACTCAGAACCAACCAGGCGACGAGCTGCAAGCATCTCACCTTGTCGTCTTCCACCACGCAGCTGATCTGGAGCTTCTTGATGCCGTAGCCCACTGGGACCAGCTTGGCTGCACAGATCACACCATGGGTTGGTTATTACCCGTCAATAAAACAGTTTAACGTTTAATGGATCAATGTGAACAGTTTCTGCAGTGGTCAGATCAAAGAGTGTCCATCAGTCTTCAGCCGAAAGATGGTGAGATGGATCATCAGCTGTGCAGAGTAGCTACACCTAGTCTGGGTACTGTGTGGTACTGGGTTGGAGGTACTGGTCCCAGTACTGTGTGTGTCCTCTTACATTGTCCCCAGACCAGCCCGTCCATCTCGATGCTGCGGACACACTCCTCCAGCTTGGCCATGTCCGTCTCATCGTCCCATGGCTTCACGTCCAATAGGAGCGACGATTTAGCGATGAGAGCGGGCTCTAGTTGAAGGAGACAGACATAAAAATCAGTTGCCAAGGAAACCCCACCATGCTGCTCTCTGATTGGTGGAGACTCGTCAGGTAAACAGCTCTCCATCAGGCAGTCAGCCGAAAGATGGTAATTGGTTACTCATCATTCAGAGCCACGTGGGTGGATGGTGATGACGCCTCACCAGTCATGTGATCAGTGAGGTGTCCTGTGATTGGTTGAGTGACGTACTTTTTGCTTTCTTGGCGGCGTACTCGGCCAGGCGCTGCTCCTTCAGCTTGGTCGCCTCAGTGTCTTCCTGAAAGGCAAAGATCAGAGTTGAACTCCAAACCTGAGCTCACCTGTGACCTCACCGTGACATCACAGCATCCTCACCTCCTCGTCAGAACCAAACAGGTCGATGTCGTCATCGTCGTCGTCTTTGGAGGCGGCGGGGGCGGAGCCTGAGGTGGCGTCGGCCACTCCCACAGGGCCATACTGCCCCAGAGGTCTCTTCACACCTGGGAGGCTGACAGCCACGAAGCGTTGGTCACACCTGTGCACTCTGACCCGAGGATGACGACGACGATGGGGGCGGGCTCACCTGTTCTTCTGGCTCTGGTACGACTTGATGTGGTTGTACCACCGCAGGGCGTGGCACAGGTCTGCTGGGGGCGGGGCCGAGAGGACCTCAAAGACCGCCACGTCAGCCTGAGAGGGGACAAACCTGTGGGGGACAGGGTTACCATGGTTACAGATGAGTCAGCTGATCTCTAAAGTTGCATTTCCCAGTTTTATTGGGGTCCAGACCTGGACCACTGGACCACTTAGGCTTGGTTAACCTGGACTGGAGAGGATTAATGGACCAGAACCAGAACAGAACAGACCAGAACCAGATGCTAGACTTAGACCCGATTTGTAGTCTCAGTCATATTACAACTCCTAAGCTTGTTTCTATTGTCTCTGGTTCTGAGTTTAGAACCGACTTTAGGTCCAGGATGAGCGTCCAGAACCTACAGCAGCCACTGCGCAGCCGCAGAGAGGCTGTTAGCACCATGTGACCGCACAGTGCGCCACATTAAACCCAAATAAACCGAATATTTTGTTCGAAACTATGAAGTCCATTAATCTGCCATCAGCTTTCATACGTTTATATAAAACCATGAACACTTCCGGCTCCATGGAGCTTTAATGCAGCTTAATTTACCGCCGGAACTGAAGCTAACTGTTAGCCACGAGCTGAGCCAACATGGCGGCAGCCTCGCTGAACCCTGCAGGAGATTCTACCGGGAGGTTCTGCCGGGTTCTGCTGGACTCACCCTTCGATGTAGCTCCGGTCCGACAGGAAGTCGTTGAGGACTTTGAGTCCGGAGGCTGATTTCAGGTCACCGAAGCCCATGATGGAGCTGAAGAACCAGAGAAGAAGAAGGAAGGAGCAGCCGGAGGAAGAAGGAAGGAGGAAGAGGAGGGAGGAGGATTTATAGCCGGACCTGACTCCTCCTCAGTGGATTCTGCTCCTCCTCCTTCAGGGGTCCAGCAGGGTCTTCCATAAATTACAATATGTTTTATTCATGTCACAGATTTATTCTGGTGGCTCCAGAGAGAATAAAACTCCTAAATAAGTTTATAATATCACATAAAACCCATTAAAATTATTTAAACCCTCCACATGCAGACAGCAACACCTGGAGGCCAGTCTCAGTATCCAACTCAGTGGGAAATTAAGTGGAAGGAAGAACTGCCTAAGACTGAAGCAAATGCTATGAGGTACAGTGAACCCTCGTTTTTCGCTGCGGTTACGTTCCAAAAAGAACCGTGATAGGCGAAATCCGCTAAGTAATAACTTTTTTCTTTTTTTTTTACAATTATTATACAATAAAATACTCCATAATACATTGAAACCAAAGAAGAAAACATTTTTACAGGCCCAAACATTTGTTTAACAAATAAAAAGTACTGTATAAACTTTTTTTTTTTTTTTACAAATAACTACTGTACTGTAAAATAATAATTTTAATCATCAATACGAACTGAAGGCGGATTCCCGTGCCCCAATTGTGGAGATCAGCACCGCCCCACCGCGACCTGAGTCATTGGATTAGAACGGGAGGAAATAAAAAATGATTATGAAAAAAAACAAAACAAAGTACAGTAGGACAAATATTGACTCTCGTCTATTTCACTGCTCTTCTGACTGAGCCGCTGCAGCCTGACTTCTCTCTGTAGCGGTTTTTTCTTCTAAAGCCCGCGGTGCAGGTATGTTTTATCGACAGAAGAACATAGTTATCGGTTGTTGTCGCTCTTTTTTCTTCTGGGCAAAAAGATTCTTATAAACCGACATGCCACCATCGATTATGTTAAATATGGCAAGCTGTTTTACGTACGTGTACATATTAAACCGCAACGTTGTTGACACACAGGTAGAGAAGAAGTGGAGAGACTGTTTAGCCAATCAGAATGCAGAACACGATGCAAATCTGTGAAGCAGTGAGACCGTGAAAGGTGAACCGCGATATGACGACGGTTCACTGTTTTCTCTTCAATGATTCATGGAATGATTATTACAGACGCAGCAGAAAACAGGTTTTCTTTGACAGCCTGATTTCCATATTTATCATCAACATGGCGACACGACTTCCTGCTCAGCCGCTCTCACCTGTTGCTGACTCCTCAGCAGGCCAGGTGTGTCAGAACAGGAATGCAGTCAGATCTGCCTATTGGTCACATGGGCAGCAGCGAGGGCTGCTATTGGCTGTCATTCAGAGAAGGTCGGCTGCACCTGAAGGCCACCAGAGATCCAGTCAGACTGATTCCAGAGCTGCAGAGTGATGGGTCAGGGCAGATCCACCTGCCCTCAGGTGAGTCCCTTATTTTCCTCTGTTTTGCTGACTGTTGGATCCGGTTCTAACCTTCATCTGGGCCAGAACCAGAACCAGCTTCATTAAATGGAGCTGATTTAATAAACCAGGTGGTTCCATTAAGCTCACCTCTGCTGGTCAGGAGTTAGGAAAACCTCAAAGCTCAGGGACACGACCACTTACCGCCTGTCCAGAACCTCTGGGCCCGCTCCATCAGGAGGACCAGACTGATGGACGTTCGTCCCTTACAGGATGTCAAAGAGAAGACCAGAAGAAGAAAACAAGGCCTGAAAGAATCAAACGTTTTGAACGTTTCCTCATCCGGTTCTGATCCAGAGCTGCTGGAACCCAGAAATGTTTCCAGTCCTGATTTAAAGGAACCAACAGGTTCTGAACATCTCAGGTTTTCAGGGAGTTTGATGGTCCACATTTAATTTACCATTAAAGGAACCAAAGTGCGGTTCAGGGACCATTTGTGGCCCTTGAAGTAATTTTGCGCGGTCCATTGATCACAAATGAACCGAAGCAGAAAAACACTTATTATTATTTTTAAAGGGCGGGTTTCTAATGACTAATTTATATCTTCTTAACTGCAGCATTGTACGTAGTGTTTTCTATTATTAGTCATGTTTTGTTTTAAGATCTTAGTAGATCACAAACATCCAGTGACTCTCTACTCAGAACCAGACGTGGCTGAAAACACAAAAAGTTTTTCAATTCAGTTCTTTCATTCATTGCAGAGAATCGACTAAAAACATTTCTTTCCTTTAATACAGCCAACGTCTGAGACTTTGTTTTGTTCTTGATGCCACCAGTATATCTTAACTAAGGCGAAAGGTTGAGTAGCTACAGCCTTTCCTCTGCCTACATCACCCAGAATGCTGTGCAGTTCTGGATCTGATGTCTATTGTGATATTTATTGTTATTGATTAATTATCCAGCTCTGATAGTTCACAGAGGAACAGTTCTTCTTCTCCTTTTCTTTCCAATTGATAAACCATCTCATGATCCTGAAGGTGGAACTCCTCTGGTTCTGGTTCTGGTTCTGGTCTAAATCTCCTCTGGGATCCAGACTAGAAGACTTTAGCCATCTGGATTTCTTCAGCACCAGAACCAACTGAGTGTTAACCTGAAGCCTGTCCTCCTCTGTCCAGGTGTTGATCATGGGTCTGGACTCTGCGGGGAAGTCCACCCTGTTGGCCCAGATCCTGACCGGACAGGTGAGTGTCAGAACACTGTGAGGGTCAGCAGCCCTCAGGTGTTCTCATGAAGCCGTTTACCTTCTCAGACGGTCAACACCTCGCCGACCGTGGGCTTCAACGTGGGAACGCTGGAGCTGAACAAGCAGTCGTCTCTGACGTTGTGGGACATTGGTGGACAGAAGAGCATGAGACAAAACTGGCAGTGAGTAAACGACACCCGGTAGGTGTGTCGCCCTGGCAACCGGCCAAAGGAATAACGGATGTCCTGCAGGTACTACCTGGACGAGTGCAAGGCGTTGGTGTTCGTGGTGGACAGCACCGACGCGGGTCGCATGCCAGAGGCGCAGAAAGCTCTGAAGAGCATCCTGAGCGACGAGAGGCTGCGGGGAGTTCCTCTGATGGTTCTGGCCAACAAGAAGGATCTGCCCAACAGCATGACCATACGGGAGGTAGGGACACTTCAGACGGCGCACACTGAAGAACAGATCATCAACAGAACTAAGAGGATAAATCAGGATTCAGTCGTTTAGGTCCCTGAAAATAAAGAGTCTAATCTTCTCCTCAGGTGTCCAACAAGTTGAACCTGAACAGTTTCACAGACAGAGTGTGGGAGATCCAGGCCTGCAGCGCCACCCAGGGGCTGGGGCTGCAACAGGCCTTCCTGACGGTCAACAAACTGATCAAGAGGAGCTGAGAGGAAATCCACATCTACAGACCGAAACTCGTTTAACCTCAGGATTTTATTTATACAGATTAATAAAAGTTTTAGTGATGATCCAGCTGTGATTTGTTCCTTCCTGCTACAAAATCATTTCTGTCACCAGTCTGAGAAAATGATGAGCTCAAACAGTGAAAGGCTGTAGATCATCGTCTACAGCTTCTTCTTCTTCTGGGCCGTCCTTCTGTCTTCTTTCACTGCATGAAGACTCTGGAGACACAACCAGGACTGGACCAGGAGCAGAACCGGGACCAGGACCCACAGTCCATTAAAGAAGACCAGGTAGACCCACAGGTAGAGCGGGTTGGACGTGTCCAGGTGAGGACTGCCCAGCAGCCAATCAGGACAGAAGGTCATCCAGCCGCCGTACAGCTCGCACACGCTCAGTGTGATCTGCAGGAAGTGTCTGAAACACGTTTCAGGGTCAGTACATGTCCATCACTACGAGCTGATACAGGTCATCATGTGGCCGTCTGGTCAGAATCAGACTGATTTAACGGCCCAGTTAAGATCATGTGGTTGACCCACATGAAGCATTAAGAATAAAAACTGGATGAAAAAGAAACAGAATAGACGTCAACATGGTAAAATCTGATAATAAAATGTTTCAGGGCTCAATTTAATCTGAAAACCAAAGAATAAAAACCAGTCTAACAGGTTTTAGCAGCACTGGATGTACTGTAGTAGTACCTGTGGTACTTCATTAGCATACTCTGCAGTACTTTGATTCTATACCTTGTAACATGTAATACCTGAGTTGTATGGGTAGTGCGTTTTGTACTTTATTACCTGTAGTACTTGTCACTGAGCACTGCATGTATCAGCAGCAGAGCTAGCAGAGAGTCCAGGACCACCGTCAGAATCTCCAAGGAGACGATGTTTGGATCAGAAACCAACCAGCGACTGTCTGCTTTACCGTACTCCTTCCCTACAGGTGAGACAGGTATTTATCCAGAGCAGAGCTGACACAATGTTAAACCATGAAAAAACCTTCAGGTATGTTGAAGGACTGAAAAACTGATTTAGATGTAAAATAATACTCTTCAGTCTCCAGAAAGAGCATTGGTACTGTAGAGTAAGACAGAAGGTGATGAAGGGCCTTCAGTGTTTGTCTGGATTCAGGTCAGAGGCAGCTCTCTGATTGGTTGATGGGTGAAGCTTAGAAACACTAAAGATGCCATTTGCTGCTATGTGTGAGTAACAATATGACACAGAAATACAAAGCAGTACAAGACAGTAACAAAACTCACAGAGTTCAGCCAGAGGACCTTCAGATGTCTCCACTGTCCCAACCAGAGACATGTAAACAAACGGACCCTCCTGAGGACAAAAGGGACAGTCAGCCTGGACAAAGGCAGCTGCACTAACCCAACACTGATGAAGAGACGACTGTCTAATCCTTCAGGACAAGATAGAGTAGCTTTTACCCAACAATCGATTTAGAGATGCTGTTTTAATATTTGATGTTCAGTCCAGATGTTTCTGTCCAGCTGAACAGTGTGGCACAAAAAAACCAAAAGAACAATCAATGGGTGTTTTCACACCTGATCATTCGGTAGCCTCTGTTTGATTAGAGACCAAAACAACAACATTTGTTACATTTTTAGTTGCTGCAGTTCTCTTTCTCAAACCAACCAAACTTTGAAAAACCTGTTCCCCTCCTGGCCTGTGGGGGCGCTGCACCAAAAACCACTAAAGAGAACCACACAGAAACTTCTGAAGAAGACACTGAGCGCAACTTCCTTCCTCACCAAATTTAAACAAAAATGGAGTTGTGTCAGATTTTAGCTGTTGGAGGATTTTTCCTTTTCCTTTGGCTAAAAACCACAAGATTTTCTCCCGCTAGCGCTATGCTAACTCATTTGATTTGTTTTTATTTACCCATAATACCCTGCACTGTAGTCTACTTCCTGCTTTGGAGTGGTCTCCCGTCTGCTTGGCGTTCATATAGGCATTTTCAACTGAACTCATACTGAAGTTTGGAGGACCAGAGTTTGATTACGCGTTCACACCGCCCCAAACAAACCAGACTTTCTAGGCAAATGGACTGGAGTTGGATTAAAGTGAACTAAACCAGGGTTGGTGTGAATGAACCCTAAATATCTGGAAAACAGTGAAATCTTCAAAAGCAGTCCAGAAACCCATAAAACAAAACGAACAACACAAGTACAGTACTGTGACGTCAGTGGAGGAAGACAAGAAGAACCCAAAGAATAGTAAACATTGATCCCAAGTAGAGGACAATACTTAGACAGTTCAAAGGTCAGTTCCTGAAGTGGTGGAGGAAGGATGACACTCAGAGCTAACAGCAGAAAGTGGCTAAATGAGAAGAAACTCCTACCAGCGTCAGGTGGACGATGACATCATAGAACAGCCACAGCAGGATCCACCAGTCCGTCTTGGAGCTCCGCCCACCATACCTGTGTGTGAGGAGGGCAGCCACCAGCAGCTGGAGGCTGCAGCCCAGCAGAGACAACACAGAGACGAGAGAGAGCGTGGGGGGAACCTCAGAGTCCATGGTACCGGAACCACACTGAGTACTTCACAGGAAATACTCAGTACCTTGTAAGCTGCATAAATACTTCAGTTCAGTTGGACCTTCTAATCTTACTGTGCAGGGACTGGACCCAACTCTGGACCGTCCCACTCACTCTGATTGGTCCTTCTGTTTGATATCACCAACCCTGTTCTGTCATTGGCTGCTGAGGAGACCACCCCACTTCCTGTCTCTCCCACATGAGGGCCGTGAACCAAACACAGACTAAAACCAGACCTAGAGTTTCTCCACATAGACGCTCAGATCTACCTGGTTCTGGTTGATCACGGATGTTCCTCTGATTCTAACATTTATCATTTTTATAGCCCTTTTGGTTCCAGAACATCAGAGACAGGAAACACTTGTGTGTGTGTGTGTGTGTGTGTGTGTGTGATAGTTTATTGACTACAGAGTTTTGTGGGAAAAAAGAATTTATACAAGCATTGATAAGGTGAAAAGCACCATGATGTTTATTATCTGGTGAGGAAAGAGTGTCCTCTGACCTACAGAGTTAAAACTTTTATAGCAGAGAACAGAAAAAGTGTAACAATATTTACAACAATCTGTCAGCAGGTGGCCTTCAGAGAGGCAAAGCAGCTCAGAAGCAAAACTAAAGACATAAACCACGATTCAGACAGTCTGGAAACTTTAGGACAAGAAATGTTCCATCAACACCTGAGATGAGATGTAGAAGGAAATAATCTTTGGCAGAACAAATAAAAAATGATTTAGATCAATCAATCAGTTGGAATCACAAAGGTTATCAATAATGTGACATTATGACCTTCTCTAGAATATCAACAGAACCACTGAAAACTGGTGAATGGAAAATCAGGAGTATGATGAATCTGAAGCAGGACTTCTGTACTCAGGATCTGGACAACAAACACTGGTGGAACATGAGGAGAAGGAGGGAAGACGACTCAATGGTGAGGCAGAGAGCATTATGGGAGCACTGGGGAGACGCTGGAACGTTGCTGAAAGTCTGGCAGAGATTTTTAGGAGCTGTGACAGAATGTTGCGGAAACTTCTAGAGAAATGCAAGGAATACAGAGAAAACTCCTTGGAATGTCAAAACGTTAAAAAAACTTGGATCAACCGCAGAGGGTGTTCCTCTAGGAACATCATAGAACAATGAATGAGACCAGAGGGTGTTCCTCTAGGAACATCATAGAACAATGAATGAGACGTGGTCAGACTGGAGATCATCAGAAGAACCTCTGAGAGACGGGGTTCAGTTATCAGGACACATTTAAAAAGGTTGGGACGTTTGAGGAACTCTGGAAAATATGAAACAAGGACCACTGGAGGGTTTTGATTTGATTCCAATGGGTTTGAATCAAACACACCGGATGGATTCTCACAGGAACCTGCAGATTCAGCGTCTGCTCTTAGGGAGGACGGAAACCCTGGAGGTTCCTGAGCCCAGTCTGCCCTCAAGGTCCCCTGGTTTCATGATCCACAAGCTTCTTGGTCTGGTTGGACCCAACAGTTCTCATGGTTTGCTGGTGGAAATGAAATAAAATGATAAAATGAGAAGAATGGCTGAAGTCCAGACACTGATGGGAACCTTGGATCCCAACATGCATACCATCAGGTTTCACATAGGAAGAATTCAAGATGATTTTCATCATGTAGACTTCAAACCTGTGAGAACATCAGGGCTTATCAGGTCTGATCATCTATGATCAAATAAATCTGACGCAGGTTCTGCCCTCTGATGGTGGTTTGATCTCTGAGAGGCCCAAGGTTTATCAGAGGAGAAGATTGGAAAAGTTTTGGAAGAATGTGATTGTTGACATTTCATGAAAAGTTTGAGGAATAAAGCAGAATACCTTTTGGTAGTTCCTGAGTGGAACTGAGTGGAGTTCCTTTAGAAAGGTCTGGACCCTCTGATTGGTCTGATCTAACCCTCATGTTCTGCTTAGGACTCCTCCTCCTCCTCCTCCTCCTCCTTCTCCTCTGCTCCGTCCTCCTGAGGGAGGGTGGAGGACAGAGCGTACGCCTCACTGAGTCCCTCAGAGACCACCGACACGTCAGCCTCCACCACCAGTGAACCCTTCTTCACCTCCTCCCTCACTTCCTCCATAATCTCCAGCTCCTTCTCCACTTCCTCCCTGACCTCCACTACCGCTTCCACCTGGTCTTGGAGCACCCCCTGCTGGTCATTAGGGGCCAGCTGGGCGTGGACCTCAGTGAAGGGGAGCTCCAGCTCAGCGGCGCCTGGTGAGGGCAGCTGGATGTCGGCCTCGGCTGTGAGGGACTCCCTGGTCTGGCCTGAGGCCTCCGGAGGCTGGGAGTCTGAGCTGCTGCGAGACTGAAGGACAGAAGAACATCTTTAGTCTGAACTGAGACTTTCAAAGCCTGTCTGATGATCCAGTGACCAGCGCGAGTCTCTGTACCTTCTTGATGCCAAAGGTCAGAGGGGAGACCTTCAGGCTGGCGGTCCTCTGCTTGATCTTCTCCCGTTGTTCTGCTGAAACGATCTTTGTCCCGATCTTGTTCATCTTCTTCTCGATGTTTTGTCTGGAAAAGGCTTTCTTCAGGCTGTCCACCTGCAGAGAGACAGAGACAATGACGTCTGTCTGACTGATCAAAAACCTGGAGGTCTGCTCCCTGTGGTTCCTACCTTCTTCAGGCTGGACCGTTTCAGTTTGTCTGCTCTGGACTTCTCCATGCTGTCCACATCCTGAGGCCACGGCTCCTCTTCGTCCATGTCGGCCTCCAGACCAACGTCTTCGTCAGACGACAGGTCGATGGTCTGGAAGCCCCCGTCCTGCCTGCCGTCGCTGACACCCGGAGCAGACGGCTCGCCTTCCTCCAGGATCTCATCCCGAGGAAACGGAGGAGGCTCCTTCACGAAAACATTGGTCGGGATCTCGTTTTCCTCCTGCAACAGAGCAAGGCACCGGATCAGAACCGGACAGTAACAGGGAGACACAAGGAAACCACAATACACACATTGACCCAGAGACAGAGGAATGTTCAGATTGGGTTCTGGAAATGTTTTGGAAGGATTGTAGGAATCAATCAATCAACCAGGTTTACTTTGGGTGCCAATTTCAGCAACATGGCAGTCCGAAGTGCTTTCTATTAGGAAAACATTAAAACATCAAACACAACAGCGTCAGGTGACAGAAGGCTGACTTTGTAGCTGCCTTTATGTGTTTCTGAATGTTCTGGTCAGATTATTAGTTTCTACCTGTCATAACTGGAGCTGCGTGCTGGAATGTTCTAATGTTCTGGGAATGTTGCGTGTTGCTGACAGGAGAGGAGTTGACCTTCCGCCTCGTCGACACACAGCTGGACCAGCAAGTTGTGGTTTCAGCTCATAACAACTCTGTTACCATGACAACCACAGCCCCCTCTGAAGATTTTCCAGGTCGGCTCCCACAGCAGCTCATATCCAAATAAGGTTAGTGGCTGAAGAACAGCCAGGCAGCCCTCCATGGGACCACATTTCCCAGCATGCATCTGATGACTTTACACCTACCTG
This sequence comes from Xiphophorus hellerii, assembly GCF_003331165.1. Taxonomy (NCBI): domain Eukaryota; kingdom Metazoa; phylum Chordata; class Actinopteri; order Cyprinodontiformes; family Poeciliidae; genus Xiphophorus; species Xiphophorus hellerii. The sequence goes on along the minus strand of NC_045695.1, from coordinate 16,839,866 downwards.
GAAGATGAGCACCTTGAAGTTGTTCCTGCTGATCAGGTGGGCGTGGTTCGCCTCCAGCTTCCTGACCTGGGCGCCCTGACGCTCCATCCTCTCCCGGACCTGCAGAGACACGACATGGAGGACATGGAGGACACGGTGGACACGGTGGACATGGGGAACATGGAGGACATGAGGGACATTAAGGACGGTCCACCAGGTGCTCCAGGTGTGCCGGTGCGTTCACTGACCTCCTTCATGGTCACAGACAGCTTGCGGCTCTTGTCCAGCAGCTTGCTGACGGTGTTGGACGTGTGGCTGTGACTCTTGGACAGCCGGGTCATGTCCGCCTGGATCCCTCTGACCACACCCTCCATCTGGACCTGGTGCATCTGAAACACACCCAGAACCGGGTCACCCCAGAACCCAGAGTACAGACAAAACCCTCTCAGTCATCGGAGACCCGCTGACAGCTGTGGTTCTGCAGAAGGTCCAGTCCGTTCCTGAGGTGGTACCGGTAATCACACCTGGGAGGGATGTGACGTCTTAACTCGGCTCCGCACCAACAGGAAGTGGCGTCCACATTCCTGAGGAGGAACGCTGAGCGCTCGGAGGGTGTGTCAGAACATGGAGCAGAACCACAACCCGGGTCTAACCCAGATGTTCCTTCACCTTCAGGTCTGGTTCCGGTTTAATCAGCTGCTCTAACTGGACTCTGGACCCTGAACCAGTCCACTCACCTCCATCTTGTTTTGGTTGTCCTGCACGGCGTCCAGCATGTTGACCAGCTTGTCGAGCAGAGTCAGAACCGTGATGGCGTTGACTGGACCCTGACCCAGCTTCTCCGGGTCAAAGGCAGCAGAACCAGAGGCCTGCTCCTCGCCCTGTGAGTCCAGGTTCAGGTTCAGGTCCGGAGCGTCGGCGGGGACCATCAGGTCCTGGTCCTGGTGGGACTCGGTGGTCACCATGTCGACGGAGGTGTAAGCAGAGTCTCCTGCAGTGGAGAAAACACCCAAACTGTGTTCGCCTGCAGTCAGAGCGCTGCGCTCTGATTGGCTGCTGGGAGGGAAACTTTCCAGATAACTTCCCTCTGTGGAAACGTCCACACCTTTAACCCCTTCCCTGCTGCCGCCGGGACCGACCCGAGACACACTGAGGACACCAGATCTGTTCACACAGCTTTCACCCACAGGGACGTCTGGACCGGACAACTGGACCAGAACCCAGAACCAGAACCCTCTGACAGCAACAGGTTTCAGCTCTGCTGCCCCTCAAAGGGTTAAACTCTCTTTCTGCCCTCAGCCTGGAGCTCAGTCTCTCCACCACACCCAGGGGGGAGGGGGCAGTTACCATGGAGACGGGGCAGGAGAGAGAGCCAGTGAGCGCCAGTGTCTCTCGCTCGCCCATGTTTTTCAGATGAAGTCATCTGGAAGGAAAACTGCAGCTTTCCTCCCATTGTGTTCGAACTGGAACTCCAGAGTCCAGAGGAAAACCGGCCCGGTTCCACTGATCCAGAACCGCGTCTGCTTCTGTTAAACTAAAACACAGAGATATTCTTCTATAACTAGTCCTGAGAAAAAACGGCCTATTTAAAGTTCCTCTGTGTGACCCGGTTCCACTGATCCAGAACCTCTCCTGGTTCTGTTAAACTAATACACAGGGATTATTGTTTTACAACCAGAGTCCAGAGGGAAAACAGCTGATTTAAGTTTCCTCTGCTATCACTGTTTCCCTTAGATTTGTTTCTGTAAAGCTGTGAACCACTTCTGCTCTAATGTTTATAATAGTTTTTATAATAAATGTAATAATTCTGGCTAAATGCAAATATTCACAAATTTAACTTGATAAGACACTTTATGTTCCTCTTTTTCTTATGTAGACATAAAATCAACATCAGAAACAATTCATATTTAATAGTTTCTATGTTTTTATCTCCTGTTTGTTTCTATTGAGGTTGTCTTCTGTCTACTTCCTGTTTGTTCAATAAAGTTTCTGAAAAAAATGTGAGCGCATGCGCAGAAGTAAGCCTTAGTTAGTAAACACAAGTCATCTGATTTATGGATGTAATAAGTGATTAAAGAAGGGTCAGGGGTCAGAGGTCAGCTTAGGTTTATGTTTTAGGGTTTCAGAGGAAATAAAAGTGACTCGGTTCTGGAAGTGATCCGGTTCTGAAGTGATTCGGTTCTGACAACGGTGGCTCCTCCGTCCTGGAGGCTCAGGTCAGCTGACCCACAGCCCGTCTGTGCTGCCGAACCCCTGCCTCATCCTGCGGTTCGGTTCTGGTCAGACGGCAGAACCGGCTCCTCTGCGCGGACCCAGACCTCATCATCCTCCTCAGCATGGCCTTCATCACCGCTAACTGGAACCCGCTGGGAGACACATTCTACCGGTCAGTACCACACACACCTGGCGCGCAAAACCTGGGGCTCCGCTCTGCAGCTGGGTCAGAACCTGCTGGGTCAGGACCTGCTGGGTCCGAACCTGCTCTGTTTACAGAACTGTTTTGGTCAGTCACATTAGTCACATGACTAAAACTGAAGCTAAAGCTAGCTTCCGCCACACAGCACACCTGTTCCCCCTCCTCTCCAGGTGAGTTCTTGTGGACCCAGACTAGAGCCGAAGGAACCATCGGATGTCTGGCTGCCAGGATCCGGGTTCGGACCGGTTCTGTTTGTCACAGAGACCCGGTTACCTGGAAAGAGCTGAAACCTGAGCAGAAATGAACAGAGTCTGGTCGGTTCTGCTGGTTCTGGTGTTTAGCTGTCCCGGTTCTGTCTCTGCAGGAAGGCGGAACTCTATGAGATGTTCTGGAGCCTCCGGGACGGACTGGGGGACAGTCTGGTGGCAGCAGCTCCGTATGGAGGCCCAATCGGTGGGTTCTGGTTCTGGTGGTCAACCTGGACTCAGTCACTTTATTCAGTCGCCATGGTAACCGCTATGTGGAGACATGGAGCCTGGTGGTCAATGAGGTTCCTTTATCTCAGCCAGGCTTCATGTCTTCACAGTCTGTTACCATGGTGACATAATCAGAGTTAGGAAGGCCCCCCTCCCCCACTAGTTGTTAAGGTGTTGTTGTGTCCAGCTCTGCTCAGAGAACCGCTCAGACGTTCCCCCAGCACTCGTCCTCAGCTGGAGATCTACTCTGCCTCCGGAGCGTCCATCGCCAGCTTCCCTGTAAGGAGACGCGTCCAACACAACACCTGTCCCAGAGTGACCTCGCTCTGTCCCTCACCTGTCTCACCTGTCTTTCAGTGGAAGAGCGGTCCGGTGGTCCACCTGGGCTGGTCCGTCAACGACGAGCTGCTGTGTGTTCAGGAGGACGGGACGGTTCTGATCTACGACCTGTTTGGGTCCTTCAAGAGACACTTCAGCATGGGACAGGCGGGTCCAGTCAGAGACGTCTGTGTGGGACCAGTGTGTGTTTGATCCCTTTAACTGGTTCTGTTTGTCTCAAACAGGAAGTGGTCCAGAGTCAGGTGTTGGAGGCCAAGGTGTTCCACTCGCCGTATGGAACAGGCGTCGCCATAGTAACGGGTTCCTCCCGCTTCACCTTGGCAACCAATATTGAGGACCTGAAGCTGCGGCGGCTACCTGAAGTCCCAGGTAAGGACAGCTTGAGGACAGCGCATCCAGGCGTCCTCTACCCGTCCCCCACCTGTTTCTGTCTCCTCAGGTCTCCAGGGCCGGCCGTCCTGCTGGGCCGTCCTCACTCAGGACAGACAGACCAAAGTCCTGGTGTCCAGTGGACCTGAACTCTATGTCCTGGACAACACGTCCTGCACGGCTGTGGTAGGTTCTCTGCTCCTCAGACAGACAGGTGAGCTGAGGACTCTCACCTGTCTCACCACCTGTCTGTCCTCAGTATCCTCCAGGTCTCAGTCCTCAGGCTGGCAGCATCGTCCACATGTCTGTCTCCTTCAGCTACAAATACCTGGCTCTGTTCACCGAGACGGGGCGGCTGTGGACTGGCTTGTCCAACTTACAGGTGAGCAGGCTGCTCTGTCAGGGGGCGGGGCCACACCTGTGTGGGGTCTGACAGGTTTCTGCTGTCTGCAGGAGAGACTGAGTGAGATGGACACCAAGCAGGCAGCTACACCCAAACAGATGGTCTGGTACGTTGACCTTTGAACCTGTCCACCAGCCTGACCCCTTTGGACCTGTCTACCAGTTGACCTCTCTACCTCTGCAACTACCTGTGTGTCTGTTGACCTTTGAACCTGTCTACCTGTCCAGGTGCCGCAGGCCGAGGTCCCAGCAGCCCTCGGTGGTGTTGATGTGGGACCGGCTCCTCCTGGTGGTGGGATCTTGCAACGACACCATCCAGTATCCTTGACCTGAGCTCAGACTGGACCCAGGGCAGGTTGTTAGTGTGGTTGACCCTTGACCCTGAGCCAGGTTCCCCCTGGAGGACCAGTCGGTGCTGGTGGGCGAACTGGACGGGGTTCGGATCATCGGCTCCATCAGCCAGGAGCTGCTGCAGGAGGTTCCTCTGGTCTGCCAGGACATCTTTAAGATCGCCTCCATGGCTCCTGGAGCGCTGCTGCTGGAGGCCCACCGGGAGTACGAGGTATACTGGTCACACTGGGAGCTCTGGGGCTGCTGCTGGCGACCCAGACCCGCGGTTCTGATCCCTCCCGTCTGAGCAGAAGTCCAGTCAGAAGGCGGACGAGTACCTGAGGGAGATCAAGGAGCAGAACGTCCTGGGAGACGCCGTCCGGCAGTGTGTGGAGGCGGCCGCTCACGAGTACGACCCCGACACCCAGAAGGCCCTGATGAGGGTGAGGTCACCAGAACCAGAACCAGAACCACAGAACCATCCAATCACAGAAGCTGAGAACAGATCAATGTCAGATGAGTTTATGACTTTCTCCATCTGAACAGAAACAAAACTGAAGTTATCTTTGGATCTAAAGAGTTATAGATCTAGAGTTATAGATCTAGAGTTATGGATCTAGAGTTATGGATCTAGAGTTATAGATCTAGAGTTATAGATCTAGAGTCGACGTACAGCTTCAGTTATTCCAGCTGGAAACTGTAGATCAGGCTGACCTTTGACCTGAACCTTCAGAGTCACATGAAGACGGTTCCAAAGTCGGCCTTCTGTCACCTGAATAACCTTTAAAATCCTGATGTTAGTTTATAAATCACTGAACGTCTTAGAACCAAAATACTTTAAACATCTGGAGAAGCAGCATTAAGCTGGAACAAACTTCTAGAAAACTTCAAAACAGCTGAAACACAGAGTTCCTTTAAATCCAGAGTAAACCTGGTTAGAGCTGCTACTGAAACATAATGAAACATTAATCAACATATTTAGATCACTTTGATGATGACACTCGACAAAATGTAACCTTACAGTCTCACTGCTGCTGAAACAATCTATTCACATGAACTTGATTGATTGATTGATTGATTGATTGATTGACTGACGCGGCGTCTCTCCACCAGGCGGCGTCCTTCGGGAAGTGCTTCCTGACGGAGTTCAGCCCGGATCAGTTCGTGACGACCTGCAGGGAGCTGCGGGTTCTGAACGCCGTCAGAGAGAGCAGCGTGGGGATGCCGCTCACACACACTCAGTATCCTGCCCTGGTGCATCATGGGAGGTGGAGTTCTGGGGAGAGGCTGCATTTCTCTGCATCTTTATTTTCAAATTTCTTTTAAATGCAGAATTTAAATCCTTTTATCTGTGAGATTTTTCCATAAACTGACGTCTGTCCATCGTTCTGGAGCTAAAGTTCCTTTTTTCAAATCTGTTTTGAATATTGTTTTTGTTTTAATCAGTTTTTGTTTCTATTTCCTTTAGTTTGGATATTTAAACTTTTCCTTGGTTCATATTATATATATGTGAGATGCTCTTTAACCTCTGATCTCAGATTTAAACAGATGACCCTTCAGGTCCTGATAGACAGGTGAGTCCCTTCCCCCACTTGTTGCCAGGTTGGCGCGTTGTTAAAACTTGAGCGTTACTGTGTGGCAGAAAAGCACAAAACCTTTAATACGATGAATATTCACTGAACCGCACAGCATTCTGGGGGATGTAGGCAAAGGAAAGGTTTAGCCGTTAAGCTAGGTTGGTGGAATCAACTAACTCACTCGCTCTTTAGTTGCCTAGCAACAACCTGCTGAGTCACAGCAGCATATTAAGGTTAAACCACTGTTCATTAAAACTGATTAAAAATAAAAAACAGCAGAGAGGAGAGAAAACTGGATAAAGGTCTGGCAACCCTGTCCCCCTCCTGACCCACGTCCAGCTCGTCCCCCTCAGTGTCTCCTGTTGTCCCTCAGGCTGGTCTACCGGCAGTTCTACCCTCTGGCCATCGAGGTCTGTCGATACCTGAAGATCCCAGACTACCAGGGAGTCAGTCGAGTCCTGAAGCACTGGGCCTCCTGCAAGGTAACACCGCCTGTCTCCGAATGTCCTCACCTGTCTCTGAATGTCCTCACCTGTCTAAAACTGTCTCCAACTGTCTCCAACTGTCTCCAACTGTCTCCAACTGCCCCCTCACGTGTGTGTGTGTGTGTGTGTGTGTGTGTGTCCAGGTGCAGCAGAAGGACTTGACCGACGAGGCCATAGCCCGAGCCGTCTGCGCCAAGGTGGGAGACTCACCTGGAGTTTCGTACTCAGACGTCGCAGCTAAAGCATATGAATGTGGACGACCAGAACTCGCCATCAAGGTACGCTGCTGCTGCTGCAGCTGCTGCTGCTGCTGCTGCTGCTCTGTAGGGTTCACACCTCAGCGTCCTCTTCATGCCGTCTGTAGTAACGTGTCGGTTCCTTCCTCTGCCTGCAGCTGCTGGACTTCGAGGCCCGGTCCGGAGAGCAGGTTCCTCTGCTGCTGAAGATGAAGAGGAGCCAGCTGGCTCTCAGTAAAGCCGTGGAGAGCGGCGACACCGACCTGGGTGAGTCTGCAGGCTCCGCCCCCAGCCGCCCGCCAGGTGAGCACGCTGACCTGTGTGTGTGTGTGTGTGTGTGCCCAGTTTACACAGTGGTGACGTACCTGAAGAACGAGATGAACAGAGGAGATTTCTTCATGACCCTGAGGAACCAGCCAGTGGCGCTCAGCCTCTACAGACAGGTGAGGTCAAAGGTCATGACAGGGAGGCATAACCATCTGAAAGCCAAAAAATCTCCCAGAATCACCAAATCTGTTCTACAAATATAAACAAAGTCCAGGCAGGTGTTTCCTGTTGGTTACCATGGAGACGAGTGACCGTGTCCTCCCTGTCTCCAGTTCTGCAAACTGCAGGAGCCTCAGACGCTGAAGGACCTGTTCAACCAGGACGACGACCACCAGGAGCTCGGCAACTTCTACGTGACGTCCAGCTACAGGGACAAGGTGAGCTGCTCCCACCTGGACAGGTAGGTGGACGGCTGTCCACGTCCTCACCTGTCCCTGCTGTCTTTGTCCAGAGGCTGGAGGGCCGGCTGGCGCAGCTGCAGAGCGCCGTGGACGAGTACAACAAGGCCAAAAACGACTTTGCTGCCAAGGTAACGGTCTCACCTGTCCACCAGGTGTGTCCACCAGGTGTGGACGGTCTCTGATGTCTCCTGTCCTTCAGGCCACGGAGGAGGAAATGCGTCTTCTTCGTTTCCAAAGGAAGCTGGATGACGAGAAGGGGGCGGGGCTTCTGGGACTCTCCCTGCAGGTATCTGTAAACACAGGTGACCAATCAGAGATGAGCCTGGGGTTACTGAGTGATGTCACTTCCTGTGCAGGCCACCATGGAGGCTCTGATGTCGTTGGGTCTCCACAAGCAAGCAGAGCAGCTCTACAGAGACTTCAGAGTGCCGGACAAAAGGTGTGATGTCACGGCAGGCCGGGCTGTGATTGGCTGGATTGATAGAAATATTTCATTTTGGAGGTGATTCACTTCCTTCCTCACTTCCTGTCTCACCTGCTCAGGTACTGGTGGCTGAAGCTGAAGTCTCTGGCTGAGAAGGAGCAGTGGGAGGAGCTAGAGAAGTTCTCCAAGAGCAAGAAGTCTCCTATTGGCTACCTGGTGAGAGAAGCTCCGCCCCTTAACAGCCCCCTTTAACAGTGAACTGCATTTCCCATGATTCCTTGCTGCCTGCCTGCCCTCAGGCCTTCGTGGAGGTGTGCATGAAGAACAACAACAGGCATGAAGCCAAGAAGTACGTCAGCAAGGTCACACCTGAGCAGAAGGTCAAAGCTCACCTGGCCGTGGGGTAAGACCTGTGACATCATCACGCAGCGGAGCCCCGCCCACTGCTCACTCTTCTTCTTCTCTGGCTGTCAGTGACCTGGAGGGGGCAGCGGACGCCGCCATTGAGCGCAGGAATGAGTCTGAGATGGGGGCGGTCCTCTCCAGATGCTCCGCCTCCGACCGGCTGCTGATGGACAAGCTGAACCGGGCCCGGGTCGCCACCGCCAAGAAGTGACCCGAACCGGGCCAAGAAGTGACCCAAACGCGTCCAAGTCACCACCCATTCCTGCAGCTAGCAGTGCTAACACAGTCAGCTAAATAAATGCTTCTGTTTCCGACCCGTTGTTCCTATTTGTGGCCTGTTTTACTGGTTTTCTGTTGGCTTCAGATTTGGACTTTGACTAGGCCACTCTATCCCATGAATCTGCTTTGATTGTAACCATCCCATAATGTGTCTGGCTTTATGTTCATCTTCCCACAGCATGATGCTGTCACTAAGTGGTTTGTTTGTAAAGTTACAGTCAAGAATTAACAGCAGCAATTTGGGTTAGTTAGTTAGTTATAAGAGAAAAAAGTGGCTAAACATTCGATTAACCAACCAAATATTTACCTACAAGCTAAAGATAGAGCTCTAAGCTAGCTAAATATTTAGCTTGCTGACAATATATTGAGTTCCAATTTTAATGTTTAGTTAGAAGCTAAATATTTAGCTGCAAACTATTTATTTAACCAACTACATATTTAGTTCCAAACTAAAGGTCGTTATCCAGCTAACTACATATTAGCTAACTGCGCATTTATTTTGGAGCTAAATCATAACTAAATATTTAATGAGAAGCTAACCAGTTACCTTTCTAAGCAGCTAGCTAACTGCATGTTTAGTCAGGTGCTAATTATTTGTGACTTTAGCATCGGTTCCGTGCTGTTTGCGTGTCACTTTCATTTGTTTGTGAATGAGTCAGAAACTTTGTGTTTGGACGGAACCAGACGTTCAGTTCTGAGATATAAACTGGAAACGGACTCCGGGTCAGAACTGACACCTGTAGATGTAACGCGGCGCCCCCTGCTGGTCCGCAGTGATTAATAAATGAGACCAACAGAACCAGTCTGGAACCGAACTTCAGGGATGTTTTAGTGTTTTCTGGAGAAAAACCAACTCCTTCGGTTCTGTTCAGCCAGCTGCTGGGTCATGTGACCCCAGGCTCTTTGCTCACAGCAGAACCGAACCCAGAAGACCTGAATCTGGACCCTGATTGGTTGATTAGTCATTCAACCTGGACTGGGTCCAGAACCGAGCGCTGATTTGGGCCCGGGCCAGAGGTGATGGATCAGATCCAGCAGTTTGCTGGACCCAGGGGGCGGTTCGGTTCGGAGTGGGGGCGTGGCCTGGATCAGCAGATATACAAAGGGGTCGGTTCGGCCAGAAGTTCTGCAGCGAACTCCGAAGTTCTGCAGCAGGTAGGTGGTTTCCTTTGGGTCCAGGTGTTCAGGTGCATGACCGACTAGTTCCGAACCGGGGTCAGAGCACCACGTGTAGCTAACCAGCACCAGAGACGAGGTTCTGGACCGGTTCTGAGTCCAGTTCAGTTCCGTAAGACTTCTGCAGAGTTTTATGGTGCGTTCAGGCGCAGCTCGGAAACGGGAGGCACTGGTCAGCCTCGTGTTCTGATCCGACCCGGACCGGCTCAGCTCACATCAACGGGTCCATTTCCGTCTCCTGAAGTTAGAAGCGGAAGGAACGGAACCAGTGAAACCAGAACTGTGTCAGAACCAGAACCCTGGAGCTGGACCACGTCAGAAAGAGCTGAGTCAGCTTCTGGTTAACCTTTAACCTATCAGACCTGATAGTTCTGCTGTCTGATAGTACCGCAGTACGTCTTATTGGACCGCAGCATTTCAGTCTTTACATGCCGTGTATTTATTTATTATGTATGGAGGGCCAAAGGGACCAAAATTCAAGAAATACTATGAAAAATAAATGTCTCATTAAATAATGTAAAATTGTACATATTTCTAAAAATAAATTCATTTCAAAATACATATTCATTCTTTACTTAGTTTTAAATAAACAGTGAAATAATTCTAGGTATTTTTATCTATTATAAGTCACATCACCTGTACAGCATCCTGTTGTTACTGTAGTACTGAGAGTACTATTAATGTACTACGATAGCGCATTGCAGCCGTTGTAGCTTGAAAAAAAAAAAAAATTACACTTCCGTCAGAAAATTTAGCAATTTTGAAGTTTTAAAAGTCAATTTTTTTTAAAAAACTTCAAATATTTTTTTTGAAAAAAGTGAAAATTTATGACTTGTAAATTCTCTGAGCTCCAAAAGTAAAAAATGTGCAAAACAACAAACAAAATTTGAAATTAGTCTCAGAAAGTTTCTAGAAAAAATGTGAACATTTTTGAGTAAAATCATAAATTTTCCAAAAGTTAAAACTTTTCAAAATCTGCATTTTTTATAAATGTTTTCTACTTTTCAAGCTCAGGAATTTCCTGTTTTATTCTAGAATGTTTTTGAGAAAAAACAAAGGACTTTCTGGTTTCCAGAAGTTGAAAATTTGCTATGAAAAAAAAAAAAGATTAATCTCAGAGATTTTCCACAAAAAGTTTTGAGTTTCAAAAGTTGAGCAATTTTGAGTTTTGGAAAGTTTTAGATTCTTTTTTCAAGCTGAGAAGTTTTATATAGAAAATGTGAGATTTTTTCTGGACATTCTTGACTTTTGGAGCTCAGAAATTTACTAGTTTTTCTACAAAATTCCCCGTCTGAAGAAAAATCGGACTAAACTTCTCTTGTTTTCTGTCTGGTAATAATAATAATACTAAAATTATTTCTATTTGCTAAAAGTCAGAAAACTTAGAGAACATTTTTAGTTTTATTTTCTAGCTGTGAGTCTACCTCTGCTGGTTTCCATAGAAACAGCCTGGTTGGCGCTCCTGCTCAGTGATTGGCTCCAGCAGACAGGTGAGATGTCGTCGGTGAAGGTAGAGTCCGTGGTGAAGGAGCACGCTCAGATCGGCGAGGGGCCGGTGTGGGAGGAGTCAGAGCAGACGCTGCTGTTCATCGACATCACCGGGCAGAAAATCCACCGCTGGAACGCAGCGACCAATCAGATCCAGTCTCTGCAGACAGGTGGGCGTCTCCTCGTCACCTGAGGCCGGCTCACCTGGCCGCTCGTCACAGCTCGGCTCCTCTTCCTCAGCTGACACGGTGGGATTCGCAGTCCCTCGCCGGTCCGGTGGTTACGTCGCAGGCGTGGGCTGCAGCATCGTGGCTGTTGATTGGTCCACTCAGAAGGTGACATCACTGGCCAGCATCGAAGACGACAAACCAGAGAACCGCCTGAACGACGGGAAGGCCGATCCGATGGGACGGCTGCTGGCAGGTACGGCACACCTGTCGGCTGCTGACTCACCTGGTCACCTGTTACCATGACGATGCTCTTCCTCCCTCAGGTACGATGAGGAGGGATGCTCAGACCGCTCAGGTGAAACCAGGATCTTTGTACCTGATGAAATCTGACCTGTCTGTCACCAAGCTGCTGGGCCAGGTAGGCTTACCTGTTGGCGCCCCCTGCAGTCTGTCTGCGTACCTGCAGCCAGTGGGCGGGGCCTCACCTGTCCCTCACCTGGCAGGTGGACATCTCTAACGGGATGGACTGGACTGCGGACCTGAAGACGCTCTTCTACATCGACAGCCTGGCTATGAGCGTCGACGCCTTCGACTACGACTCGGCCTCTGGAAACCTGGGTAACCACGCTTGTAACCACGGCAACGCCTGGACCTTCGCCCTCCGTCCGCTTCGCTTCCAAGCTTCCTGTCTGTGTTTGTCCGTCGCCTAGGTAACCGCCGGGTGGTGTACCGGTTGGAGGAGGGGGAGGGCGTTCCCGACGGGATGACGCTGGACGCCAACGACCGCCTCTGGGTGGCGTGCTACAATGGAGGACGAGTCCTCAACATCGACCCTGCTACTGGTCAGTCACACTGGGAGGACTGGTTGGACTGGTGTCTTGTCATTTCAATATTTTCTTTATATTTTGAAACAAAAATAACAAAAACTATCGACTGTAGTCGGCACTGAAAGGTACCAAGTGCACACCCAGGTGGAACTCCTCTGTTTATTATTTAAAATGTTTTTAGTTCATTCAAAAATAAAATGTTTTTCTGTATTTAGCTAAACGTGAAGGAGGGAAGGAAGGAGGGAAGGAAGGAAGGAAGGATGTGTGTGTGTGTGTGTGTGTGACCGAGCCCGTTTTCCAGCAGAAACTCCTCAGATTTACCAGATAAAAAGAAAAACTAAATATTCGGGTCAAACAGAACCAGAACCGTTCATCAGTTCAAGCTGTTGGACTTTCAGCCATTAAAGGTTTTCTGAGTGCAGCTTTGATCTTTCCAGTTTACAGCAGATTATTCAGTGACTCAGCAGGAGCCGAACCAGTAAACCCAGTAACACCAGTGGAGTTAACTGGTTAAACTGGCCGCTCCTCTCCTCTCAGGTAAACGCCTGCAGACGGTGTCTCTGCCCGCCACGAAGACCACTTCCTGTTGCTTCGGCGGCCCAGACTACTCTGACCTCTACGTGACCTCGGCCAGCCTGGGTCTGGACCAATCAGAGCTCCAGAAGCAGCCGGCGGCCGGCAACACCTTCAGGGTCAGAGCCCCGCCCCCCGCCCCTCCCTCACCTGTCGGAGGCCTGCTTTGACCTGCGCTGTGTCTGTGTGTGCAGGTGACGGGACTCGGGGTCAAAGGTCGACCATCAAACGCATTCAGCGGGTGACCTGCAGGAGGCGGAGTCTTCTGATCTTCTATAAGGCTGCTGATTAATAATCAAACTGGATCAATAAATGATTTTACAGTAATCACCTGTACTCTAATAAAGGCAGAGCTGAGCGCTGTGCATGCTGGGAGTTGTAGTCTCTGACGGCGTGGTGATGCAGAAGGTTTTGTTTTATTTCCACACCGAGTGCAAAATAACAGCAACACCAACACAGACGGACAGAGAAGCTACAGAACCTTCTAGAAAACGTCTGTACACGTAGAAAACTTTGTGCTCTGAACGTTTGGACTGAAAACAACCAAAACCGGGCCGGAGGGGAGGGACAGTGAGATGCTGCAGGAACAGAACCGGTTCTGCTCTGACGACCCGGGTCCAGTTGGTGATTCTTAGTGTTTACATGGATTATACAGCAGCGGGTGCAAACATGCAGCAAACGGCCAAACGAGCTGCAAACGTGTGAATGATTCAAACTGCAAAACAACAAAAATAAAATCAAATCAATAAAACTGCATAAAAATAGGAGCGAGAGGAAAAATACCACAAATAGTAAAATTACCAGTGAGTATAAAACTACAATGTCGCATTAGGACTACTGTAGATAAAAATGGAGCAAATTACCACAGAAAAAAATAATATTTTGAGATTATATCTGAAAAATTAGAGAAAAATCGAGGAAATTTCTGACTTTCAAAGGTCAGAAATTTGTTAGGAAAAAAATTTAAAATTTGAACTCCAAAAGTTTAAAATTTGCTAGAAAAGAAACTGAAATCTGTAGATCATCAGAAATTTTCTAGAAAAAATTTAAAAGTCTAAAATTTCGGGTTTTGAAAATCAAGTATTTCCTAGAAAATTTCTGAGATTAACATAAAGATTTCTGAGTTTTTGGCAGGAATTTATATTCAGTTTTTATTATTTATAAGTACACTGTGGTGTAAAACTTGCTCCAGGAAAACAAAAGTCCTCCAGACCACTAGGGGGAGTTGACCAACAAATCAAACGGAGCCAGTAAAAACGGGACGTCAATAGGAAACTTGGTAGAAAAAGTTTCGCTATACTTCCTTTCTTTTCAGTTTTATTGAACTGTAGCATATTTCGTCAGACTCCCTCTAGTGGTCTGGAGGAATTCTGCTTCTAGGATTTTTTCCTTTTGTCTCCTGTGGTTGCAGCGTTTCTCTGTTGCATTTTTCTTTTTTGCATGTTTCCTGTTTACAGCTTGTTTCGCCGTTTGTTGGGTCCAAAGTACAGAAACCTCCTGGTTCTGTTGTGGCCTGCAGCACCTTTTGGACCCACCAGAGGCAGAAACACTGATTTCTGGTCGACGTTCCCGACTCTGCTGAGTCTCAGGTGGATAATCTGAGGAACAGAGGTGTTTCTTCAGGAGGAAAGGTCCAGATTAACAGAGTTTGTTTGGGTTCAGGAGACCCGGTTGAGCTGATTTGGGTTCCGGCGCTGTGGATCTGTAAGGCCAGTAAATACAACAGAAGATAGAAGAATACGAAGCAGTGAGAAGAGTTGAACCCTGTACAAGCGGACGCAGACCGGAGGAACCCAGAACCACCACAGAACCTCAGACCAGTCGACCTGCAGCGCCCCCAGTGGAGGGGAGGTCTATAGCACCATGGTAAACTGAACCCAGGGGGTTTTAATGGCACCTTATGTTTGAATCAGACCTCTAGCAGCTCGTGGGTTTCCACCCGGCAGCCATGTTGGGCAGATGTTCAGGTCAGCGTTCCTCCGCCATGTTTGAAGGCGTTTGGGTTTGTTCTGAAAGCACCAGAGGTCCGTAGCAGGTCTGGGTTCCCGGCCAGCGACCAGGAAACTAAAACATGATCCGTTCACATTAACCATCAGAAAAGTTCAAAGTGCTCATTGGTCCCGTTGCTCCGGAGTGGGCGTGGCCAGCTCAGTAATGCTCCTCAGAGTGGGCGGGGTCACAGAAGAAGCGAGAGCTGCGTTTGGCCGACCGGGCCGTGAAGGGAACCGTCTTCAGTGCTGAAACGACCAAATACAGCCGCCGGTCAGGACAGCGCCAGCTGACACCTGGCCCCATGGTTACCATAGTAACCGTGTTACCTGTGATGATGTCCTCGATGGCGCCGTCCTTCCCTTCGTACACGTGGCGGCTGTCTTTGCCTTGCTTCCGTCTGAGCTCCGTGATCAGCTCCTGCTGCTGCCGCTTCCCTTTGTGCGATGGAGACTGGGAGGACGAAGAAAGGGTCAGGGGTCAAGGGTCACGAAGGTCCAACACTTCATAAGACTAATAAACCAGAACGAGTTCCTGACTGAGACAACGTAACGGACCTGCAGGGTCACACAGGCCGACCCGGTTCTCTGGGTTTCACCACATTCATCAAGAAATGACAAAATTTAAACTAAATATTTAGTTAATGGGCTAAATATCTGCTTAGCAAGCTAACTAGTTAGCTCCAAACTGAGCATTTATCCCTTTACAAGCTAAATATTTATCCTACCAACATAATATTTCTCTCCAAACTAAATATTTAGTACCAGCCGGTACCTTGGTCTCCGCCTCCTCCTGCTGCTCCTCCTGCTCCAGTTTCTCCAGCAGCATCTGCTCCTGGCGCCTCCTCTGCTCGTTGTCCTCCTCCGCAACCTAAACGCACTTCCTGTTAGTTCAAACTTCCACCACTTGTTACAAAATGTGGGAGGGGCTTCCGGTCAACAGGCCACGCCCACTTCATGGCGCTCACCCTGTAGGCTTTGATGAAGCGGACAAAGATGGGGAAGAAGACGGACGGCGGCATCGTTTTGGAGCTTTCCCCAAAGAACTTCACGGCGTCTTCGAAGGCGTCCTGCAGTTCAAACACACAACTCAAACATGATGGCCTCGTTTCTACCAGAGTTACGGTAACGAACGGTCGGTCAGTCGGTCAGTCAGTCAGTCAGTCAGTCAGTCAGTCAGTCGGTCGGTCAGTCAGTCGGTCAGTCAGTCAGTCGGTCAGTCAGTCGGTCGGTCGGTCAGTCGGTCAGTCAGTCGGTCGGTCAGTTGGTCAGTCGGTCGGTCGGTCAGTCAGTCAGTCAGTCAGTCGGTCAGTCGGTCGGTCAGTCGGTCGGTCGGTCGGTCGGTCGGTCGGTCGGTCGGTCGGTCAGTTGGTCAGTCAGTCAGTCGGTCGGTCGGTCGGTCGGTCAGTCGGTCGGTCGGTCGGTACGGTAATCAGGAGACCAGAGGACTCACTGGCAGCTGGAGTTAAAACTTTTCACCATTCAGAAATTTTCATGTTTTTTTCTGAGATTAATCTCAAAATTTCAGATTTTTTTTTTAGCAAATTTCCTTGTTTTCTGTAGAAAATTTCAGATTTTTGAGGCAGAAGTTAATAATTTTTTTTCTTGTATAAGTATGCATGTGAATGTAAAGGTTGAGTTGGGGGTGTGGCCAGCAGGAGTTTACTCTTGATTTAAAGTGACAGAGACCCTAATGCAGCTCAGAATAGGAAAAATTGACCAGAATAAAATCTCATTTTCTAAGAATGATTTTGTGAAAAAATGTAACGAACAGGATTTGTTTAGGCCAGAGACCGATCCTAACCTGTTAAGATTATCCTAAGAACTGATGGGTCAGAAATCATCCTAAGATTCTGAACTCAACCTAACATGACATCATTTCAGTGTCGTAACGTCGACGTGTCGTTCTTCTGTCAGTGGCTAACCGGATCAGTACTGGTCGGCTCGGTCTCACCTGCGCGATGCGAGCGTCCTCCTGCAGCTTGTTGAGGCGGGACTCGTTCCTGCTGATGAAGTCTTTCAGCGTGGCATTGTGGGAAACGCTGAACTCCCTCCAGGTGAGCTCCATGCCGCGCTGCAGCTCCTTTACGTCACACAGGACGTTCTCCAGGCTCACTGCAAAGACCAGACAGGTGAAGACGGGTCAGACGGGCTCTGCTGCGCTGCGATTGGCCGGCGGACTCACCTGCAGCGGCTTTGTCCACGTAGTGCAGCTCGTTGTAAAACAGAATGACTCCGGGATATTTCTCTCGCACCACGTTGGAGATGTAGTGCAGCAGCGTTTGCTTCCGGTCCGTCGATTTGGTCTCCAGCAGCTGGAAGCAAACAGACCTGATTTCTGCTGTCTGAACCAGGGGTGCACTTACTTTTCCATCCATAGAGCACTGTAACACAGCGCATCAGAGCCACAGCAGGGAGGAGGAGAAAATATCCACCAAAAAACACAGAAACTTTGAGATGAATCTCAGAAATTTAGAGATAAATCTCATTATTTTTCTGGAAAAAGTTGCAGAAAAATGTTCAGAAAGTTTAAGAAATTTAGTCTCAGAAATTTTCAAGGAAAAATTTGGAAATGTCTGAGCTTGAAAAGTCAAAAATTTGCAAAAAAAAAGTTGAATTTCTTTTATTTTCGAAAGTCAAAACTTCTAAATTTTCCTAAATTTCAGAGATTAATCTCAAAATTATAAAAAAATCATTTTCTGAGTTTCTAAAGTTGAACATTTTCAGCAGCAAGGGAAAATCCTCTGCATGTAAGGATGAGCTAGTTTGTTGTCATTTTCATCCTAAAAATACGAACATTTCCAGTAAAACATGTTGAAGTCGTTCTTCTCTTCCTTTAGTTTAGTTTTTGGTTGTTGTTTTTTAGCAATTTCTTTAGTTTGTAAATTTGAGTTAACAATTATTTTCTAAATTGGTTGCAATCCTCCCCTCCTTCCTGCCGCCCTGGGTGTCTGCCCACAGGGTGTGAAGTGGTTACCAGGTCCAGGCTCTGCAGCTTGAAGCCGTACACGGCTCCCCTCTTGCTGCTGTTCATGTAGTTCCCCAGAGCCAGGATGATCTGCGGCACAAACAGCAGAGACGTTACCTCAGGACGCTTCCGGCTGAAACTAAAACCAAACGCACCGACCTCCAGGATCTTCTTCAGCTTCTGAGACGATTTGATGGAAACCGACGCGGCGATGATGGCGTGGAGTTGCTGAGAGGAAGCACAGCCGGTCAGTTTCGGGTTTTCTCCGAACCTCTGCGGTGTTTTCTGGCTTCCTTACCGGCGTCAGCATCTGGATGTTGTCTGCGTAGTTTCCCATGAAGGTCATGATGGTCATGCGCTGGCTGAGCCGCTCGATGCGGCTGAACTGCATCATGAAGCGGTCCTCGTCGCTCAGAGCCTCCAGCGGCTTCCTGTCCCTCTCGTATTGCCGTAGCAGCTTGACCTCGGCCTCCGTCGGGATGAAGCGCGTCAGACACTCAACGAAGTCCACAGGAACGGTCCGGAGGTCGAACCTGCACAGGAACGCCGCGTCGCTACACCATTCTGCTTTTTCTACCATTTTACCATTTATTAAAATCAGGATTTTTGGTTTAGAAATATTGGCAACTAAATTTCAGATCATTTTACTTTGTGACTTTTTTGATGTCATTAATCAAACTGAAGCATAAAAAGGCGAATTAAGATCATTGGAGATAAAAAAGTGGAGAAAATTTCTGCCAACGTTTTTTTTGATTAATCTCAGAAATTTTCTGGAAAAAAAAATAAATTTCCAAAGTCAAATATATTTTTAAATATATTTGAATATTTGACATTAATCTCAGGAAAGTTGAAAATGTGTGAGATTTTTTTTTTTAAAGAGATCTCTGAAATTATCTGGAAATAATTTTCCAAAAGTCAAAAATATTTGAGACAAAATTCTGAAATTTTGAGTTTAATCTTAGAAAAATGATCAGCAGCCAAAGTAAAACATTTCCAGAGAAAAACTAGAAATTTCTGAGTTTCACAAGTTGAACATTTTTGACTTTTGAAACTAAAAATGTCTCGGATTGACGTCCAAATTTCAGATTTTTCTCAAGCAAATCTTTGAGTTTTGTAGCTCAGAAATTTTCCTGTTTTTCTAGAAAATTTCTCAGATTCATTTCAAAGTTTCTGAGATTTTTGGTGGAAATTTACTGGTTTCCTTTCTCTGTAAAATCGCCCCAACACGCCGTCGTAGCGCCCCCTACTGCGGTCAGTAGGGGGCGCAGTAATGCCTCACCTACTGAGCGCGCTCAGTGGAAGTAAACATGGCTGCTCTTGTGATTTTAAAGTTGCTGTCCAATCAGAAGCAGCAGATTATCATCTTAATCCTCATTATTGTCGGCCATGTTTGTAGTTTTTCTTCTGGTTTCTGTGTATCGATGCGACCCGGCCGTGCAGACCGGATCGGGTCGGACCCAGAGCCTCGTGTCCGGTGTGGACCTACGTGTGGATGGCTCGGCAGATGACCTCTGAGGCCTGGCCGGCCTTCCTCAGGGTGATGGCCAGGTTCTTGGCCCGGTTGGCCTCCAGCAGCGACACCTTGGACGGGGCTTTCTGGGGCAGCTTCTGGCGGGACAGCGTCAGGTCCACGGCCGGGCCCTGGGCCTTGGTCTTGAACAGCTCCTCGAAGCCCTCCATGTCCAGGTCCTGGTGGCGGACGGACAGCGGCGTCACGCGGCAGGTAGAGGGCGTGTGGAGGCCTGACCTCTGACCTCTGAGCTTACCTGCAGGATGGACTCGTCGTCGATGTCGTTGAAGACGGTTCCGTTGATCTGGCTGGGCTTCAGGGCGACCCAGTTCAGCACCGGCATCCGGAACTTGGTCTGGATCGGCTTCTTGATCTTCACGGCTGGAGGGGAAAGGTCAGAGGTCAAGAAAATACGAAGATTCAAGAATTAATGTGAGATTCAAGCAAAATGTTTTCTGTTGCTTCAGCACATCGTCTCTGAGTTCATTAATGTTTCTCATCAGAGGAATTTATCTGGGTTTTATTTCCAAAAGCATTTCCAGAAAAAAGAGAAAATTTCTGCCAATAAAGTTCAACATTTTAGAAAAAATTTACATTTCTGAGTCAAAAAGTTGAAAATTTGAGATGATGTCTGAAATTCTCTCATATGGGTCCAACTCTTCTCTCATATGTCTGACCTGAACCCAGAGGTCAGAGGTCAGGTACGACCTGTAAAGGTTTGATCACAGATGGAAGCTGGAGACTGGAACCAGTTTGGTTTCCAGTCTCCAGCTGGTGGACGGATGGAGTTAAAGGAATAAAAACGATAAAACCTACAGAACAACTTGAGCGGACCCTCTGGCAGCAGAACAGAGGAGAAAACGGGTCAGCGTCAGAGGTCATCACCTTCTGTTACCATGGCAACGGGCCCGGAGGCCGAGGCCACCGTCTCACCTGCGAGGCCAGAGTTAAAGATGACGGTCGCCGACCCCCCTGACCCCGGCAGGGGCGGGGCCACAGGAGGAGGGGGCGGAGCCATGGGGACGGAGGAAAGCTCGCTGGTCCTGCAGGGGGGGGGCGGCGGCGGAGGGGGTGGCGGGGCGGGAGGGGGCGGGGCCGGATACGGTCCGTTGGACACTGAGGACAGAAACAGAAAGAGTCAAACCTGCAGCGACGCAGAAACTAAAACTCAACAGAAGATCAGAAACTTTACAGAAAAACTTGGATAGTTTAAAAAGTTGAAGATTTGCAGGAAAAACTTTTTAATTTTTTTTTATTTTGAGTCAAAAAATGTCCAAATTTTAACTGAAGAACATTTTCTTGAAAACCTCTGAGTTTGATCTCAAAGTGTATTTTTTTAGCTCTGACTGTCTGTGGGACTCGGAGACATTTCTCCTCTTCTTATGAATGACTGGCTGGTTTTAGGTGTGGCTCACCTGAGCTTGGCATCGGCGGTGGCGGTGGAGGCGGAGGGGGCGGAGCCGGCATGCCTGGAGCCCCGCCCATCCCCGGTCCCATGCTGTGATAGGCCACCGTCTCCGGGCTGCAGGAGTCAGGAACCGATCAGGAATCGGTGGCTGAAAGCCGTCATCCGGTCTCAGAGTGTGAGTCTTACCTGGGGGACAGCGTGGGACACGGTGGCGGCGACGGGGAGGCGGAGTCGGCCACGCCCCCGTCGCCCTCGCCCCTCTGAGGCTGTGGCGCTCCGGGTCCACCGGACTGCTGCGCCTCCTGCGCCTGGCGCTCCAGGCGACTCTGCCGGCGGATCGTCTGGTCTTTCTCCCGAACTATCCGCCTCAGGGTGTGAACCTGGGTGTTGGCGCTGGCGTACACCTCCTGCACACAGACAGCTTCGGGTTCAAAGGTCACGCAGTCGTACCTGTAAGGATCCAGCCAGCTGGAGTTCAGCACCGACCCGCAGCTGGTCCAGCTCTTTGTTGGTCTGCATCAGCTGCTTCTCCAGCTCCACGATCTTCAGCATGGCTTCGTTCTCCACATCCAGCAGCCGCTCCGACATCTGGAGGAAGAAACCAGATGTTGTCCCGAACTTTGTAAAGGACAGGGTCAAAGGTCAGCCTGATGCTGCTTACCGTAGCCAGGTTCTCCTCCAACTCCTCCACTCGCTCCAGAGCAGCGGTTTTGGTCTCTGCGTCCTCCAGCAGCGTCCCGACGTCAAACACGTTGTCCAGGTAAGCCTGGATCTGGACCTGCAGCCGGTCACTCTCCGTGTGCTTCAGCCTCTGAGGGGAACAGCGCCGTGACTCACCGGGCCGCCCGATTGGCCCAGGGCTCGTCACGTGACCCTGACGGATTACCTCCAGGTGTTCCTCCAGGTTCAGCTTGGTGAAGTCGTACTGCAGGTGAACTCTGAAGTTCATGTCCTCCACCGAGTGAACCACGATGTTGATGAACTGCATGCAGGCCACCTGGGGACAAGCAGGTTGCCATGGAGACACCAGCTGTTTACACCCGACTGACACGGCTGAAATTTTTGGGTCTTTTTCTAAAACATTCTGAGATTAATCTCAAACTTTCAGGAGTTTTTTGAAGATAATTGACAATTTTTCCCCTTTATCTACAAAAACCCAGTTCACTGTCGTAAAATCCGCCTCAAGCAGGTGTAAAAACTGAGGAAGTTATTTTGAATCATTGAATCAACCTTTTCTAATGTGATATAAAAACATATAATTGATGGAAACACAGATGCCGTCACGCAGCAGCAGCAGCAGCAGCAGCAGCAGCAGCAGCAGCAGCAGAGTTACCAGGAAGTCGATGTTGTCGTCTTCGTTCTTGAAATGTTCCATCAGCTTCTCGAAACGCATCGACTCGTTACACACCTGCAGGCGTTAACCGGAGAACAGGTCAGGGCGTCAGGCGGCCGCCGCCGTTAACAACACAAACAAAAAACTTTATGAGTTTAAAATGTGGAGTATTTTACAATTTTGAAACTCAAAAATTTCCAGGTTTCTTGAAGAAAATTTCAAATTCTTCCAGCAAATTTGAGAATTTTCAAACAAAAAAATTCTGATCTATTTCTAGAAAATTTCTGAGATTGATTTAGAAATTTCAGACTTTTTTCTAGGAAAATCTTGACTTTTGGAACTCTGAAATTTCTTAGTTTTTTCCTGATTTCTGGGGATAATCTAATAATTTCTGACTCTCTGGGGGAATGGACTCCTCTGGTTTCGGTTCTAGTGGAAATGACGCGGCGCTGTGTGAGGCCGGTGTGTCTGGTGACTCTTTACGGTTTTGAAGTTGTCGAAGGCTGCCAGGATGATCTCGTGTCCTCCTCGGACCAGGCACACGGCCGCCAGCAGCTCCAGAACCAGCGCTTTGGTCCTGGTCAGAACACCACAGTCCGTCACGCCGTCAGTCTGCTGTGCGGCGGCCATTTTGTTTTAGTTTTTACTACCTGGGGTTCCTGTTGTTCAGACTCAGAGCGATCTCGTTGACGGCGTGCGGATGGGACATCACCATGTTGAAGCCGTACTGAGGAAGAGGAAGACGGGTCGCTGTGGCGTCGGGTCATGAGGATCTTAAAGCGACGGGAAGTTTTTCCTACCTGGTAGTTCATGATGGCTCTCAGACACATGATGCAGACATGGACGTCGTCCTTCTTGCAGACGAGTCGTGAGTTCTTCAGGGTTCGGCGACTCGGCAGCGTGTTGGATCGGGTCACCAGGGTCGAGCTGTGGATGTGAAAACCTCAGATTTCCCGGTTTGGCCGGACGGAGCTCAGGGTTTGGGTTTCTCTTTACCTGATGGAGTGTCGGGCCGAGCGGGAAATGGACGAGGACGGCGACGGGAGGCTGCAGTCACCATGGAGATCCTCGATGGAGCGACTCCAGGGCGAGTCGATGGAGCCCACCTCGCTGCCGGTGTCCGACTGCTCGCCATCAAACCTGAGCAGATCAGAAAGGTCAAGGGTCATTCTCCAAAAACACCAAACCTTGAGACGGTAGGGAGAGATCTGACTCACGTGACGGCGTACTGAGCGAAGGACAAATACTCGACCAGAACATCCAGACCTCGATTCTCCTCATTTAGAAACTCTCTGACCCAACTGGAGACAGAAAGACAAATAAATGGACAAAACGGAGAAACATGGACAGAGACACGTTGGACACCAGCTGTGTTCCCATTAACCCTAAAGCTGCTCACGTTTTAACTCTGGTTTTATTTCAAAAACTGCAATGGAAACACTTTTTCACATATCCTGAACCACATGATCAACAACTAGATGTTACTGCTGCCGGAAACGACAAAGAAGAAGACAGGAAGTGGTCAGAGTGCGATGACGCTGCATGTCTTTGAATTGTGTTTCTTTTTTTCACATTGGCAGAAAGTTTTGCACACATTCCTAACAGAAACGCGTCTAGAGACGGAGGAGTTGGACGGACAGCTACCCGATGTGGTTTGTACGCAGAGAAATCTCGAGCTCTCTGAGCGTTTGCGTCGACTCCTGAACTCTTCGTCTGAACTTCTGCGGACAGAAAAAGATGAAAACATTTTCAAAAACTCTGAGCTTCTTCTTCAACAGTTTAGTAAACATCTAACATGCAGAGAATCGTTGGATCGAGTAAAATCGGTTTCTGTCGTTTCACCTTCCGCGTCACAGCCGGATCGAGGAAGCCTCTCAGTTTCTGGATGTAGGTATGGGGGGGGTTCTTCACCTGGAATCTCTCCTGACAACACAGAAATGCATCATGGGAATCCAAATATGATTCAACCAAACTGTTCCTGAGTTGTAACATCAAAATTAGAAAATACTAAGCTAGGTTAGCTTGAGTCCCGTTGGGTAATGCACAGAGACCATGGAGAGACACCTGCAGGACCTACCTGATCGCAGATCAGCTCCCACTTCTTCTCGTTGTCATAGGAACGCAGCAGACGCACCTTGTCTGGAGGTAGGTTCATCGAATTCTGAAAGACAAAGAGTCTCCGTTAGTCCATGAGGACAGAAACATCGTCTCCTTTGAGAGCCAGACTCATAGTTTTCTGATTCCTGTGTTTTACTCCACAGCTTTATAAACTAGCTGAGCTAATTCTGCCATTATCTCTGTGAACTTTGACCCTCAGGGAGCCCCAGTGGACCGGTGATTTTCTGTCATCCCCTGGTAGCTTGCTGCCTCGACTTGTTCTGACCGGATGTTGGTTCCTCCTCAGGGAATCGTTCCTCTCCACTGTCGCCACATGCTTGTTCAGGCGGACGGGCTTCCTTTGTAACCTGAGTCTGTTTAGTATTTATATCTGATCTGATATTGATCCGATAACCTAATCGGGTCGTGGATCTGAGCATGAATTAGCCGCGTCTAGCTGCCGTCTCATCAGACTCGGGATGTTTGCTGCCTAATTAGCTGAGTGTCATGCATGCATGGCGGATCAGAACCTGCAGGTTCTTCCACTCACCAGGGCGATGGAGAACCGCTCCTCCAGCTCCGCCGGGTCGGGCATCGGCAGTCGGACCGGGGCGGCTCTGGACCGGATCACGGCCAGCTGGCTCTCCATGCTCTCTGTGTTCCCCATAACACACACACACACACACCCCCACACACACCGAGGCAGAGGAGCGACCACAGCGGACGCAGCGAACACACCCACCCGGACCGCCGCGCTCAGACACACAGCAGCAGGAACATGTGGTCGGCCATGACGGACGGAGGCGGCTGGAGGCCGGGATGCTCTTCCTGTCCTCGAACGATGAAGATCCCCTCCTCCTCTTCCTCCTCCTGTCTGCCTCTTTGTCTCTTGCAGGCAGCGATGCTGCTGATGCTGCTGATGCTGATCCAGATGAAGCCCGGCTCTGCAGCCGTGTTGTTGTGTGTTTGGATGAAGCGTGTGTGTGTGTGTGTGTGTGTGTGTGTGTGTCGCAGATGAGCCGGTTAATCCTCCCCCTCTCCTCCCCCACACCAAGAAAGAAAGAGAGTCGGCCTCCCCCTCTTTGTCTCTCTCTCCCCCGGAGCCGCCGTCGTGTGGAGCTCGCTCGACCCTCCCTGCTCAGACAATGAACCTTCTGCCGCCCAGGCCCCGCCCCTTTGGCCTCACTGGGGGAGGTGGATAATCTGACTCTGGATCAGCTGCTGCAGCTTTCATTCATCACATCCATCAGGCCGCCTGCTCAAAGGAGCAGAACCGGGTCGGGTCTGGCTCATTAAACCAGCCAGAGGTTCTGATGGGCCCGACTGCATTTTTACTGCAGATTAAATTTAAATTCATGTTAAATTTAATCTCATCATCTTCAGATTAAAATCAAACTGATGAAAAGAAATGAAAGAGTTTTGATGGAGGAAACTCCTGATGTTCTGTGGATCGGCGCCCTCTGCTGGAAACTCACTAAACTAACAGGAAGACTGGACGCACCGTCCACTTTATTAGGTACACCGTTTAACAACTAAATATTTAACTACAACTTAAATATTAGCTCTGAAAATATTATATTTCTAACTACAGTATATATAGCACCATAAATATTTAGTTCTGAGTTGGCAGATTTATATAAACATAATTATTTTAAAACTAAATGTTTATCCAAGCTAAATATTTAGTTTATTAATTAGATATTTAGTTCTGTCAGAGCTGAATATTCAGTTTAAAAACATTTTAGATTTAGATTCAGCAGCAGCATCTTGGATCTTAATGAAACGAAACAAAAGATTGGATTCTGATGGTTCTGGAAGTTTCCATCATACTTTATTTCTCTTCTGGTTCTGGTTCTGGTTCTGGTCCAGGTCCAGGTCCAGGTCCAGGTCCAAAGCCCTAAGCCTGCTGTGTTCTGGTTGAGCAGCAGAGGGCGCTGCAGCAGCTTCCAGACGGACTCGGAGCCTCCTGGATGCTGCGGCTCTGCGGCGGCTCTCTGCGGCGTCGCCATGGGAACGCTGCTCTCTCTGCCTCCCGGCTGCCGATCCGCCGCGGCGGCTTTGAAGGAGCTGCCGGAGGTTCCTGAGGAGGAGGAGGAGAAGAAGAGGCGCTCTGTGCTGCTGCAGGCGCTGCGCTGCAGGAAGCGGCTGGCGGCGCTGGGCTCCAGGGGGAAGTCGGCCCCCGAGGGCCCCAAGGTCAGAGCGCGGCCCCGGCAGGAGGAGCAGATGTGCATCAGGAGGCTGGTGGTTCAGGTCGGTACCGGCTCAGGTCAGTCAGGAACCAGAACCTGGTCCCGTCTGATGAACTCTTCTTCTTCTTCTGCTGTCTGAAACATGCAGGCCTCCACAGGCGAGCTTCTTCACTGTCTGTCCGACTTCCTGCGCCGGCGCTGCGTCAAGCTGAAGGAGTTCCCGTCCAATCGGATCGTCGTCTGGCTCAGGAACGTTGAGCGAGCGCTGCTGCTGCAGGGCTGGCAGGTCAGGTTCTGGTTCTGGACCGTCTGTTGTTGGTCTGACCTTTGGATCCGATCTACTGTGTTCTCCAAGTTTCTGAGCTCCAAAAGTCCAAAATTCCCACCAAAAAATGTTTCAATTCTGAGATTAATCTCAGAAATTTTCTAGAAAAAACTTTAAAATTTCTGAACTCCAAAAGTTTAAAGATTTTAAATTTAAGATCTTACAAAATGTCAAAGTTTTTCTACAAAATTTCTGAGTTTTTTGGTGGAAATTTACTCCTTTTTCTATCTACAGTGGCATTAATAGGCTGTGGTACGTTGAACCGTTTCCACCGTCTCTCTCTCTGCAGCATCAGGGCTTCCTCAGCCCGGCCAGCCTCGTCTTCGTCTACCTGCTCTGCAGAGACGCGGTGGACGAGGACACGGCCTCGGAGCAGGAGCTCCACGCCACCTTCCTCACCTGTCTCTACCTGGCCTACTGTTACCTGGGCAACGAGATCTCCTACCCCATGAAGCCGTTCCTGGTGGAGTCGAGCCGCGACGTCTTCTGGGAGCGAGCGCTGGAGGTCATCGAGCGTCGGAGCGCCGACATGCTGCGCCTCAACGCCGAGCCGCGATTCTTCACCGAGGTTTTCCAGGACCTGAAGAGACACAGCGGCGGTTCCGGCAGCGGCGGCGGCGGCAGCAGCGGTGGCGGCAGCAGCGGTGGCGGCAGCAGCGGTGGTGGCAGCAGCGGCGGCGGTGGCAGCGGCGGCGGCGGCACCCAGAGGACGACGGACCAGAGGATGGACGATCTGGACTGAGAGAGCCTGACCCACCCAGGGCTGATGCAGCTTCCTGTTAAGGTTCCCATGGCACCTACACCGGTACCAAACTCTCAGGACCGGTTCTGACTCACCAGAACCTCCTCAGGTACAAATAGGTCCAGATGAAGGCCTGGACGGATCCGTCTCTGGGCTTCAGAACCGGACAGCAGGACACCAGAGTACACTTCATCTGAGTCTGGCTGTTTCCACACCTGATGGTCCGGTAGACCCGGTTCTACTGGAAATCAAAATGCTACATTTGCTACATTTTCAGCTGGTTTGGTTCTTTCAAACTGAACTGGGTCAAACAATCCAAACTAGCTGAAAACCTGTTCCCCTCCTGGCCTGTGGGGGCGCTGAAGGAAACGACACTAAAGACACTGAGCAAAACTTCCTTCTTCACCAAAAGGAACCAGATGGAAAGATGTCAGATTATATCGGTTATTAGTCTTTGGCTAAAGACCATGAGTCGTTTCTCCTGCTAGCGCTGGCTAGCACGTTTGTTTTGGTTGTATTACCCAGAATGCCCTGCGCCGTAGTCCACTTCCTGCTTGTGGAGCCGTCTGCAGCCCGCTTGGCGTTCACATTCGAACCGAATCCAGACCGAGGATTGATGACGCATTCTCACCTCCCCAAACGAACCGTACTTTGACTAGGCCAATGGACTGGATTCGGATTGAAGCGGATTAAACAGGGCTGGTGTGAATTCAGCACAAGATTACAGCGGATTACAAACAGAGCACCAAAACCTGAAGAACAAAACTATTTATTTACCCAAACAAACACGGATCTGTGAAAACTATGCAGTAGATTTATTTATTTTTCTAGCCTGTTAGCTTAGCATAGCTTAACTGTATACAACTCAATTTTTATCACCGCTATGCTAAATTACTTACCAAGTGAAAATGAATGAAACATTATAGACTGTCTAATTAAACAACCGTTTAAATACCTCCTTTTCTCATCTATGAAGTTTTAATTTGATTATTTTTAATCATTATTTACATCAACCCACCAAATGGGACTAAAGATATAAAATACATGAGCTGTAATTTCATGCATTTGCATGTAAATGTTCATTAATATGTAATGTCCCATTTTATAAAAATAAACTTGAAACAATCAACAAAATACATATCAATGGTTTTTAAAAAACAAGAGGAGATTTCTGCAGTTCTCCTCCCAACTCTTTTTACTTTAGTAAATTAAGGATTTTTTTTACATTTCCAACTAAAATAATTGAAATAATTATTTCTAAGTAGCTGTTGTTTACCTTGAGGCCTGTATATTTGTTTCCTTAGTCAAAGTCCAGCTCTAATTTTCAACAAGTTCAAGATTAGCAGTAGCCATGTAGCCTGATGTAAAACATTTAGTCAAAAGTTTTAATTATTGTTGTCAAACTTTATCAAACACTCCGTTTTGAATCTAAAAAACCTCAGAAATATAGAGAATTAATTCATTTAAAGTTAAAACTCAGTTTCACACAAATACAAACATTGTAGCATAAATGTTTGGCTGCTGAACTGGACCGTTCATGGTCGCCATCAAGCTAATTTCGTGTTAGCATCTCCACTAATCTTTTTAATAAACATTAAATTACCGAGACACATTAAAACATACCTTTATCTTGTCTTTTTTCCATTCTCCTTCTTTCTTTTTTAATCCTTTTTAATCCTTTTTGCGACATTGTTCTGCTAACTTTAAAAAAAATATTCATCTTTCACCGCAGCTCATGTTACCGCTGAGGCCTGATCTACGGCGGCCACCAGGGGGAACCCAAGAACAATTTATTTTTTTCTTTTTGCCGATATAAAGAATAATTTCTGAATACATGATCAAATATAGATTATTGATTTTTCTGGGGGCCCCGGGGCCTCAGCAGCCGCTTACATATAAATAACGCAGCATCCGGACTGTAGTTCCAACTATGGCCACCAGAGGGCGACAAACCCCGCTCTGAATATAGAGATGAGTTTTAGAGCTGCAGCTGGTTTCTGACTCCCACTGATGTTTTTAAAAGTAAGCTATAATTGATCATGATAGTAAAACGTAGATGTTTTGCATAGGAACGAGTACCGGAGCTGATGACAGAAATGAATAAAAACAACACAGAGAATAATGATTGTTTTCAGTACCATGTATTTCTAAAAATAAGTAAGTGAACATCATAAAAAACTAAACAGAAATATATACACAATACTGAAGTGAACTTTCAATATTAATGTGCACAAGGTTTCCTTAAGATGCCGAAAGACAGTCACAAATTTCCCCATTAAATGCTCAGTTTCCACTGCATTAAACAAACAGGACTAGTAAAATATCATCCTACTAGTTAACCAGACATTTTTAAACCAGTAACTCAATTTTTCTCAAGTTTAAGTGTCATTAATATTACACAGCATGCATTTAACTTACCAAGTTAAACTCAACATAGAAGGTAAAAAAGTTAACAACTGCCAGCTAACCAATTAGCATAAACAAACATTTTATTCACAACTCAACAATTTAATTTACAGTTCAGTTCATGACAAACGTCATGGCTCCAGACTCACTGGGTTCAGATCTTAAACATATTTGTGTTGTGAGCCTTAAAGTGCAGAAAGAACAAAAAGGATGAAACAGGAAGTAGTTTGGAAGTAGAAACCTGTTACCAGCTGAATGTGATTCTGATGACTGTCAAATTAAACATAACGGTGATGCATTTAGAGGAAACGGCCTAATTAAAGGCTGATTTTACCGAGTTACACGTGGAAAGTAAAGATGACAGAAAGCAGGTTCAGAGATGTTGAATAAAAACAGATAAATTTGCTACAAGAAACATCTGAAGAGTAAAAGATTTCATGGTGGAGTGATGATGCCAACCAATCTCAAGCAAGAAGGTTGTTGGTTCAATTCCTGGTGGATTTTAGAAAGTGCTTTTGTTTTGTCAACTGTTCTTGAACTGAAAATTGAAGAGTTAAATGTGCTAAAAGACTCTGAAAGAGGAAGTGACATCACAGTTTCACGTCAGAACGTCAAATAATGAGTCGTTGGACTCGGCAGACATGAGCGGCGTCATGTCGATGGAGTCGCTTCTGTCCCTGTTTCCAGGATCTTCATCCTGAACCTGCTCTCCTCCTGCAGAGACGACGGACAACGATCAGAAGAACAAAGAAACAAACTGCAATGAAACATTCAAATTCTGAGAACTTTGACTAGACCATTGGTCATGAACCTGGGATGAGCGAAACATTTTCTCCATTTCTCTGTTTTTGTAAACAAAACAGGAACGAGGCGTAAAAAGCTTCTGCCTGTTTTACTAAACCAACATTCTCAATCTGACAGTAATGTAGATTCAGTCGGACTCCTGTGTGTCGCACATCTCCGGCGCCATCTTGGTAGGCAAAGTGTAAAGCATAGAGGACACACAGATCCAGGCCAACCGACAGAAAAGATTATGAATATTATTTATTATAAAGTATTTCCACATTTCTGGATTTTCTACCCACTGAATGAAAAACAAACAGGTTTTAATCAAAAACTGACCAGACACACAGCTGCAGGTTTTATTAGTTTCATAAGAGTTTTATTAAAAGAAACAGATTTGGAAACATTTTCTTTTGCTTGATTTTATTATTTTTTAATAATAATTCATTATTTTTGTATGAATTATTGTCATTTTAGTCTTTAAAATACCAAAATTTCCACTGAAATTTGATGCACTGCAGACTAACCTTTGTATTTGAGCAGAACTGTGGTCCACGCCACCAGTTTCGTTTTCCTCCAGACGCCACACCTGTAGCTCTCTGCGGCGCCGGCTGCGGGTCGGCTCAGGGTCAGGCTGATGTCTCCCGTTTGCAGCAGGTCTTCATTCATCTTGGTTCTGGTTCTGTAGTGATGGTCCTGCTCTTGCAGCTGATCAGAAAGGAATCTATAAACATGAACAATCACCACCGGTTTCGGGTCGTAGCGCCACCACACTATTCTGGCGCCTTTAAGGAGATCAGGTGCCACTTTGAACGGCAGCTGGACTGACTCCGCCCCTTCCTCCACCTCCACCTGACAGTCTGAGAAAACAAAGATCAACAAAGATCAGCTGCTGCTTTTTTCTCACTCACTGATGTCTGTGGATATAAAACCAAACGTCACTGATAAGATTTCAACAACGTTTTCCTCTTTTACTTTAAAGAAATACAGCTGATCTGCTTTTTGGGGGCTCGTCCGGGATAAACAGAGAAACATTATAATTCTTCCTGTTCATTAATATTTGTTGTGATATTTAATATTAAACAAAAATGAAACTTATTTAAGCTTTTGATAAAATCAGTCAGTATAGCAGGCGTGTCCAAACTTTTTGTCAGATTCCAGCCACTGACCTTCGACCTTGAGCTGAACTTGCTTCTTGTACAGGATGTTTCCCTCCTGGCTGAAGATGCTGCAGGTGTAGATGTTGCTGTCTTCGTAGGTGAGGTGTTTCAGAGTCAGAGTGAGGTCTCCAGTTTGTGTCCAGTCTTTGTTCATCTCGGTTCGGTTTCTGTAGAACCGGTCCTGGTTCTCCAGACGGTCAGAACCGTCCTGAAACACGTGTACCATCTGGTTTTCACTGTCCTTCCACTCAACTTTACAAGACTTGAACAGCTTGGCTGAGGTGTGGAAGGGTAGCAGGACTTTGTCTGCACCTGAATCCACCTCCACCTGTTGGACTGAGAGAACAGCAAAAGCTGATTACCCAGAATGCTTCAGGAAAGTCTGAGTTAGATTGAGAGAATGTGAATCTGCAGTTTTAGCTTTTTAAAAATGTTGTTGAACTTCCTTGTTGCTGAAATGTTCTGCACTGATAAACCTGAGAAGGAAGAAGTGTGATGAGTTCATATGGCAGCTTCCACACGCCTGAACATGCTGAGGAATGCCACATGTGACAGCGTGTCTCTGGGAAGAAGACTGTTTCTATGTGTTGGGAAAAGCTCCAGGTTGTTTAAAGATCAGCATTGATTCTTCTGGATCAGCAATATGAACTCTAACATGCAAAACCACAAAATACTACCAAGTATTTAGCCTAGTTTATAGTGAAAATATATTATTACACTTAAAATAAGATGAAATTAATTTACAAGTAACTTTTTGGAAAAACACAGGAGCTTGTTTAAGTCAATAACTCGTTAATATCGAAGAAAAATTATAACTTTTACGTGGGAAATGATTGGTTATAAGTGAAACAATCTGCCAATGGAATTAAAACTTTTTCCTCAATATTAAGGAATTATTTACTTAAACAAACTCCTAGATTTGGCTGAAATGTTACTTGTAACTTAGTTTCATCCTATTTCAAGTGTAGCACAATGTTTACACTAGAAACTAGACTGGAATTACTTGCTAACATTTAGTTTTTGCAGTTTTATCATAATACTGACTTTTAATAAAGGCGTCTAAATGTTATTAAAACTATAAACATTCCATTTATGGTAGAAATATTGGTGATAAAAGTGAAACACCCAAAGACCAGACCGGAGGACAGAGTCGTGTTGCTATGGTAACTGCTGTAGCATAATGGCAACCTGAGAGAAGAAGAGCGGCGGCCATGACGGTTGAGCAGCATTGATAATGGACATCTCGGTTTATGTGAAACTCTGACCCCAACCCATCAGCTGACCTTTGACCTGCAGCTGAACCCGTCTCTTCATCAGGACGCGTTTCCTGTGGCTGTAGACGCGGCAGGTGTAGGTGTCCGTGTCGGCGCCTGTGGGGATCCTGAGGGTCAGGCTCAGGTCTCCCGTCTGCAGCGAGTCGACGCTCATCTCCGTCCTGGTTCTGTAGAACTGGATCTGTATCTCGGGGACGCTGTCGTGGTTCTGG
Source organism: Xiphophorus hellerii (assembly GCF_003331165.1). NCBI lineage: Eukaryota > Metazoa > Chordata > Actinopteri > Cyprinodontiformes > Poeciliidae > Xiphophorus > Xiphophorus hellerii. The sequence goes on along the minus strand of NC_045695.1, from coordinate 16,806,792 downwards.
TAGACGTGGACCTTGTTGCCGTGGCGATCCGTCCATTCCACCCTGGCGTCCCTCGGCAGGCGAACGTTGGTCCTGCAGGGCAGCAGGACGAACGGCTGACCGGAGTCCGCCTCGATGCTTTTGGTGTAATCTGAGAGGAGAAGAAGTTGAGCTTCACAGGAACCTAAACGACTGAAACGATTTGAACAAGTCAAGAATGGTCAAATTCTGACAACAAAACAAAAACAATAAAATTTGGGTAATTAGAAATGACCTGTCATTCTTTTAATAAGGCAATAAAATAAACATTTAATTGGCCTGGAAGTAATTTTAACTTTTCAGTTTTTGCTCACATGACAAAAAGTTTGGTTTAGATCATAAAACAGAAATAAAAAGTCATAAAACCAACATTCAGTCACCAATTGAGAAAATTATATTAATCAAACATGTTGGTCAATGTTTCGTTTATTCTGGTCCAAATCGTCTCTACCCGGCTGGGTTTGGGTCTGAACTCGTGGTGGAAGTTTGTTCTGGTCTCTCTGACTCACCTCTCCTGAAGTTGTGCCTAAAATACCAGCAAACGCCTCCAGAAGCCATCAGAACCAGAACCATCACAGCACCCAGCAGGATTCTGGTCCACAACCGTTCTGTGGAGAAAAATGAGCAACATCTTCATCTGCGAGCCGTCAGCTGCTGCAGCAGCAGGTTAGCTCCTGACCTTTGACCTGAGGCGTTGGCTTTGTGGAGGTTTGCTTTGTGGAGGTTCTGGGGTCAAAGGTCACGTTCAGGGTCAGGTTTCCTGTCTGCGGAGCGGCGGTTGTGGTTCTGTTGAGCTGGTACTGATCCGTCAGCTCATCTCCCCGTGTTGTGTTAGCGGTGGGCAGGCTGAGGTTGGATCGGGTCCAGGCCTCTGTAGAACCGTTCAGAACCAGCATCTGGACCGCAGGGACCAGCAGGGACACTGAGCACAGAGACGGCTGTCATGGCAACGGGCTTATGAAGCAGCAGCAGCAACAATGTTGACGTCATAAAGCAACAAAAACAAAAGATAAATCTGACTTTAAAGCTTTTATGGAAAATATTTATTTCCATATTTATTCAAACTGTTTCCATGATGTCACAGTCTGTTATCATACAGACAAACTGAAAAATTAAATAAATCAAGCTCCTCTGTGATCTCCCAGTGCTAACTGGAAACAACCAATCAGAGACAGGAGGCGGGGCTTAGCGCTGTCAGTCAATCTGGTGTGGTGCTGCCAGCTTTTCTCTGAATGCTAAAGCTAGCTAGCGTAGCCACTGATGACAGCTGATAAACAATTTTCCAGTAATGGTAAGTTGTTTCTCCAAAATTATCACATTTAGCACCTGGTACATGAGATTGATTGGCAGCGCTAAGCCCCTCCTCCTGGCTCTGATTGAAGTAAAGCACCAGAAACAACCAAACAGCAGTAGCAGCTCAGAGTGGAGATTGATCTTCTCACAGATTGTCTCATAATAAACTGTCATGACGGCTTCAACAAATATCTAAAAACATTTTAGAAAAGTTACAAACTGCAGCTTTAAATTTGTTTATTTTTCAGACAGATCTTCTTTAAAATATCTTTAAAGTTTTTATTGATACAAAGGAGCTTTTTGAGTCTCATTCCAGTGTCTTTCAGCAGCAGAATGTCAAGATATTTCTCCATATGTTGATTTAATTTTGGGAACATTGAGCATAATGACTTGTGCTAGTAACAAATTGCAGATATTTATGGACAAACACATAAAGAACTTTATCATCTGCATAGAGATGAACGTCTGAACTTAAAGCTGATCAATAAACTTTTATATAAACAGAAAACACCGCAGCTGACAGGCAGAGGTTATGAAAAATGATTTTAGATCCTGAACTCAGTCTGTCAATATTTACTCCAGTTTCAGCTGACATCATGAAGTACAGTGGACCAATAGAAAGACAGGAAACAGGCAGGAGGCGGGGCTTATTTAGTCTTCAAAGCTTCAACCAACAAAGAGACACAAATATCCAAACAGTCTCACTGATAAACTTCAGCTCCAGCAGAACTGGACCCAGAAGAACCGGATCTTACCGTGCAGGAGGATCCAGAACATTTTCTTCTTCCTGTCAGAACAAACGGATCAGAAACCTTCTGGACTCATTCTGGTGAAACTCTCTGCTGCTCGGCGGCTCCACATGATTCTGAACCGGTTCTGTTGGATCCAGAAACGAAAATGTTCATCAGAACCAGTTTGTCACGGTTCAGATCCCGCCCCCTCCATCAGCCTGCGCTCCGATTGGATGCTGGTTGATCTTAGAGCCTCGGGTTGAAGCTGTTCCTGCTGAAACAAGAGAAGAAGAAAAACGGCTTTAAAACGGACAAAATGCTGAGAAACTGAAGATTTATTTCTTAAGATGTTTGTTGTTTCCATGTCTTCAGTAATATGTTAGATAGACAATATTTTAATAAAGGAAACTAGAGTAATTTTTGTAGAATAAAAGTCTGTAAAACTTGTTGATGCAAGATAAAAACACAGTTGCTGAATTAAATAAAAATATTTCCAAAGCTCTGTTTGTGTTTATTATCCTCGTTTTAACTCTTCAACTGTAATCAATGATAAATACTTTGTTGTATATAAATATGCAAATATAATTTTTTTGTCTGTAAAACCTTAAATTAATCATAAATTTGCTCCATTCTTGAACTGTGGAACGACTGAACATGATGGATTTTACATTAAGTTAAGAAAATTATGGATTTCAGAATAAAACAATGTTTTCAGTCAGAGGCTTCTTCACATCGTTGTAACACAGACTGCTACAGGAAATCCTTCCTACCATCAGCCTCTACAACTATTAAAAAAAAGATTTAAAGTATTTTTGAATTTTTCAGGGTTTTTTTTTACTTCTGACAGCTGAAACTCAAGCAGAGTGACCCTTGACCCTAGGTTGAAAGGTCAGGGATTTAATTGACCTTTCAGAGATTCATTAAATCAAATTAAACTTTAATCAGATTCTGGTGATTATTTATAATTTCCAACAGATTTAGAATAAATCATTGAAATATTTTAGTTTATACTTTCTGACCCGTTTCAGCTGCTGGTATTTTTAAGTTTTTGTTGCTTTTTGCTGAACAAATAAAAACTATTCAGAACGTAAATTATTCCTGAGCTGAAAAGTCCAACGTGACCCAAACGCATCGTTCTGAACGTCTTTCTTCCTTATGGAGAAACTGACAGTCACTGAACTGGTCAGCATCGCCCTTTGCTGGACAAATTACAGAACTGCATCAGTTCTTCCTTACTGAACAGTTGATCTTTGGAGAGAATAATTAACGCTCATATTTAGACTAATGTGATTTAAACTGTCTTATAATCAAAAGTAGCGCACAAATATGCTTACAGAGGCACAAATACTCAGGCTGAGAGAAATTATGGGATGGAAAAAACATGAGAATAAATACCTGACAGGACCAGAGCACCTAAACGCAGCTGAAGTCCGAGGAAAAGTTGGGAAAAATCCTCAGGAATCCTTCAGGAACTGCTGATCCAGAACGTTTTGAGCCGCTACAGACGGGTCGGAACCACAGGAAGAGAAAGCAGCTTCAGAGCAGAGTTAACACTGTAAACAGCAAATCATTAACAGATCCAACATGATGTAGGAACCGAGCCAAACTCTGGAAGGAATCAACCAGGAAGTTGATGACTCAGCAGAAAACGGTTCAATGCAAAAATAACATTTATCTTAAAACAGAAACATCAATATTTTCTGCTCAGTACATTTTCCCAGTTTCCCCTGGAAATGGGAAAAATCCCCCATCATATGAAAACAAATTGTGAGTTTTAAATTCCATCTGATATGTTTATGAATTTGTGCTTGTTTGTTTAGAATGTTTTTAACATCGTTTATGTATTTTATGTTGTTTTGAGTTTTTAAATTCCCCCTTTGGGAGCCAGTCAAGATGCTGAACTGAACTAAATTCATCAAGTTAAAACAAAACCTCTTTTGCTTTGGCCATATTTCCCCATTTATTGTAAACAGAGTCTGATTTCTTCTGACTTTACTTTGGTCCCTGAACGTCTCAGAGTTTTATTTTCACTTTCCTCATTGCGACACAGTTTGGATTCGCCCCATAAATCTCAGTCTGTGGGTAAGAAACCTAAAATGTCTTTCTTTTTGAGCGGGTCAGGTCGTTTTAAGGCTCGTTGTGATCAGAATCAGCAGAAACTTTCGCTCCATAGTTCCCAGTAACAGAGTCCCAGCCAAACTGGGAGGGACTGGTGAAAATCTGCCTGCAGGACGCATGGGCAGCCTGGAGCTGGAAAACTTTCACAGGATCCATAAATATTTATATTAAATACTAACAATGTTGAGGTAAAACATTAATCATTGATGAGAATTTTAACATTTCATTGAGAAATGTAACTCAAAACGTCACGTGAGTAACTTCTTTAAAAACGTATTTTCAGAAGTACTTTTACTTTTACTTGTGTAATTTTACTATGACGTATTTCTGCTCTTACTAGAGAAACATTTCTGGATTTTCTACCTGCTGAATGAAAAACAAACATGTTTTTTCAACACGCATGAAGTTTTAAAGTTTCATAAGTTTTTTAATAAAATCTGGAAACATTTTAGTTTTCCTCATTTTGTTGTTAATTATATGAATTATTGACATTTTTATCCTTAAATACCAACATTTTCACTTAACATTATTACATCTGAAGATGTAATTTTTCAATATTAAATGATTGATAATTTGATCAGTCACTCAGTACTAAGAAATAATTGTAAAAATATGCTGAGCATGATCTTTGGTCCTCTGCCCAGCTCTGACTTTAATCAACAGAAGTCATGAAATAATCAGGGATTAATAACAATGTAATAATTTTTCATGTTCTACCTTGAATGTTTCCACCTGTGAGTTCATTACAACCACAGACTGAAATGATCTTACTGGGATTATAGTTCCCATAACTTTAAAGTAGAAGAAACATACATATAAATCTGAAAAGTGTGGCATGCTTTTGTACTCAGACTTTTGGATTTGGTCTCCACCAAAAGATAAAACCAGTTTTTATTTTTTCCTCAGACTCTCAGCTCTGATGATCTACCTTCAGATGTCACATTAAAACTCATAAGATATGGTTAATTTGTGGTTTTATTTTAGTTCTGAATCAATAATTTGAATGTTTTTATTCTTGAACTGTTTAGCTAACAGGTCATGTGGACGAGTGTCTCCTGACATTTTTCTCTCAATGCTTCAGATTCAACAAGATTCCTGAAAACAAAAAGTCATCAATTATTTTTTACTCTATTCATTCATTAAACAAATCATTTCAACATTTGATTCTAACTTTATTCAGAAAATAAATACAAATTCAATAAAACATGAACATAAAAAATGTAATTAAGTTGAAATATCAAACCTATTTGTGTTTCTGTTTTAGGTGAGAGGAGCGAGCGCCACCTAGTGGCAGCATGGATCAGTGTGAGGACAGAGAGGACAGAGTCCTTCCCTCTAAAATGTCTCTTATTGGGGAACATGAGGACCAGAGGTGAGGTCATGACCTTTACCTGGCCAGGAAAGGTCAAAGGTCAGCAGTGAAATCACCAAACCGTCTCCATTCACAGGAAGCTGTCAGAACCAGAACCAGAACCTGGACCCGGACCCAGCTGTGTTTCTTTGAGCAGCAACAACTCAAAGAGGTGAGCTGGATCTAAGTTTGAGTTTTTAAATTTTATTTTATTTTAATGTGTTCATGTGAGCCCAACAAAAATTACATTTACAAAATTACAAAATTTTATCACCTGAAGAAAAACTTTTCCTCTGAAATTTGATGATTTTATACAAATATATTGATGTGGTTATTGGAAAACAGTCCAGCCACGTTTTACCAGCGATCCATTTCTAACACGACCGTTTGTTATTCAGCAGGAGTCGTGCAGCTGAGCCCAGCTGTGTGTCGTGGAGGAGCAACAAGTCAAAGGACGTCATTATTCTGTTTAAATCGGACCAGCCTCCAGCAGCAAAGAGGTGAGCCGGGTCCAAACCTTCTGCTCCATCTTCTACTAACATGATCATCAAATATACCAAACTGGTTTTAATTCTGGTCAGATCTGATTTTCTGACCCACCAGAGGTTTTGTATTTTAAAGTCATCATGATTGAAGGTTTTCAGGGACTTTCTGGGTCTTTGGCAACGTTTGGCAGAAATGAGGAACCTAGAAAACTGTCCAGCCGCAGAACAAGATGTGAAAGTTTAACATTTAATGATCTAAGAGCTGCATCGTCCTGCTGCCATCTGAGATTTCAGCTCTGAGGAAACCACCTGTTGGATCCTGTCTTTGATTTTTATAGATTTATCTAAAGAAATGCCAATAAAACGCTGAGACTCTGAGGAGGTATATAACCTCTAGTGGTGCTCCAAGATTCCAGCAGTTGATTCCTGTCATTTTTTCACTCTAATTATGGAGAAAAGTATGAATTATATTAATTTTTTCCTTTAAAATTGACTGATTTTATTAAAATTTAAATCTGCCAGAGGTATGAATAATTTTGGGCTGAACTATAAAATCAGAGCTAATTTAAAAGCTAGTGTAATGATTTCTGCATAAAGAAGGTGGATGTTTTATTCTGTTCTGGATATTTAAACCTGAACAGACTTTCACTGCTGCCTTTCTTTCAGCGCTTCAGTCCCAATAATCAGTAAGCAGATCCTAAAATATCTCAGTATTTCATATTTAGATGCCAGCAGCAGCGTATCTAGGCCTGTTTTAGCTTTAGCTCTATAAAACTGTTTCTCAGCAGCCCTGCATCAGGTCGCCACCCGTCCCGTAAAATACGGAGTCGTCCCACATTTGGCTCATAACTGTCTGATAGAAACGCCTATAATACACACATCAACACCAAGTTCAACAATAATGACCAAAATAAAACACAGGAAGTATTAAGGTCAGCTAAATGGTGGTGGCGGAGCTAAAGGACCCCAGAACGCTACGGACCGCCGCTGAACGTCACCGTTGCCTAGAGACGCGATGAGCTGCCATCAACCCGCGTCTTTTTAAAACATCCTCAGGTACTACAGCCGCCAGCTGCTCACTGTAGCCAAATGTTACTTTTAATGTCCAAGTAGTTCGTTTAGTCTTTTTTTAATATATGATGCATCTGTAAACAAAACAAAACAAAAAAAATAACTGCGTTAATGAGACTTTTTTATTTTAACACGCAGTATTTGCTGTGAATTGTGAAGCCGCTGGGCTGTCCGGTGGTCCGACAAAATAAAAACCCAGAGAAGCTGCTGAGTGGAGGGAAAATCCTCTTCTGGTCCCAACAGGAAGTCAAACACTGATAACCTAATAAATTAAATTCTCAAACTTTAAATTCTAATAAACACCCAACACTGGACCTGGAAGACATTTTAAGTAAGAAAAATAAAAACCGATAAAAAATAAAATGAATTATGAAGTCTGTGTAAACAGAATTGTTCTTAAAAAAGGTTCAGTTGAGACCAAAACACCAGACTGAAGGCTATTCAACTAGTTTTTGGTAGAAAGAAAAAAATAAATCATGCAAATGGAAATAGAGCTCATTTTAATTCATTTACTGGTTATTGGAACAGAACAAGAGGCGCCGTCATTTTCTCCAACAACTGGGAATTATCCTAAACAAACAAACAAACAAATCTGAGGATAAAGTATGAATGTTGCTGCTGACCGGCCGGACTTTAAGAAAAGGTCATCCAGGCCTTCGTCCAGGGCCACAAGTTTTGGGGACCCTAAAGATTCAGGATGTTTTTTTAATGAATGTATAATTAATATTGTAGCTTACATAAAACTCATTGGAACATATCGAATGCTTTATTATTGTTTCTTACTGTTAAAGGGGAGTTTTTCCTTTTTACTGTCGCCCCCTGCTGGTCAGGAGGAGAGTGGTTAAAGATAACAGGCTTCCTTAGGTAGTTTAAAAGTTTCTTAATTTGAATAATGACTAATATCAATTAGAATATATGTATGACTGAAATAAAATACCTTTTTTTTAAGTGATATTTACTGCGAGTTAGCAGTAAAGAGATACAGTAGACTTGGACTTAGACTTAGACTGACTTTATTGTCATTTTGCATGCACAGGGTGAATACAGAACAAAATTTCGTTGCATACGGCTCAGAACAGTAATGACAGGAATTTAATTCTTGATATAAACTGGAGCAGTCAATGATTCTTGGGACCAAACCAACATCAGTTGACCAAGAGTAAGTTTAGCTGCATAGTTGTGATAAAGATCAGGATGAGAATGAAAAGCTCGACTGATTCAGTTTCTAATGTATCCAGATGAGGTAACATATTCATTTGCCTAAAGCTAAAACCATGTTCAGATATTTCTGCTCTGCTATAAAGCTGCAGCGCCCGACTCCACAGAGACGTCAACAGGTCGGGAAGACAACAGGACGAGTGCAGCTTTCAGCTCAAACCCGTCAACGACTCAGAATCAAACCACCACTTTTCAAAAACTCACTTGTAAATATCACTTAAACATGAATACCTGCAGCATTCCTATTTAATAACCAACAACCCATCGCCTGGTGGAGGGCAAATAAAAGCCTGGTGGCCCACCAGGCTGATAAAACACTGGGGGAGACCCTGACTTCCATCTATAGTTCTAGTCTTAAACAGGAAAACCGTCTATATTTCCAAGCGATCTTTGGGCTGCTCTTGGTCCGATCCCTCACCGATTGCCACGGTGAATCTGTGGCAAACGGAGCCGTCAAAGGGATGAAGCCTCTGATGGCTCCTAGGATCACTGGGACACTCAAACCCCTCCACCACGATAAGGTGGCAGCCCACGGAGGGGAAAAAGAAAACCAGAAACAGTTATGGCTCTCTGATGTTAAACCAAAGACCTCACAGTATTAACTGGTCCAAAATGGCTCCCTTGAGTCAACTTGGTTCTGGTTCTGTTGTTTTATTCATGTTCCTTTACTTACAGACTGGCATTGTACAATCTGAATTTGAAAGTTTTATTACAGATCAAACTGGACATTGTGTAGGAAAATAACACCTTTATATAAATGGACAGTATTAGCATAAACAAAGCTTTAGTTTATTTTCTCCACAGAAACTACACCTGGCCTGGCGTTCTGATTGGCTGTGGTTCCTTCCTGGAGGAGGACGTTGGCTGACATGACGCTGCCAGCCGACCCTTCTCTGTCTCCTGCTGCCAACGTTTCCATGAACGTAGTAAGTTCTCCTGAACAGTTGCTCTGTTGTGTTTCTGCTCCGTCTTCTCTCAGCTCCAGTCGGTCCTGGCAGGTGGCTGCAGATACTGAGCCCGGTTCTGGTTCTGCTGGGGGTTTCTTCCTGTTAGAGGGGAGTTCTTCCTCTCCACTGTTGCTACATGCATGCTCAGAATGAGGGACTGCTGTAAAGTCAACAACTCAACACAAGCGGTTTGCTGTCGCCCCCTGCTGGTCAGGAGGAGTGAATGCTGTAAGTAACGACTCCATACAATCTGCTGGATTTTCTTTGGTACAAACCTCTTTAATTAACTGAATCTAAAATATTAAAAAAGTAAAATCAACTGGAATCTGACTGAATTGAAATAACTTTATAAAATGCTTTGACAACAACACTGTGAATTAACGTTATAAATACATATTGAGTTTCTTTATTTTATTGTTTAAGTTGAAGGTTTTTGTATTGATTTTTTAAAGTTTTTGCATTTTGTTTTGAAGGTTTTTGTATTGATTTTTTTTTAGGATTTTGTATTGATTTTTTTAGGATTTTGTATTAATTTTTTAAGGATTTTGTATTGATTTTTTTAAGGATTTTGTATTGATTTTTTTAAGGATTTTGTATTGATTTTTTTAAGTTTTTGTATTAATTTTTTAAGGATTTTGTATTGATTTTTTTAAGGATTTTGTATTTTGTTTTGAAGGTTTTTGTATTGATTTTTTTTTAGGATTTTGTATTTTGTTTTGAAGGATTTTGTATTGATTTTGTTTTGAAGGATTTTGTATTGATTTTGTTTTGAAGGATTTTGTATTGATTTTTTAAAGATTTTGTATTGATTTTTTAAAGATTTTGTATTGATTTTTTTAGGATTTTGTATTGATTTTTTTAAGATTTTGTATTGATTTTTTTAGGATTTTGTATTGATTTTTTTAGGATTTTGTATTGATTTTTTAAAGATTTTGTATTGATTTTTTTAAGATTTTGTATTGATTTTGTTTTGAAGGATTTTGTATTGATTTTGTTTTGAAGGATTTTGTATTGATTTTGTTTTGAAGGATTTTGTATTGATTTTTTTTAGGATTTTGTTTTGAAGGTTTTTGTATTGATTTTTTTAAGTTTTTGTATTTTGTTTTGAAGGATTTTGTATTGATTTTTTTAGGTTTTTGTATTGATTTTTTTAAGATTTTGTATTGATTTTTTTAGGATTTTGTATTGATTTTTTTAGGATTTTGTATTGATTTTTTTAAGATTTTGTATTGATTTTTTTAAGATTTTGTATTGATTTTTTTAGGATTTTGTATTGATTTTTTTAGGATTTTGTATTGATTTTTTTAGGATTTTGTATTGATTTTTTTAGGATTTTGTATTGATTTTTTTTAGGATTTTGTATTGATTTTTTTAAGTTTTTGTATTTTGTTTTGAAGGATTTTGTATTGATTTTTTAAAGTTTTTGTATTGATTTTTTTAGGATTTTGTATTTTGTTTTGAAGGTTTTTGTATTGATTTTTTTAAGTTTTTGTATTTTGTTTTGAAGGATTTTGTATTGATTTTTTTAGGTTTTTGTATTGATTTTTTTAAGATTTTGTATTGATTTTTTTAGGATTTTGTATTGATTTTTTTAAGATTTTGTATTGATTTTTTTAGGATTTTGTATTGATTTTTTTAAGATTTTGTATTTATTTTTTTAGGATTTTGTATTGATTTTTTTAGGATTTTGTATTGATTTTTTTAGGATTTTGTATTGATTTTTTTAGGATTTTGTATTGATTTTTTTTAGGATTTTGTATTGATTTTTTTAAGTTTTTGTATTTTGTTTTGAAGGATTTTGTATTGATTTTTTAAAGTTTTTGTATTGATTTTTTTAGGATTTTGTATTGATTTTTTTAGGATTTTGTATTGATTTTTTTAGGATTTTGTATTGATTTTTTTAGGATTTTGTATTGGGTTTTGAAGGTTTTTGTATTGGTTGTTGGTGTTTTGAACATCTTTATATTGACTTTTGGGGTTTAACATTTTTGTTATTGGTTGTTTGTTGTGCATTTGTTGGTTTAAGTATTAAATTTTATATAGCGTCAATTCACAAAAATGTTGTCTCAATGGACTGAAATAATTTTAGTTCACCCACATATATTCCAATTTCTATTAATTCACAGTAAATTAAAGTTAATTATAGTTTAAGAGGTTTGTACCAAAGAAAACCCAGCAGATTGTATGGAGTCATCACTTACAGCATTCACTCCTCCTGACCAGCAGGGGGCGACGGCAAACCGCTTGTGTTGAGTTGTTGACTTTACAGCAGTCCCCCATTCTGAGTACGCATGTAGCGACAGTGGAGAGGAAGAACTCCCCTCTAACAGGAAGAAACCCCCAGCAGAACCAGAACCGGGCTCAGTATCTGCAGCCACCTGCCAGGACCGACTGGAGCTGAGAGAAGACGGAGCAGAAACACAACAGAGCAACTGTTCAGGAGAACTTACTACGTTCATGGAAACGTTGGCAGCCGGAGACGGAGAAGGGTCGGCTGGCAGCGTCATGTCAGCCAACGTCCTCCTCCAGGAAGGAACCACAGCCAATCAGAACGCCAGACCCAGCGTAGTTTCTGTGGAGAAAAATAACCGAGAAACAAAAATGTTAACAGTTGAAAAATGACTGATTTATCCTCCAGTAACCTAAACCAGACATTAAATTCTAACTAACCTTTAACAATGAAAGACAATTTAAATGTATAAAAATAACATTATGAAATTTCTAAACAAAATTATCCTAGACAGAAAAAAAAAGAAACCGAGTTGTTTCAAGTTCAGTCATTTTCTTTTGTCCGTCGTTGGGAGGCGATGAAGGACGAAATCGGATGATCCAGGAGGATTCCTGAAGGACCACAGGACACCAACTCAGAATGAAAATGTCACTTTTCAAAAGATCACATATCAATATCACAAAAAAAACAGCAGAATCACAACAGCACTTCATGAGGAAGACTGATGAGAACATTTCAAGTCAAAATGGAGAACAGGATCAGGGAGCATCTGCCTTACCTGCTCATCTGGGAACACTTCTAGGGTGTCTTCCAGGAAACCTGCCGAGTCTGGTGATGGGGTCACTGAGGTCATCCATCAGCGGGAGGCGATGAAGGGCTTTTCCATCCATCCATCCGTCCGTGGCGATGAAGGGCTTTTCCATCCATCCATCCGTCCGTCCGTGGCGATGAAGGGCTTTTCCATCCGTCCGTCCATCCTTGGGAGGCGATGAAGGGCTTTTCCATCCGTCCGTCCATCCTTGGGAGGCGATGAAGGGCTTTTCCATCCGTCCGTCCATCCTTGGGAGGCGATGAAGGGCTTTTCCATCCGTCCGTCCATCCTTGGGAGGCGATGAAGGGCTTTTCCATCCGTCCGTCCATCCTTGGGAGGCGATGAAGGGCTTTTCCATCCGTCCGTCCATCCTTCGGAGGTGATGAAGGGCGAAATCAGTGACGAAAACAAGATGATTGGGAAGAACCAGATCAGGGAGCATCTGCCTTACCTGCTCATCTGGGAACACTTCTAGGGTGTCTTCCAGAAAACCTGCTGAGCCTGGTGATGGGGTCACTGAGGTCATCCATCAGCGGGAGGCGATGAAGGGCTTTTCCATCCGTCCTTGGGAGGCTGTGAAGGGTGAAGCCAGAGACAAAAACAAAATGATTGAGAAGGGTTCTTGAAGAACAGGACAGGAAGACAACATGATGGGTGCAGGTTTAAGGTCAAACTCTTTAACGACTCAGAATGAAGATGTCACTTTTCAAAAAACACATTTATGAATATCACTTAAACCACAAAATACCTGCACCATTTCTTGAGGAAGACTGCTGAGCCCGACGGTAGGGTCACTAAGGTCAGCCATCAGCGGAGGGGCGATGAAGATCTTTAGACGCGGTATTATCCTTCCATCATCCTGCGGTTGTTCGCACACCTTTACACTTTGTTCTTGACTTTCAATAGGCGACCTTTTAGAATGAATTACACATATTTGATTACAGACTAGAGAAAACAGGATCTTAGACTTAGACTTGTACTTTATTGATCCTTTGGGAAGACTCCCTCAGGAAATTGAAGATCTGTTCTGGTTGCTGTACCCAAGATCAGAACATCTTCCCCTCATATAACCTACCGTGTTTTTCCTGCAGGGAATGGATTTACCGTTTCGTTGTATTCCTTTGTTACCAATTTCCTTTAACTCATCCGACGACTTCAAAGCCTTGAGAAGTGGCTTCAAGAAGTAGCACGCAACATTTCCTTTTGTTGGGTTCAGAGTCCAATACCATAGTGCCCATCTTGATACCAACATTAACTACCAGTCTGAGGCCATCTGGTGTTTCCAGTCTCCATCTCAACAAAAACTGCTGACTGGCTTATAAATCCCCTCAGTCCACATCCATGTGGTGTTGACAAGACCTTAAACGCTCAACCATGAGCTCAAAACCAGTCTCCGTCACCGTAAGACACATCGAGGATTCAAGTGGTGACAGTGGAGAAGAAAAGCATCCTTTTCACAAGAAGACTTTCAAAAAAACAGAAAGAAAATTTAAAAAGAAAACTGCAGTTATCAAACATTGGTTAAAAGTTACATAAGGTAAAGCAATGCCTCATACTGAGGATGCATGCAGTGACAGTGGAGAGGAAAATCTTCCCTTTAACAGGAAGAACCCTCCAGCAGAACCAGAAGTTGGCTCTATAAGAAAGGCCATCTGTCACGACCCCCGGGGATTGAAAAGATAGAATAAAGAGAAAGACAGAAAAAGAAAAGAGGATCCAGGAGGATCCTATAGGAGAAAAGAGTTGGCTGCAGCAGAAGGTCCTCTGGTGGCTTCATCTACAGAGAAACAGTTTGTGTGATTTTAAAAGCTAAAGGGAGAAAAGAAACAGTTAGGTGAACCAACAGGTCATCCAGCAGCTTAGTCTAGGAGGAAAACTGGGTTAAAAACAAACTTAACACTGAAAGACGGGTCCAACTGGATCATCTCTGGAAGGAAACCTGAGTTAATCTCAGATTTAAACCTGCAAATAAGAGGTGGTGGATTAGACTGTGTAAACCTCACCTCTGACCTCTGACCTGCAGCTCCAGCAGATCTCTGTTGACCATCGTCGTCCAGAAGAAATGAAATGAAATGAATCTGTCCGCCGAGTCGACGCAGAAATAAATCGATTTTCACGTTTATATTGTTGTTGAACGCGAATAAAATTTGTTGAGCTATTAGATTATTACAGTATGGACGCCATTTTAAGAATATTTAGATTAGATTTCAAACTAAATATTAAGTAGATACAAAAAATAAAAATGTATGTAGAAATGTAAAAGACCTTATTTTCACCCAAAAATATATTTGATAATATTCACAGAAAAGATAATTATCTTAATGCAGCTATATTAATGTCAACATAGCCACATTAAATTATTACTAATAATATGCAGGTATGTTATCAAGGATTATGATGGTGATATTTATTATGCCTAAGCTGAATCACTTCCTGCATCCTCTAAAATGTTGCCAAATCTTTGGCAGCCATCTTTCACATCACAACTGACTTTCAGCCATGAACTTCAGATTCCAACATGCTAGTTACACCTAAACCTTCCCAGGTCACATGACCACAGCAGTAAACAGCAAAAAGACCCAAGACAGAAGGATTTTCAACAGCAGAATCCTTCTCAGCGCATAGATTCTCAGCAGAGAATCAAAACAAACCAGCATAGCCAAACGCTTCAGCATCAAACCCAGCAGCAGCTCTTACTTTGAGATGTCTTCTGGACCCGCCATTGGAACAGTTCTTTGACTTAACAAACCTTTGATGGGTTGGGCGGATCCGCCAGGCACCTTGTAGCGATTCCTCAGCTTGAGGGAAGCGATCCTCAGCTTGATTGAAGGGAATCCTCAGCTTGATTGTAGTTTATCCATAATCGATCAACTGCTGGCTCCAGACGCCATTTTTTCCTCATATTTCAGGGACGCCAGCACCCAAACAAACCATCGCTGCGATGCCATGGTCGGGTGGCCTTCTGCTGCTGTTTAATCACAAAAAAAATGGCTTCAATAACTTAACCCTCTTATAAACAACCCGTCGCCGCCGTCAGGATTCGGCCTGTGTACTTCCCATTGCCGTAATTCCTGAACAGTTCATCATATAAAAATTTTTTTTTTAAAAGGGTAGAAAAGCTGAGACATTGTGCTTTCATGGCATATATGATACATGACGGTAGCCACCTGGGAAATGTTTGATATGAGCTTGACCAATCACAAGAAAGATTCTCCGTCTTATTTGTCACCCAAGCTACTCTGCATCATAACTCCTGAATGGTTGGTAGCATTCAAAAAAATCCAAAAGTATTAGAAAGTGCATAAAAAGGGCTTTTCAACTGTGTATGACATGTGCATGTTGCAGGAGACATTACAGAAAATATTTCTGTAACTACAGAGTTTCCCTGCGGAGCTTCGTATTGTACAACTATGGAAATGTCTAAAAGAAAATCAACCAGACTGATAAATTATCTCAGAAGAGTAATATCTGAAGGCAGTGAACATGAGACATATATTCCAGCAAACCAGGTTATGTAAAATGTTTGTACAAAATAAGGTTTTTCATTTGAATGCTACACAACTATTAGCTAGATGTTAGCTTCATCTTGATTCCTGCATAATTTGTACAATAAATATTTACTATGCTGAAAATAAAATCGTGAGCTTCCAAAAAGAATGCCCCAATTAATATTTTTACCAAAAGTGATTTTGGGGAAGAAAAAAAAAAAAAAACGCACTTTTTTTGGCCAAAAGATGAATGGGGGGGGGAACCCGTCTCTCGCCCTTTGACCCCTGGAGATGGATACCAGCACCCCTCTGTACCTGCAGTGTGCTAGATAAAGTATGGATGGATGGAAATAAAAATCACTTTTGGCAAAAAGTGATTTACACTTTCACTGGTGCCAGCTAGAAAGGAACTGCTGCAGAGCCAACCACAAAAAAAAAAAAATTAAAACGCCTGAAATAATTTAATAAAAAACAGGAACAAAAACGTGTAAATTGGAGGCCAGGTTTCAGTTTTCTCTGAATTTATGTAATATAGTTAACAGCTGAAACTGTTTGCCCCTGTCATCTTAGTTCTTCACTAATAAACCTGGAAATTTCAATTCTGATTTTTAAGCTGTTCACAGTTTTTAATAGACAGAAATGTTTAATAACTATCAGATACTGACCGCTGAGATTGTTCAGGGAAAAAAGGAGCAAAAATACAGACTCCATGCACATTTCAGAATTTTACAGCCATAAAATACATTTTTTAAAATTTAAAAATAAAAAAACAGGCGGCCCAGTTATAATTATGGCCATAAGACGAAAACAAACAACTTCAATAAAGGTTTCTGCAATATAACTTACCTTGTAACAAACGCAGTGATTTTAAAGATGGCGGCCCTCGGCCTGCTTGTCTTCATCAGCAGCCAGACAAACCACCGCTGAGACGCCATGGCCGGGTCGGTCCTCTGCTGCTGTTCAAACACACAAAATCACCTCCATAACTTAACCAAGGACAAAACAAACAACTTCGAATAAGGATTCCGAAAAATAACTTACCTTGTAACAAACGCAGCGATTTCAAACATGGCGGTCCCGCGGCCTGTTCGCCCACTCCACCTGATTCTCAGCAGGTGTGTTTAGGCGCCCAATCAACACGGAGACGATTTCAGGTGAATCCGCAGAAGTTTCTAGTTTTTTAGGCTGGGCGTCCACTTCAGCGTCCTGGGAGAAAAGGCCATTTTAAAACCCGGGTTCCAGGGCGGATGAATATCAGAATACTGGTTTAGTGTCTCGGTGCGGCCTGGTCGAACTGGGCCTTTTAAACGCTCACGTCATATTTCTATCCAGCACGGCGCATGCGCCTCACGCGCGCTAATTAAAAAAACAAACATGGCGCCGTTTGGCAGTAACCAGATTTGACAGCTTTCAGTCCAAACTCAAAGTAAAACCCGTAAAACCAGCAGAATAGCAAAAAGGAAAAAAATCTGATCCTTAGAAGCAAAAACGCTTTTAAAAATGTGAAAAGTGAAAAGAGGCATTATAAGCTGAACAATTTCAGAGAGGATGGAAACTGTGGGGCTCTAAAGAAATTACACTAAATAAATATCTTTTTTAAATATTCAGTGGTAGATATTTCTTCTTCACAATTTTCTTTTTAAGGTATTATTAAAAATACATAAAAATTATTTTAAATAAAAATTAATTAAATGAATTAAAAATTATGGTACTTTAACTGCTGTATGGAGATAGGATCACACTTTCCATCTGCTAAATCAGAGACCTGCAACCTGAATCTCTGGAGACACAAGTGGCTCTTTGTTCACATTATTAAATGATGAAATATTAATCTGTTTTTGTTTAATTCTTTTTTTAAGTGTCTCCATAAAAACACTGTCTGCACGGCCCTGTGGTGAATCTGGTCTAGAACCAGCCTCTAAAGAAAACAGTAAAGATATAAAAAAAAAAAAATTCCCTTCTCACCCACCGCGGGTGGTTCTTATCCTCTGAGCTCGGGTCCTCTACCAGAGGCCTGGGAGCTTGAGGGTTCTGCGCAGTATCTTGGCTGTGCCAAGGATTGCACATTTCTGGACTGAGATGTCTGATGTTGTTCCTGGGATCGGTTGTAGCCATTGGTCCAGTTTGGGGGTGACTGCCCCGAGGGCCCCGATGACCACAGGCACCACTGTGGTCTTCACCTTCCAGGCCCTCTCCAGTTCCTCCCTGAGGCCCTGGTATTTCTCTAGTTTCTCGTGCTCCTTTTTCCTGATGTTGCAGTCGCTTGGTATTGCTACATCTATCACAACGGCTTTCCTCTGTTGTTTATCCACTACGACAATGTCTGGTTGGTTCGCCATTACCATTTTGTCTGTCTGGATCTGGAAGTCCCACAGGATCTTAGCTCTGGCGTTCTCCGCCACCTTTGGGGGTGTTTCCCACTTTGATCTCGGGGTTTCCAGTCCATATTCTGCACAGATGTTTCTGTACACTATGCCTGCAACTTGGTTATGTCGTTCCATGTACGCTTTCCCTGCCAGTATCTTGCACCCTGCTGTTATGTGCTGGACTGTCTCAGGGGCCTCCTTGCACAACCTACACCTTGGGTCTTGTCTGGTGTGGTATATCTGGGCCTCTATTGCTCTGGTGTTTAGGGCCTGTTCCTGGGCGGCCAGGATGAGGGCCTCTGTGCTGTCCTTGAGTCCAGCTTTTTCCAGCCATTGGTAGGATTTACTGATATCAGCCACTTGGGTTATTTGCTGGTGGTACATCCCATGTAGGGGCTTGTCCTGCCATGATGGTATCTCTGGCACCTCAACCTCCGTTCCCTGTTGTCTGAGATATTCACTGAGCACATTGTCTGTTGAGGCTTTGTCCCTGATGTATTTATGGATCTTAGTTGTTTCGTCCTGGACTGTGGTTCTCACACTCACTAGTCCTCTGCCTCCTTCCTTGCGGCTCGTGTACAGTCTCAGGGTGCTGGATTTGGGATGGAATCCTCCATGCATTGTTAGTAGTTTTCTAGTCTTAATATCAGTGGCTTTTATCTCCTCCTTTGGCCAGCTAATTATTCCAGCAGGGTATCTGATTACTGGCAGGGCATAGCTGTTTATTGCGCGGATTTTGTTCTTGCCATTGAGCTGGCTTCTCAGGACTTGCCTTATTCGTTGGAGGTATTTAGCTGTGGCTCCTTTCCTTGTGACCTCATCGAGGTTGCCATTTGCTTGTGGTATACCTAGGTACTTGTAACTGTCCTCTATGTCTGCTATTGTTCCTTCTGGGAGTGAGACCCAGAAGGAACTGGGTCTTCTATATATATATATATATATATATATATATATATATATATATATATATATATATATATATTTACATGCAAAATATGTGCAAAATATTTGGATAAATAATGAGTTAGTCTGATCCTGGTCCTTAGCCTTGTTAATTACTCTTATTGCTCTTTTTTGAAGTTTGATTAGTGACTGTTGTGTTGTTTTGTAATTAATTACCCAAATATCTCTGGAGTCACTTAAATAATGTCAAACTAAAGAACAGTGCAGAATGTCAGGCTGGTTCTTTACGAAGAAAAAGGTGTTTTGTCCTGAAACTATGACAGACCCACTTCATGAACTGTGAACTGAAATAGTAAAAGTCTGACTCATAATTTCTACTTTTCCACAGATAGATAAACATTCTTGTTTAAAGAAAAAAGGCCAACAGCCACATAACGTTCAGATAAAAATTTCTAAGTATGATTTTCAAATAAAGTTCTACCTTGTCTAATAAATAAATGTCTACCTTGATAATAAACTGGTTTTAGGTTTATTAATCCTATGAATTTAGTAAAATGTTCTTCAAATGACTGGAAATGCAAAGTTTTAAGTAGATTTTATTTTAATTTCCACTCTAGGACTGTGTGACTCCACAGCTGCTTGTGTCTCATTAATGTTAGCAGATGTTAGCAGCTATGATGTAATCTAGAGATTCTGTTTCAAACTGAATTTATTCACCTCTGGAAAAAATGTAAAGTTTCTCTGATTTTACTCTTTATGTTTGAGTAAAATGAACATTGTTCTTTTGTTTGTGAATCTATGTAAATAAGCAGTTAGATGTAGAAAACTGCACCAACAAATATCTTCTCATGGGTCTTAGCCCTGCTGGGGGCTCAGCCCCCCTAAAGGTCAGATCCTAGAATCGCCCCTGGATGCCAGTGTTCCTGTTAAACGCTGATGGAACCTGTGCTGCCATTTTTAAGGTTTAAAAAACTAAAAAAACATTTTTATTTGACTTCAGTCTGGATCTTTGTGTGTTTTTTTGATAGGAAGAGGCTGAAAAATGACGACCAGCTTGAATCTAAACTAGAACATCTCTCCTCTGATTACCAAAGGTAAGACTATTATGCCAAAAATGAAAGGAATTTTATTTATGCATCAGTTTTAAGATAAGAGTTGTTTTCACAGACTTGAACTAAAATCCTTAACCTTCAACAAGTACAGTTCCTTTTCTCTCCCTCTACTTCGTACTGTAATCATTAGTTTTCTTTCATTCCTGAGAGCAGCGCACCAGTGATAAAAGTAAATTTTAGTGTTTTATGAGATTTAAATTCATTAGGAACTGTTACTGGGTGGATGTTTTAGGTGAAGATATGCAGAAAACTGTGCTTCAGTGTAGGAGAAGTGAAGATGTAGATACAAAACTAATTCTGACTCAGATCTGCAGCGAAGCATCATCTAAGTTTTTCTCTGTGTGGACAGACAGAATATGGGTCAATTTGTCCTGGTTCCTCCACAGAGTGGACCAGCAGAGCTCAGAGGTTCCCACTGGTCCGTCTGTCCAGCTGCATCAGACACAGCTGGACTCCATATTTATGGTCTGTACATTGGTTCTGTTCAGTCAGCATCATGCTGTTTTTTAGACTATCTGCCCAAGATGGATCTGATGTTTCCTTCAATTTTTATTCTGTTCCAGCTGCTGGAGGAAAACATTGTCACTTTTGTGAAGAACGAGCTGAAGAACATCCAGAAGGTTCTGAGTCCAGATGATCCAGGATCCTCAGAGGGTCAGAGTGAGGATGAGGAGGTGATGGGGGGTGAGGATGAAGAGCAGAGGAGGAGCAGCAGGGAGGCGGTGATGAAGATCACCCTGAACTTCCTGAGGAAGATGAAGCAGGAGGAGCTGGCTGAGTGTCTGCAGAGCAGTAAGAGGATTTCTAAAACAATTCTGCTATTATGTTGAATAATTAAAACATGATTATATGTGAAAATGCATTCATGCATCTATTTATAAAATGTATAAATCCATATCATAAATAAGCAGCAAAGTCCAACCTGCAGCAAACTGAAATCAAAGAAGAGAAATGAACAAATACAGAAAATCTTAATCAAACAGGGCAGCAAACAGTCGTATGAGCTCAATGACATTCTGGATTCAGCAGCTTTCTCTTGATTTAAACATCATCTGTGGTGACTAGTGTGCTGCTCATGAAATCTAAACTTTGGGAATTTACTGTATTTACAGTAAAATACTGTAAAAAAACAAACATAGCAACAATGCACAAGATAAAGACCCATTTTAGTATTAATTCTTGTACCCAGTACACCAAAAATGTTACACTTAACATTCAACTACAGATGAAAACCTTCAAAAGCATTCATACATATCTACCAAACTCAAACTGTGATGCAGTAACGTCAACACTGAGTGCCAGTAAATGGTACAACTGCTGCTGATCTGCCATGACATGTACTGTCCTACTGTCTACTGTCCATCTACATGCATCCAAATAGAAGAGGTGGCTATTCTATTTGCCACCTCTTCACAACCCATCAACCCATCAAACAAGGGGATGGGAAACAACGCATCCCCTTGTTTCACTCAGCTGCAGGCTTTTGATGCAGATCATGTCTAAAAAAAATCCTTGGCAAGGTTTTTATGTAGTTTTTCTGGTCTGTCCCTAAACAACCAACTATCCCAGTGTCCTCTGAATACTTCTGCTTAAGGCAGAACCTGGATTTCTACTGGAAGTTAGGTTGTAAAGAGTAGACAGGATAGTGGAGGAAATAGTTCCCAGGGTTGACCCAGTGCTGCATAATATTGTGTCCCAGTTAGCCATTTTTATTGGCCTTACAAGGTGTTGTCTCCATGCAGGGAATCATGCTGAAAATTGTCAACGGAAACTCAAGTCAAATTTGAAGACAAAGTTCCAGTGTGTGTTTGAGGGGATCGCTAAAGCAGGAAACCCAGCTCTGCTGAACCAGATCTACACTGAGCTCTACATCACAGAGGGAGGAACTGGAGAGGTCAACCAGGAACATGAGGTCAGACAGATTGAAACAGCATCCAGGAAACCACACAGACCAGAAACAACAATAAAACTAGAAGACATCTTTGTGAAGCAAGAGAAGATCAATCTGCAGAAACAGACATTTACAAGAGTGCTGTTGACAAGGCATTGCAGAGTCCTGATGGACACCTGGACTTGTTCCTGCGCTTCCTCATGGGTCTTTCCCTGCAGACCAACCAGAGACTCCTCGAAGGCCTGTTGAGACAAACTGGATGTTGTTCCCAGACCAATCAAGAAACAGTTCAGTACATCAAAAAGAATATCAGTGAGAATCTATCTGCAGAGAAAAGCATCAATCTGTTCCACTGTCTGAATGAACTCAATGATCGTTCCTTAGTGGAGGAAATTCAACAGCTGCTGAGTTCAGAAAGTCTCTCTGCAGAACGACTGTCTCCTGCCCAGTGGTCCGCTCTCGCTTTCATATTAATCTCATCCGAACAAAGTCTTGATGTATTTGACCTGAAGAAGTATTTACCTTCAGAGGAAGCTTTCCTGAGGTTGATTCCAGTGATCAAAGAGTCAAAGAAAGCTCTGTGAGTATGCAGCTTCACTTCCTTTGTTATGCAGATAAATAAAACAGTGGAATGAGAGAAAATGGCTGCCACATATCCAGTGTTTCTGTCTCTTATTTTTCAGCCTGAGCCAGTGCAATCTGTCAGACAGAAGCTGTGAAACTCTGTCCTCAGTTCTGGGCTCCTCTTCATCAAACCTGATTGAACTTGACTTGAGCAACAACAACCTGAGGGACTCAGGAGTTTCCCTGCTGTGTGCAGGACTGGAGAGTCCGCAGTGTGAACTGGAAACTCTGAGGCAAGAAACATGAGTTTATCAGCCTTTAAAATGCTTTGAGTCAAACCATTAAGCAATTTAGTGAAATGTACTTCATTTATATGAAGTACATTTATTAAAGATACATTTATTAAAGATACACATTTGGTAAAAATTGATGGTATCACTGTGTTAATGACTGAAAAATCCACAATGGTCACTGAAATAACTGAAAACTGACAATAAATCCTCTCTAACTTTTTCATATATTGAAATATGACCTTTTCAGGCTGAGCACCTGTAGGTTGTCAGGTAGAAGCTGCCATCATCTGTCCACAGTGCTGAGCTCCCAGTCCTCCAGTCTGATTGAGTTGGACCTTACAAACAACGATCTGAAGGATTCTGGAGTCAGCCTCCTGTCGACAGGACTGGCAAACCCAAACTGTAAACTGGAGACTCTCAGGTCAGTATTCATCAAAGATTTTTCATTTATAGGATTTTCATTTTCCAAATGCTTTTTTACTGCAACGTTATGAACATAGACTGCACATGCACTCTAGTATCACAAGGCTTCACAATGAGTGTTTTTACATCTAAAGCCTGTCAGGATGTCTGGTCACAGAGGAGGGCTGTGATCATGTGGCCTCAGCTCTGACCTCCAACCCCTCCCATCTGAGAAAGCTGGACCTGAGTTATAATGACCCAGGAGAAGATGGAAAAACTATACTGATGGCTAGATTTGAAGATGAGCGTTCCAGACTGGAGACTCTCAGGTACAGAATGAGTATTTTTCACCCAAACAAACTCTTAAAAGATTGTGTAAACACTAACCTTGAGCATCATTCCTCCTCCTTTGGTTCTTTAACGGTGAAAAAACATTTAAATTTATTTGAGTGTGAGCTTTCTAGGCTAATCCTTCCTGGATCCTAATGATCTGACTTTCCTCCTTTCAGGATGGAGCCTGCTGGAGTTCAATACTTGAAACCAGGTCTGAGGAAATGTAAGTGGGTTTTTAAACATCATTTTTCATCCTCTTCACATGAAGCTAATAACTACAAAGGCTAAACAGATTTTAGATCAATAGCTGCAGCTGGATTGTTTGTTCTCTCCACCAGATTCCTGTCGATTCACCATCGACACCAACACAGTGAACAGAAACTGCCAGCTGTCCCACGGCAACAGGAAGGTGACCCATGTGGAGGAGGATCAGCGGTACCCTGACCATCCAGACAGATTTGACTGGTGTCGTCAGCTTCTTTGCACAACTGGTCTGACTGGTCGCTGTTACTGGGAGGTGGAGCGAAAAGGGAGAGTTCATGTGTCAGTGAGCTACAGAGGAATCAAAAGGAAGGGAGACAGTGACAACTGTGAGTTTGGATACAACGATAAGTCCTGGAGTTTGTTCTGCTCTGATGGGATTTACTCTGTCTACCACAATAACAAAGGAACATCAGTTCGCCTCCACTCCATCCCCTCTTCCTCCTCCTCTTCTTCCTCTGCCACCAGCAGAGTAGCAGTCTATCTGGACCATCCGGCCGGCACTTTGTCCTTCTACAGAGTTTCCTCCGACTCTCTGATCCACATCCACACCTTCAACACCACATTCACTGAACCTCTGTATCCTGGGTTTGGTGTTGGCTTCAGGCCCGGTTCCTCTGTGTGTCTCTGTTTGGTTTAGAACAGGAAACACCTGTTCAGTCTGTCAGCATTAGCCTGTCATGGTACAATATTATATATATATATAAAACACAACAGCCGGGTTTCAATCATGAACATGAAACAGTTTAAAAAATGTTAACGAAGGCAACCACTGAGACTTTGTACAAAAAACTAATTAAACATGTTGGAACTGATTCATATCTTATAATTCACATTTTTATCACTAATGTCCAAATAATAACTGAGCAATAATTTGTGGAGTTTTACAGTGTGTGTCAGGATAAAATGAACTGATTAAAGTTCTCCAGCTCATTTTATCTCCAGCTCATTTCATCTCCAGCTCATTTTATCTTCAGCTCATCTTCATCTTCAGCTCATTTTATCTTCAGCTCATCTTCATCTTCAGCTCATCTTCATCCAGTCAGTTTCTGACTTTACTAAAGGAATAATCACTTCATCTGTCAAACAGTTGTTATTATGCAGCACAAAATGTTGCTGTTTGCATTTTTAAAGCCTCAGAATAATGAGGACATCCTGTTTAATTCAAAGACATCTCAGATGAGTCGGTTTTAAGACTCTGAACATTTTAAATCATATTTTTTGCTCTATTTTGCTTTGATTTTGTTTTCTTTTTGCCATATAAATGTATTTGCTCTTCATACAGTGATTGTTATTGGGTGACATTGGGATCAGTTTGTTACTGCTTAGTTTCTAATATATATAAATATAACAATGATCTTTAGCAATATGTGTCTTTCTGGTGTTTTTCTATCGTTTCTTGCAGTTACATTCAAATCAATCAGATCTATAACTGTCATTATTCATTTCAAGCAGCTTTATTAAGCATCTAATCTGTAAGTGTTGGTCATTTGATTTAGTCATTTGCTGAGACTGTAGTTACATCTTCTTCACTCTGGTGTCATGTTAGTTTTATTTCCTTATTATGTAAAACCATCCATTGATGAACTCTGGACATTTGTTACTCATTTTATTATTAAAACACATTTTCAACCTTTTAAGTGGCTTCTTTATAGTTTCTTTCTCAGCTTTACTTTGGCAGATATCTCAGAAAATATGTAAATTACCCCTTCATCTGCTGCAGGTTCCTAGAAAATGACATTTTCATTACAGGAACCTTCAACTAGTCCTAGATCTAATTTGTCTCCATCTGGTGGTTAAAAACACAAACTATGGGAGTAGAGTACAAATCTGATAAGCTTGTTTTTTTTAATTTTTTTCCGATCTTGTCAGGTATTATCCCTCGAAACCACGTGACCAGGTGTGAACTGATCCTCTGTCCCAGAACAAACACAATACTGGTGTGGCCAGTTTCACTGGTGAGTAGTGCGTGGAGTTATGGTTCAGAAAACAGGAAATAAAAGCAGAAATTCATTGTTCCCTTATTGGAGGTTTATTTCAGATCATATTTATCTGAAAGTTTCTGTTACAAATTACATGTTTATGTGAGCAACATTTTATTTCTGATTTAAATGATTAGTTTTAACTAATTCAGCCAATCTTCCATCATAAACTAGATTAATTTACTAATTTATTCTCTTCCAGTTTAACGTTGTTAAAACTTCTCACAGTTCTGATCAATGAGTTGAATGAAGCATTAAAATGAAAACGATCTGTTATATTTCTCTGACAGCAACACAAATTAAACTAAACATTATTAACTGCTTATTGCATAACTGTGAGCAACAGGGAAGCTATTAATTAGATGTTTTAGATTTAATAAAATATAACGCTACGTGGCTTTAAACCAGCAGGTATACTGACCTGCTGGTCGCCTCCTTCCTCTGAAAAACTACTTTCACTTTCATTGGAAAATGGCGTAGAAAAAAACTCCATAAAGTTCTGCTGAAAGTTGAGGTAAGATATTGTTTTTCCTCTTTGACTCGGTAGAATCTGCTGTATGAAGCTTCTTTCCAGCCGAACCAGCGGACAGAAGCAGCTAAACTTCACGGCTCTGTGAGACATTAGAGAGGAAACTGCTGTCGGGCCTAGACGATGTTCCGAGACCTTGAAATAATTATTGCGTGTTTACACTGTGTTCTACGGTATACTGCTACACCTACGCAGCTTTATTTTAATTATGAATCATCACCAGTTCAACTAAAAATGAAACATTTTCTGTTAGCTGAGGTCATGATTCAGATTTTCAAAATGTTATTACAGCGATATCTTCATGAAATATCACTTTTACAAACATCGCAAGTTCCCTAAAGTTTTCCCATCTTGTCAGTATTATTTAGTGTGAGTTACATGCTGGGGGAGGTTTTTATATTTCAGAACAGCGTTCTGTAAATATAGAATGTCTCAGGAAAGAAGACCTGCGCTGGTAGTTATGGTTTGATAAAACAGCAACAATAAATGATGCATAAACATAATAATACAGTTTTAACGTCTCTGGCTGCAGAGCAGAAGATAATCGTCACCTGAAACTTTGCCGTAACTCTCCCAGCAGAGGCGCACTGTAATTATAGAGATACTCGGTATCTCTGAACTCGGAGGAAAGTTTGGTTCTGATTCTAGATGTTCACAGTTTGACTCATGTGGACTCAGCAGATTGGTTAGTGGGTTCAGTGGGTTGGGTTTGATGATTCAAACACAGATTCAAGATTTTTTTAAAGAGTTGGAAATGACAAAGAAACTGCGCACCTTTTTTTTTTACATCAAAACTTTATTGGCAACGTTTCACAGGATGAACAATAATCAAATAGTTATAATGTACATTCATGAGCAATATAATATTGTTCATCAAAGTACATCTGAATAATACATACACACACACATATATATATATATATATATAGTTCCAGCCTCAATCAAAACTTTGTCAACATGTAAAGCTTTACAGCGGCTAGTCGCCCCCTCACTGACTATGTGCTCCGGTCAGAGAACAGCTGCGACTTTAGGTGATGTTATGGGATTTATTGATAAGCATATGTGTGTGTGTGTGTGTGTGTGTGTGGTCTCTGCAAGATAAACATATACAGAAAGAGTAATTAGAATATTGTACATCTAAATTCCACGTATGCATATACAAATTCTAACGTATGCAGAATATTCGATTTCAGGTAGAATCAAATATGCTCATCCAGTTACATTAACAATATATATAATTGTAATTCAGTAACACTTCAGTAACATTAATATAACAAGGAAGAGAATTACTGCAAGTAACAAGTAATAACAGGATAATATAGGTGAGAACTAGGCACTCAGTGTTAATACAGAGCATATAGATGCAGTACACTTAATGACCACAGGGTGGCGCATAAAGACCACGAATGGTAGAAGCGGTTCTTCCCGCCGCAAGATCGAGAAAATGATTATCCACTCGAACATACCGGCTCCATAAGCGCTCGATGCTACATTTGGAAGCTAGTTTACCGTCCGGAACATCTTCAGAACAGTAGAAATAACACTACAATTCAGAGTACTGCCAGGCAACTCTCAAACTGAACTATTCTTGTAACGTTAAACCAAGAAATGAGCGTTTAGCCAGGCATTTAAGAAATAGGCATTTCCTCATCAAAATACGTTGGAGCTCGCGGTAACCAAGGTTACACGGTTGCCGAACTAAACAGCGTGTAAGAAACACAAGCGGATGAAATGAATTATGTACTTACATTGTCATCAACGCACACGTACACACAAAGAATTCAACATTTTAGTGAGGTGCTGGAACAGAACTGCATGTGTCTGCTAGCGAAGCACACTGAAAGTCAAGAGTCATGAATACGCGCAGGCGCGTGGTACATCCCCAATAATGTCTCTGACGTCACGACGCTGGCTCCAGCAGGGAGTTTTCCACAAACTCCCTGTCATAAATAACAATTTATGATTTTGTTTCAGCTTCTAATTTCTCTTTATTAATTTAAAATAATTTTTTTCTTTCCAGATTTTTTTTAAGTTTTAGATTTTCAGGTTTCACCAGAACTCAACGGACAAAAAGACCGAGAAGTTCCCTGAAGCTGAGTTCAGGTCACAGGAAGTGTTGATTTGAGGAAAGTCTCTCGGTGTTTTCAGAGCTGCTCAGCATCTCATTGTAGAAACACTGAGGACCTCCTAGTTTCCTCCTAGAGATATTATGTTTTTAATGTCTCTGGAGACGTTAAAATGATTATTTTTTAATATCTCTGGTCTATAAATGATTATTGTGTCTGTTTGATTGTGTTCAGGTAATTTAACTTACTCTCTGTGATGCTCAAATAGTGTGTGTCTTTGTGATTTGACTTTGAAAAACTCAGCCTTACTGTTTAATATTGTGAAATTTCACTGAACTGGACATTTGTTTTGTTTCTTTCTTAGAATCAGCTTCCTGATGTTTGAAGATTTTCTCTTCTGACTTCACAACAATAGCTGGATCTACATGGTTCTGAGATTTCTTTCAAACACAGATTTATGAGGAGGACATTTGTGTTTCCTGCTCAGTTGAAGGTAGAAGTGAGCTGATCTAAACAGCAGCATGGACCAGGGTGAAGACCGAGACGATAAAAAGGACAAAGTTCCTCCTTGTAAAACTCCTCAGGATGGAGAACATGGAGAGCAGAGAAAAGTTCAGAGGTGACATCACTGTCTCTGATTGTCCAGGAGCCTCATGTAGAAACATGCACATAAAATCTACACCACGATATTTTACACACAACTCAGCTAGTACAAAAATGAAAGTGTTTCTTCTTACAAAACAGCATCAAAACTAAATACTAAATACACTGAAATCTGACTCATTTCAGTGTTACTTAATCCCAGTGTTTACATGATTTAATCTCTTATGTAAATGATAAAACTGAACCACATTTAGCTTCATAACAAAATGCAACAAACTTTAGAAAATGATGGGAAAATGATGCAGTAAAATCCTTCCAGTTTTGTAACATTTAGCAGTAAATCTTGTAAACTCTCGGTATGAAAGCTGCACAACTTTACACATGAAGCCCCTGGACTCTTCTCCATGTCAGAGCTCAGCTCACATATTAACTAACTAACTTTATTCATAGGAAACCACCAGAACCAGAACCAGAACCAGAACCCAGCTGTGTGTCTTTTAAAAGTGATGCTTCAAAGGACATGGGCATTGATCTTAAGTCATCAGCAGAAAGGTGAGCTATACCTGTCCCCTCAATCTGTTTCATTCAGTAATCTCACTGTTCTCTGCTTTGAATATAATATATTAAACTTATGTCAGTAATGTGACATGCAGCTCTGGAAAAAAATAACAGACCACTTAAAATGACCCGTTTCTGATTTTTCTTTTTATATGTATATTTTGAGTAAAATAAACATTATTTTATGTTTGTCTGTGAAATTTGAAATCAAAATTTAATATTTATTTGCAGAAAATGAGAAATGGTCAAAATAACAAAAAAGGCAGCATTTTCTGACCTGAAATAATGCAAAGAAAACAAGTTCATACGAATTTAGAATCAGCGACACTAATGTTTGAACTCATTGTAGATTTCTGAACAGGAAGAGTTCAGAAATCTATACTTGCTGGAACAACCATGAGGTTTTCAATGGGGCTCAGTGCAGTGGGGTCTTCATTTGTTCCAGAGGTAAATGAAACAAGGAAGGAGTCAAATGATAGATATTAATTTCCAAAGTCAGCAAACAGCTTTTATTTCAGGATATATAAAATTTGCTATTGTGATATATTATAAAACATCTTCAGCTTCATGTAATTCCTGATACCGGATATAAAAATTGTTCTGTCCAGTTGTATGTTTTAGAATATGTTAGAAAAGATTAAAGAAAAATAAAATATGTTTCTCTAATGAAAGGTAAGTTGAGTTGTTAATGCTACAAATATTCTTGTTGAACTTTTTTTGTATATTTTTGCTCTTTATTTTTTGTTAAAATGTCAAATCTATTCAACGTCGCCACCTTGCTGCATTTGGGTCCTAAATCAACACAACCTCATCATGACAATCAGAGATTCGTGCTTCTCATTAGACTTCTGGTGATGTAATGTTAGCGAAGGTAAAAGAGTGAAACAAAATTTTTAAAGAGACTGTTTCATTTGATTAAATTTCTATGTAATATGCAGAAAGAATTAAGCTAAATTTTATATTGTTTATAGCATATTCAGGTTGTGCGTTGTTGTTTTTTAAGTAAGTATGTAATTATTAAAATAAGTAATTGATTTTAAAATATTCAGTACAGTAACTGGATTGTCCCAACTCAGCAAGTTTAAATGTGTGAAGGTGTTTCTGTTTTAAAATGTGGCAACAATAAACAATAAACTACGACGCAAAAAACTCCATTCAGAGTTATTTAACCCCAATGATTTTATGATTCATTGCTTAAGCTTAAATGATGAAACTGAACCACATTTCGTCTCATGAAATAATGCGATCCATATTAGAAACCAATGGGAAAAGCTCAGCCAGATGCAGTAAATTTCCTCCAATTTTGTCACATTTTCATGTAAATGTGCAAACTTTCTGTATGAAAGCTGAACATGTTTATTTATGAAGACCCTGGACTGTTCTCCATGTCAGAGCTCAGCTCACACATCAACTGACTATTCATAGGAAACCACCAGAACCAGAACCAGAACCCAGCCGTGTGTCTCTAAAGAGCAGTGCTTCAAAGGACATGGGCATTGATTTTAAGTCATCAGCAGAAAGGTGAGCTATACCTGTCCCCTCAATCTGTTTCATTCTGTAATCTCACTGTTCTCTGATCTGCTTTGAATGTAATACATTAAGATTATATTTGTATGCCAGTGATGTGATATATGAAACATAGATGGCATCAAATAATACATATTAATTTCATGTAAAAACCTTTTATTTCAGGGTATGTAACATTTAATATGTTAATGTTTTGTAAAACGTCTTAAACTTTATGTAATTCCTGACAATGAATAGAAGAAATTTTATGATTTAGGTATTATTTTATATGTTTTAATATATTTTATACAAAGAATAAAGAAAAATAAAATATGTTTACTGTATTTGACCTGAAGAGTTTTGTGGTCGTTTATGATGGTTTTTCCTGGTTCCTCCCAGAGCGGACCAGCAGAGCTCAGAGGTTCCCACTGGTCCATCTGCACAGCAGCAGCAAAAACATATGGACTCCATATTTATGGTCTGTACATCAATCCTGTTCAGTCTTTGTAGACCAACAGAGTGTTCATTTTGCTAACATGGACCGGGTTGTTGTCTCCAGTCTGATATATTCTTTATTTTTTATTCTTTTGCAGCTGCTGGAGGACAACATTGTCAACTTTGTGAAGAACGAGCTGAAAACGATGCGTAAAGTTCTGAGTTCAGATGACACAGAAAAAGTGGAGAATCAGGAGGTTGATGAGAAGGAAGATGAAGACCAGAGGAGAAACAGCAGAGAAGCTTTAGTGAAGATCACCCTGAACTTCCTGAGGAGGATGAAGCAGGAGGAGCTGGCTGACCGTCTGCAGAGCAGTAAGAGGATTTCTCCAACACATAAATCATCTGAGGAGGATGTGCTAATTAAGTCCTAATTATTATTTGAAGTAAACGGTCAGAGTCCAGAGCACACAGCTAGGTCCTCTCGAAGATCTTGACTGACCATCTTCCCTCATAGAGTTGTGATGAATTTATGGAATTGTCTTGGCTCAGTGGACGTTCTCAGAATATGAACAGGCATCAAGTTCAATTTAGTCAATATAAGCAGAGAAAATGTGTTTGGTTTGCAATGGTCTCCATGTGGTAGCAATGAAACTTGATGTGTTGATCTTGCTTCATACCTGTTGTTGATGTTTGAAGGCAAGGCTTCAGTCTGGGTTCTGTCCAAGTGAATCTGTTTTTCAGTGGGATTCCCATGAAGTGTTACAGCTCAGGCTGGTTGCTTTGTCAGTTTTGTCACTTTGTCCTTGGAAGTGGAGCCGGTGGAGTTGTTGTGGTTCCAACTGCTTGTTGATTTCTTTGGTGTGGCAGGTGTGGAGGTTGAATGTGGGTTTTGGCTCAGAGCTAGCCACGCTAACAGGGGTTCTCCATGTTGGGCGACTAACAGGGAACATGGAAAGAAATTTCTTTTCCACCTTTCTAACCTGAATCCTCTTGCTGATATCACAACTTGACAAAATCACTTTCACTATTCCCAACTGAAACCATTTCTGGTAACATCGGACAGTAAATGAAACTAACTTCTTTCTGTTTTAGGTCAGTTAGGGTAAAAAACGTCTACTTCTATCTAAAAACATCTGGTTTTAGCTGTAAATAAAAGGAACCAAATTAACAATGAAGAAATGATATTAATGATCTTATTTTTGTCCCTATAGAGCTTCTTCCTTCACCTTGTCAACAAAAACTTAAATCCTCCCTGAAGAAGAAGTTCCAGTGTGTGTTTGAGGGGATTATTAAAGCAGGAAACCCAGCTCTGCTGAACCAGATCTACACTGAGCTCTACATCACAGAGGGAAGGACTGGAGAGGTCAACTGGGAACACGAGGTCAGACAGATTGAAACAGCATCCAGGAAACAACACAGACCAGAAACAACGATCAGACAAGAAGACATCTTTAAAGTCCAACCTGGAAGAGATCAACC
The DNA here is from genome assembly GCF_003331165.1 of Xiphophorus hellerii. NCBI lineage: Eukaryota > Metazoa > Chordata > Actinopteri > Cyprinodontiformes > Poeciliidae > Xiphophorus > Xiphophorus hellerii. Next base: position 16,773,745 of record NC_045695.1, on the reverse strand, counting down.
AATCAAAACAGTGATGACCATGGGAGTTGCTGGCATTGGGAAAACTGTCTTAACACAGAAGTTCACTTTGGACTGGGCTGAAGACAAAACCAACCAGAACATCCAGTTCATATTTCCATTCACCTTTAGAGAACTGAATGTGCTGAAAGATAAAAAGTTCAGTTTGGTGGAACTGATTCATCATTTATTTCCTGAAACCAAAGGAATCTTTAGCTTTGAACAGTTCCAGGTTCTGTTCATCTTTGATGGTCTGGATGAGAGTCGACTTGGTCTGGACTTCAACAACAATCCGATCCTGACTGATGTTACAGAGTCCAGCTCAGTGGATGTTCTGGTGACAAACCTCATCAGGAGGAAACTGCTTCCCTCTGCTCTCCTCTGGATAACCACACGACCTGCAGCAGCCAATCAGATCCCTGCTGAGTGTGTTGGCATGGTAACTGAGATTAGAGGGTTCAATAACCCCCAGAAAGAGGAGTACTTCAGGAAGAGATTCAGAGATCAGGAACAAGCCAACAAGATCATCTCCCACATCAAGACATCACGAAGCCTCTATATCCTGTGCCACATCCCAGTTTTCTGCTGGATCTCTGCTACAGTTCTGGATGATTTATTGGAACCCAACAAAAGAGCAGTACTCCCAAAGACTCTGACTGAGATGTACATCCACTTCCTGGTGGTTCAGACCAAAGTGATGAAGGTCAAATATGATGGAGGATCTGAAACAGATCCACACTGGAGTCCAGAGAGCAGGAAGATGATCGAGTCTCTGGGAAAACTGGCTTTTGATCAGCTGCAGAAAGGAAACCTGATCTTCTATGAATCAGACCTGACAGAGTGTGGCATCGATATCAGAGCAGCCTCAGTGTACTCAGGAGTGTTCACACAGATCTTTAGGGAGGAGAGAGGGCTGTACCAGGACAAGGTGTTCTGCTTCGTCCATCTGAGTGTTCAGGAGTTTCTGGCTGCTCTTCATGTTCATCTGAACTTCATCAACTCTGGAGTCAATCTGCTTGAAGAATGTGAGACAGAAGATAAGGAACCTGCTCTGGCTAATTTACATCAGAATGCTGTGGACAAGGCATTACAGAGTCCAAATGGACACCTGGACCTGGTCCTTCGCTTCCTTCTGGGTGTTTCACTGAAGACCAATCACACTCTCCTAAAAGGTCTGATTTCACCGACTGAAAGTAAAACCAGTCAGGACACAGCCCTGTACATCAAGAAGAAGATTAGTGAGAATCTCTCTGGAGAGAAAATCATCAACCTGTTTCATTGTCTTAATGAACTGGGTGATTGTTCTCTTGTGGAGGACATCCAACTTTCTCTGAGTTCAAGAAGTCACTTAAAAGAAAATCTGTCTCCAGCTCAGTGGTCAGCTCTGGGTTTCATCTTGTTGTCATCAGAGAAAGATCTGGACGTGTTTGACCTGAAGAAATATTCTGCTTCAGAGGACGCTCTTTTAAGGCTGCTGCCTGTGGTCAAAGCCTCCAAAAAAGCCATGTGAGTTCTAAAAACACTGTCTTGTCAAGAGGAAAGAAAAACAACTAAAGCTGTCCATCTTTTCAGATTGAATGATTGTGACCTCACAGAGCGAAGCTGTGAAGCATTGGCTCCAGTTATAGGCCATCATTGGTCAAGTCTTCGAGAGTTAGATCTGAGTAACAACAAGTTACTGGATTCAGGGGTGAAGATGCTGTGGTCTGGACTGGAGAGTGAGAACCCACAACTGGAAGCTCTCAGGTTAGTGTATCCGGTCTCTGTGTGAATACTTTTTAAAATGCTTATTTTTAAGACTGCAGCAAAAGTTTGGCCTCAGCAATTAACTGATTGGCTCCCAGGCCTGGTAGCTTTCTTAGTTCTCATTTTGCTAACGAATATGGTCATCTTTCATTGAGATTTATAAATCTTTCCAATTGTGAAATTGCATTAGCCCAAATGGTTTTCCCATGGGAACCCTACCCAGCACAGAATCCCCCAGTTCATGGGAAAACTCCCCCTCCACCCTGTTATGGTGACAACTCAGGTAGTCAAGAACATTTCAGAAAACCCTTTATTTGTATTATCGCTGGACTAGTGAGTGGACTAGTTGTATATTGTCTTATTGCTGCATCACAGTCTAAAACTGTTATTCTGGCCTACACTTTGTTTAGTCACTTGAAAAATACTGTAACTACCACCAGTCATGGATATTTAACACAACAGAACAATTAATTTTATTGTTTCTAGGTCAGAAAATGTCCTTTCTGCCAAATGTTTTTATTGTTTCTGCAGACTTAGCTTCTGTAACCTGACTGAGAAAAGCTGTGAGAGTTTGGCTTCAGTCCTAAGCATCCAGTCCTCCAGCCTTAGAGAGCTTGACCTCAGCAACAATGACCTGCAGGACTCAGGAGTGAAGTTTCTGTCTGCTGGGCTGAAGAGTCCACACTGTAAACTGGAGACACTAAGGTTAGGATACATCATCATCGCTTATATTGGGCAACTGTATACGATGATGGTTACAACATCAATTACAGAAATTATATTTTATGTTGATGTTGGAATGTTCTGACTTTTGTGATGACAGAAAACAATGGCATCTTATTGCCAATGCTGGGAGATGCAGTGTTAGGTTTATTTTTCAAATAAACTCTGAAATGATCACAAGGACACAAAAACTTTTGCAAAAGGGGAGAAACATGTCAGACGAGCTAACTCCAACAGGCCAACTCCAATGGGGGCTTGCAGCCCTACAATGATTATTCACTTCTAACCATAGGCGTGTCATCATAGTGATAATTCAACAGCATAGGCAAGTACAGAAAAATGCATTCCATATATGGTAACTCTGTAAGACAGCTTAGGTTTACACAAGATGTTATCTACTTTTGTAGATAGCTGTGAAAGTGTCTGGAAACATCTTTAACTAGAAATCACATCTTGCAGAAGTGCAAGAGTTACAGCAGATATATCAGTAAATAAATGGTAAAAAGTATAAATTCCCTCAATTCCCTATCATGCCGTTTGATTAGTCGGCTCATAAAAAAGAAGTCCAACAGAACTTAATTTATCTTCTAACAGTTGCATCTTTTTATACCATTTGGATGCCCAGCATGTTGTTCTGTGTCTGCAGGCTGTCAGGCTGTCTGATCACAGAGGACAGCAGCGTTTCTCTGGCTTCAGCTCTGACCTCCAACCCCTCCAGCCTGGTGGAGCTGGACTTGAGCTACAACAATCCAGGAGAAAAAGCGAAGAAGCTACTGAGAGAAAGACAGGAGGATCCACACTGTGAACTGAAGCATCTCGGGTATGGAGAGCACCAGATTGGTTTAATAGCCAAACTAAAATGTTTTGTGGATTTGGTTGAGATATGACTACAAATAAATGATTAGTTTTCATATGATTTGATTGGTATTCTAGGTTCAGTACAAATGTAGCTTTACTAACTAGTTCCTGGAAGCTGAGGCATCAGGTTGCTCCATTAAAGCTGAAGGAATGTGGAAATTATTGCAGTTTATTCTTCATAGACCAACAACACAAGTGTCTCTATAGAGTGTTTGACCTTTAGTCAGGGTGTAAATCACATTTTTAAGTTTATTAAGAAATATTGATGTTTTTGTATTGTACTTGCCTCGTTACACCTACAGTAATGTTATAATATACAGCTCTAGTTCTTAAATGGTATCTTTTTAATCAAATGTAAAACATAATCCTTCTATACATTCATCAATGATATTTGTCTCAACTGTCCCTCTAATGTCTTTACCACATTACAATAAATGTGCTGGGAGACGACTGACGAGTTCATGCATCTATTTTAAACCACCTTTAAATTAGGGAACATATTCTAAAGTTGTAAATTGAGTTATTAACCTAAACTGGACTAAACAACACAGTGACAGATGTTCAGCATTACCAAACTGTCTGTTTGGAAATATTTTCAGAAGTAAATCTAATCAAACCTCTCAATAGAGTATTAAAGTACCTCCAACGTCTCAATAACACACAGCTTTACATTAAACAGACCGTCATCATCATTTATGATGAAGCTTTCTGAACATTTGCTCTTTTATCAAAGGCGTAGACAAAGATGCTGACTGGTTCATCTTTGGTTGAGCAACATTTACAATTCTGCTTCTAGCTGACAGTTGAGATGAAGCATAAGAAAACTAAATACCAGATACCTGTTTGGAAAAGATATTTTTTGAGTTTTAAAAATTTCCTTTGGTTTCTCTAAACTTATGACATCACACTCTCTACTATATCAAGTGTAATTCCCTTTTCTTTGATACACATCATTGAATTCAATCTGGAGAGACTCAGACGGAGATAAGAAGACAATTAGAAGAGTTTATTGACAAACAGGATTTAAAGTCTTTGGCGCTCGGGCCCCGGCTGGGGATAACGGTTATCGCAGCGTTAGCGATAGGCTTCAGATGAGCATCCCGATGCTGTTAGGAACGTCATCCCCCCAGGGCCCGGCACTGGTGGTGGAGGTTGAAGGAGGGTGCGGGCCTCAGGACCGGGCGAGTGGAGGAGAAGGGGTGGTGGTGGGTTGAGCTCGGCTGGAGAGCGAAGGACGCCATGGATGAAGGTCCTTATCAGCTGGGACTTGTTCGATGATTGGACGTGACGTGGCTTGGTCCGGCGTTGATAGGTCGACGATTGTGGGTAGGTTGCTTCAATTAACGGGTCCCGGCGGGAATAAAAGAGTCTTCCAGTTTGAATTTGCGCCTAGGCTTCATATATGTAATGATATGCATCATTCAGGTTTAATCAGTTCTCGTCTCCAGATCAAAGGTTCAAAGATCCTACTTGAACAATTTGAAATTTAAACTCAAGAAACAATCTTTGGGTTATTAAATCTTCTTCTGATGTTACTAAACTTACCAAGTTTAGTAAAGCTTAGATTTTCATGCAGTTCTTTCAACAGCCATAACTTCTCTCCATAATCTAAACCTTTTACATAAAATGACTTTGATTCTTTCTGAACATAAGTCATTTATCAGGTTGCAGATCTATATTTGCAAACATTGATGATCTGATTCCCTTTTCTTCTTTCAGGCTGGAGCCTTCAGGAGACCAATGGATGACTCCAGGTCTGAAGAAGTGTAAGAGTTTTTCATTTGGTTCATGGCAACAAAGCAGCTCACATTCAACCATCTTCAAACTGTAACATCAGTCATTCAGGGCTCATCATTGACCAGTCAATAAATAATCAATAACTGCAGCTGGATTATGTTTGTTCTGTCCATCAGATTCCTGTCAACTCACCATCGACACAAACACAGTGAGCAGAAAACTCAAACTGTCTGAAGATAACAGGAAGGTGAAACGTGTGGAGGAACATCAGTCATATCCTGAACATTCAGAAAGATTTGATGGTCCTCATCTGCTGTGTACAACTGGTCTGACTGGTCACTGTTACTGGGAGGTGGAGTGGGAAAGAAATGTTCGAATAGCCATGAGTTACAAAGGAATCAGAAGGAATGGAGGTGGTGATGATTGTATGTTTGGATTTAATAATCAGTCCTGGAGTTTGAGCTGCTCTGATTGTGATGGTTACTCTGCTTGGCATAATAAGATAGGGACTCCTTCCTCTTTTCCCTCCTCCTCATCCTCCTCCTCATCCTCCTCTAACAGAGTAGCAGTTTATCTGGACCAACCTGCTGGCACTCTGTCTTTCTATAAAGTGTCCTCTGGCTCCCTGATCCACCTCCACACTTTCCATCACACATTCGCTGAACATCTCTATGCAGGATTTACATGCTGGACTGATTCCTCAGTGAGTCTGTGAAACATATCATTTTCTTTCTGCTTTCTGCTCTGAATGCCTGAAAAACTCTAGAAACTGTTACAGAGTTTTATATTTTATAGCAATGATCCTTTATATAACATCACTGTTTTCATGTAAAACCAAAATGAAGAAACTCAAAGTACATTTCATTGTAATGTCATTTCATTTCTGTTACTCCGTTTCCCAAAGAGCCAATAGGAAAACATGGCGGATGCTTTCAGACAGCTTGATGCTCATTAGCTGATGCTCTTCTTTGTGGACATAAGTATATATTTTATATAGTAACAATCCAGGTGTTGGTTTATCTTGGATGTGATGCCTAATGATATGTTGCCTCTGTTTCCATTATATCACAAAAATCTATTTTATGAAGGAACCTTACTATTAAACTGTGCAGCTACATACACTGATGTTGATAATTGAATTTATCAATTACTATCAATTACTCTTATCCTCATATTGTAGCTTGTTGTGATGTGTGGTATTTTTATTGTTTATTGTTTTGTGTATTTGTTTGCTATGAAAAGCTTTGATCAGAAATGACTCCTGGATAAGTTCTCTCTAAATATTGTTTTAAAGTGCAGAACGGAAATCAAACCGTTTGCAGGATTGGCCATCTTTGGAGTATTGTTTGAGGAGCACATGCTATCTACTGATCAAATGAAGGCGTTCGCCTTTGCTTCCTTGGTAGCCCGTAGACTTATAGTCTTACTCTGGAAATCCTCTGAACCACCTAAAGTCTCGGTTTGGCTCACTGATTTAATGTCTCTCTTGAAATTAGAAAAAATTAAATACTTTATTAGAGGCTCAACAAGACAATTTCACAGGTTGTGGGACCCTATGATGGAGTACTTTAAAAATCTTAAAAATATAGAATTACCTCCATAAGCCTATAGAGCCCTAAGATGTGTATGTATATGTGTGTATGTATGTATATATATGTATATATATAATTGATGATGACAAATTGTTGTATTGTTGACATGTAATGCTCCCCGTCAAATGTTTTTTTTTTTTTTTTTTCTCTCCTTCTGTTGAATGTGGGTGGGGTCTGGTTGTTAAAAGATAAAGCAAATTTAATTCATGTTACCGTATTTTTATGTACCTTACATTGTACTTTTTTTGAATAAAAACATAAATAAAAAATTTAAAAAAGTGCAGAAAGTGTTTTAGATAAAGATTTCCTGTCATAATAAGTAATATAATGTGACAAAATACGGAACATTTCAAGAGGTATGAATACTTCTGCAAGCCACTGTAGGTCTAGACACTGATATTTATTTTCCATTTATTCTGTCAGATAATATTGCAGCTGTTGTTTGTTGTGTATTTTTTTCCTTTTATTTCTCTAGTGATGCGTTTGCTTTCCAGAAGCTTTTTATTAGAAATGACTCCTAAAGATCTCATGATGTGACCTTTTCTAACAGTTTGCCTCTTTGCTTCCCTCCAAACATTTGATTCAGTGCAGAAAAACTTGTACATTAATATTTTTCTATCATTACAAGAAAACTATAAGAAGTGAGAAAATAGCTTAAACTAGAGCTGATTCCAGATTCTCTGTATTTGCTGTAGTCAGTAACATTTATTGCTGATAAGTTATCCACATTATATTTACTGAAGTTTATCATCTGCTGTTCTGTTTCTGACCTAAACATGAAGTTATCTGTTGACTTTATTATTTTTATATCAATGTATACAATTAATCTGGATTTTCCACTGTAAGACCATACCCTACTTTACTTTACTCTAACCATGACCTATCTGAATATATTATTTCTATCACTTTGTTTTTCTTGCTTATGTAAAGAATATGTAGTAATTGATTTTTTCTCTGTAAAATTAGAATGTAAATCTAAAGCTAAACTTTTTATTCTTGACATATTTTCATATGAATTAGGTGAATTTAACAAAATTATTGCAGCGATTTCCTCCATAATCTGTGAATAATAGCGTTTTAATTTTCCAAAACTCAATAATTCAACATGTTGTCATGGTGATTTCTGCTCCGGATCCACTGGATCTGGACTCCAGTGGATGTCCAGCTACTTTGAACTAATTTTGCTTCAAAGGAGAGAATAAAATATACCTTTTATTATTTTAACTAATGAAGAACTATTGGTAGAAATATCCATAAATGAAGATGTTTTAAATCACCACTGCATCTTGTAAGAATTGGAACTTATTTACATGTAAACTGTTACATACAGAACAGTTATGATCTGTTCTTAGACTGAAAATGAAGGCTTGTTCGTTGTACTACCTGTGTTTCTTCTAATAAAAGTGATCTTGTGTTTCTGCAGCAGAGATAATGTGTGTTCACTTCTTCCTCATCACATCAGATCAGCTCTGATCCTAAAACTAAACTCCTGCTGCATCCTGAGGCCCCCAGTTAAAGGTAAACAACTTTCCAACTGGATAATTAACTGGACTCTTTGTTTTTGTCTCCATCTGGTGGTTTAAATGTGAACTGCAAGGTTACCTGAATCCTCTTCCCAGAAATCATGTGACTGAAAAGAAAGGAGGCGTTTGTTCTCACTTCCTGCTGGATTCATATGGATCTGTTCATGAATTTCCTCTGCTGGTTTATCCTGGATTTTAGTTTGAAAATGAAATGTTTCCCTCCTCTTCCTCCTCCTCCTCCTCTTCCTCTTCCTCCTCCTCCTCCTCCTCCTCCTCCTCCTCCTCCTCCTCCTCCTCCTCCTCCTCCTCCTCCTCCTCCTCCCCTCTGCTGTGGTTGTTGTCATGCTTCACTTCAATTTCTTTACAGGTTGTTCCACTTTACAGCACAATTCATCCTGAGGATAAGCTACACCATTCCCTATATAATATGATAAACATATTGAGCATCAGATACTTTATATGAAAATCAGTTTAATAACCGTAACTTCCTTCTACAGTCTTAACTTCTTGAGGTCCACAAGGCCAGAATTAGTTCAGATTACCTGCTGTTTGTTTAAACTGTGTGTAAAATGTTTAGATAAGTTAAATCTTCCCCACTGAAATAAAAAATGTCTTTTGTAAAAACTTGCAGTATTTATTTCTTCAGATGTTTGGAAACTGAGAACTAAAAATAGTTTCCATGTAAAATGTATTATTTTCAATCTAACTATGTGAAGCGGGTATCAGACATGAACTCGACATAAATGACTGATTAAATGCTGACCAATCCGTTCCTAAAGTTAAAGTAATAAACTTTATTATCAACAGAAGCCACGCCCACTTCCTCCTGTCTATGTTCTGTTTTTACTTTCACTTTCAGCCAGAATGTGACGCAGATGAAAAACCTCCATTTTAAGGTAATGCAGCATATTTTTATTGACTGGTTAATAAAAATTTATACAGTTTCTGCATAACTGCGCAGCTCCGTTGTTCCCATTAATAGACTTTAATCGGTACTTTGGACTCTGCGCAACGGAGCGGTTCCTGGCGCACTAAATACGGGCTCGGTTCGGCCCAACAGCTGCTGCAGATCAGCTGTGAGTCAGGTCCGCTTTGTTCCGAGTCAGAATGAGCTAAAATAGATGTTTCTGATTCACTGACACTTGAGGGAAACCAAGTGGAAGAAAGACGCGGCGCGTCTCAGTTAAACTGTTTTAATCCGCGAATAAAGAACTGGACTGGAGCCACGGGAAGGTGGATCAGAACAGAACCGGGCCGTTGATGACGTGTCATAATTGATAAGAATGCTATAGAAAATAATATTGTGAAAAAGACGGACATTTCTATCGGCTCTGGTTCTGCAGTTTAAGGTTAAAGTTTAGTTTAGGATTTTTGGTAGAATCCGACCAGAACCGGTTCTGAGCCGTTGACTGGACTCTGAACTGAAGGAGGAGCTTTGAGGAGGATGGTGCCAAAAGTTTCTCTGAATATTTGCAGCATTTTATTTCAGTTACCAACCAGTTAATCTTCTTCTGCAGGTTTGAATTTCTGCTGTTCACACTCAGAACATCTGAACCCAGTTGCTCTGCAGGTGAAGCAGTGAGACGCAGTGAACATGGATCAGTGTGAGGACGGAGTCACTGAAGCGGCTCTGCAGGAGGGAAGCCAGAGGTCAGAGCAACGTTTCTGTCTCCTCAGTAATAAATCACAGTAATGAGGAAGAATCATTTCTGCTGCAGCAAATAAAAAACATAACTTAATGCGACTTTGTTTGCTTTATTGTTAATTAAAACTATTTTTTCATTATATCACTTTGTGGAAATAACATTTCATTTTAGATCATTATTTGTTTAGAGATTTTACTCATTAACAGAATTGAACTTTTACATCAACAACCAATGTTTCTACAGGAATGAATCTGAACCAGAACCAGAACCAGAATCTGGACCAGAACCAGAACCAGAACCTGGACCAGAACCTGAAACAGAACCAGAACCTGGACCAGAACCCAGCTGTATTTCCTTACAGAGTGACATGTCAACTGGACGATTAATTGATTTTAAATCAAATCAACCTCCAGCTACAAAGAGGTGAACTGGACCTACATGTTGTATTTTGAGCTTAGCTCCTCACATTTCAGAAATTAAATACCGTTTTCTGTTTCTCTTCAGTCTAATTTTAATATTTTTATTGCAATGATTTTTTTGACAGTATTTGTTCTGATATGCTGTAAAATCTGGGAATTAAAACCACTGCATTTTTCTAGGAAACCTGCTCCTAGTGGTCAAATGAAACATCATCAAGATATTTGGGAAATAATATAAACAACTAGACTCTAGCAGCATGCAGTCAATATTTCATCAGTGTTTTTTGCAGCAGGTTTTTGTAAGTGAAAAAGTCTGAGTTGGTTCTGAATCTCCATCAGTGTTTACTGCAGAAGGTTTGGTTACGTTCACTCAGGTGGAGACAAGGAGGCAACGTCTGAACTGGATTATTACAGATGATAATTCATGATTAAATCATTTTCATTTACAGGAAGAAAGCTGGACCTGGATCAGAACCAGAACCCAGCCGTGTGTCCTTACAGAGTGACATGTCAACTGGACGATTAATTGATTTTAAATCAAATCAACCTCCAGCTACAAAGAGGTGAACTGGACCTAAGTGCTGTAAATGTAACAGTTTAACATGCTTTATGTTAATGTCAGCTCTTCATTATGCCTTTCTATGAATAAAGTGGTTATTGATCAGAGTGTCCCACTGATATAAATATTAATTTTATCCAGTATTGTTGTGGATTTACATGCGTTTGCAGCTTTTCTCCGTGTCCAAGATCACATCACTGAAACTGATTTATTCACAGGAGTAAACCTGGATCAGAACCAGAACCCAGCATCATGTCGTTCAAGTCAAGTGGACGATTAATCGATTTGAAGTCAAATCAACCTTCTACAAAGAGGTAAATGTTTGTGATGATACAATCGTGTTAAATACTGAGGTTAAGTGACCAAACCATTTATGAACGATTGTATCTGTGCACACAGCCAGAGGAAACATACAAACTATCAACTAGTCTCTGAATATCTCACTTATAATAGCAGAAAACTAGTCTTTGGTATTAGTTAGTTAGTTATTTTTTATAAAAGAGAGAAACTTGTAACCAGTGCTGTAAAAATCAGCAAATCTAAAAAGCTATTTGTATTCCTCTAATGATTAGAGTTCAGTGTTGGAATCATCTTTTGTCATGATTTGTGGTTTGAAATGGCGAGGATGGAAGTTCAGGACCCAGATTATGGAGAAAATGAAGGATTTAATCAAAGTTCTCACAGGCAAACAGAAACCCAGGCAGCACTGGTGAATTCAGAGGCAAGAAACTCTGAGCAGGCTAAAACAATGACAACAGACGAGGAACCGACAAGGAAACACAGACACAGGTGGGATTAAATACACAAGGAAGGTAATCAGGGGAAACGAGGGGCAGCTGGGCAGGCAGGACAACACAGAGACTCAACTGAACACAGAAACCTAAATTAATACACAGAAAATCTAAATTGTTACATCTTTAGTCACAATAATTGTAACGTGTTTGGATTGTAATGATTAATGATTATCAGGCTGCGTGACTTTATTTTTTTTATTACTCTTTTCTGTGTAGTTTATGGTTTCTGGAGCCTCATTGTGAAATGTGTGTGGAAAGAGGAGTTCCTCCTACAGAGAGCAATGTGCATGAACTGATAACGGTTCTTCCTGTTCCAGTCTCATAACTGCTGTCAGCATAAATAATATTTATGATTTATAGCTTTATCTGACTTTTATTGTGTAACTGTACGTCAGAAAAGACATTTTGTTCTTCAACACTAACTAGCGCCAGTAGTAAATACAGAAACACAAACTGGTTGAAATAATGTGATAAATAAAAAAATCAATTTAATTGGTAACAGCTGTACATGTGATCTAACGTCAGATGTTCGTTTCATTAGGGATCTCTTCCTGATTGATTTTTGTTCCCTATGTACATGTTTCTCTAACATTATTATATCTATATTTGCTGATGATGCACAGCTGTATTTTCTTTGTCACCAGATAAAATGGGCTTCAGTTTATTACACATAAAACAAGGAATTATTGGAAAAAAGGCAAACATTTTGAATCAGGAATGAAGTGAAGTAAACAAGAATAAAGGATACAGTATACAAAAAATCCTTCAGATAAAAATCTCTACTGTTCACATAATCTATAACTCAACCAGCCTTAAGATAAGATAAGATAATTGTCAAATTGTACAGTTGTCACATGGTGGCCAGAGTTCCCAGTCAGAAGACATCTGCTCCATGGGTTTTTCAGTAGGTAAGATTATTTAGACGATCATTTTTAATTTGTGTTCATCAGTTCTGAATTAAACACAATGAAAGCCTGAGATGCCCAGAAAATGTTGTCTTCTTTTAAATTTAGGACTGAAAATGTCCCTGATTAATTTTTCCAAATAGGTAACAATGTTTAATCTGAGTCTTAGTATCTGTTGCCCATTAATTCATGTTTTACTGTTTCTGTTAATGTCATATTAATGCTTTGCTGTTAAGTTTTTAATATATTGTCTTTTAATTTTATGTAAAAAATGTTATTACCTTGTGTAAAACTGCTGCCACGTTTCTTTCCCAAAGGAGCCGAACTACAGAACCGATTTACCTGGGACTGATTCATAAACATGGATCATAACTGTGTCACTTAGTATTGTAGAGAAAATGGGAGCTAATTATTCCTGGTTCCTCCACAGCATGGACCAGGGGAGCCTAACCCGAACCCGAACCCGAACCCGAACCCGAACCCGAACCCTTCCCAGTGGTCTGTCTTTACAGCAACATCAGACACGGGACTCCGTGTTGACGGTATGTATGTTGGTTCTGTTCAGTCACCTCCATGTTGGTCTTTGTAGACCACAGGACCTTCAGTCTGTCCAACATGGACCTGATGTTTGAGTCCATGATTTCACTCTGATTTCTGCTTTATCTCATATTCTGTTCCAGGAGCTGACAGAAAAATTTTCTACTTTTGCAACTAATGAGTTGAAGTGGATAAAGAATGTGTTGAGTCCAGATTACAAAGAAAGTTTAGAAAGTCAGAGCGAAGGTGAAGCTGAGAAACAAAGGAGCAGCAGAGAGGCATTTTTAAAGATCATAGTAAACACTCTGAGGAACATGGACCAGGAGGGACTGGCTGACCTTTTACAAAGCAGTAAGATCTAACAATTAAGACACATACTGTATTTCATAATAATAAGGTGGCAATTCTATGGAGGAGCCAATATGTCAATAATTTACTTATAAAGTTTGTAACTAGGCTTATTTTAAAATAAGGAAATATTAAAAATATAAATACACCAGCTTTTAGTAGCACTAGCCAATATATTTCAGGTATTCCTATCTATGTATATACATCTACATATTTTTCAAAAATGGATGTAACCCACAAATATCTAAGTTTCTAGATTTGCTATTGAGCTGTATCTATTCTGTGTATAGTGTTTTTGGTTTCTTTATGTTTTTCTATGGTAGATAAAGAGATGTGTCAATTTAAATGTGACATTTATTCATTTTTTCCACAAATTCAGGGTCTTCTGGTGGCTGCATGTATAACCTCAAGTCAAACTTGAAGACAAAGTTCCAGTGTGTGTTTGAGGGGATCACTAAAGCAGGAAACCCAGCTCTGCTGAACCAGATCTACACAGAGCTCTACATCACAGAGGGAGGAACTGGAGAGGTCAACGATGAACATGAGGTCAGACAGATTGAAACAGCATCCAGGAAAAAACACAGACCAGAAACAACAATAAAACTAGAAGACATCTTTAAAGTCCAACCTGGAGGAGATCAGCCAATTAAAACAGTGATGACTAAAGGAGCAGCTGGCATTGGGAAAACTGTCTTAATACAAAAGTTCACTCTGGACTGGGCTGAAGACAAAACCAACCAGAACATCCAGTTCATATTTCCATTCACCTTCAGAGAACTGAATGTGCTGAAAGAGAAAAAGTTCAGTTTGGTGGAACTGATTCATCATTTATTTCCTGAAACCAAAGGAATCTTTAGCTTTGAACAGTTCCAGGTTCTGTTCATCATTGATAGTCTGGATGAAAGTCGACTTGGTCTGGACTTCAACAACAATCCGATCCTGACTGATGTTACAGAGTCCAGCTCAGTGGATGTTCTGCTGACAAACCTCATCAGGGGGAAACTGCTTCCCTCTGCTCTCCTCTGGATAACCACACGACCTGCAGCAGCCAATCAGATCCCTCCTCAATGTGTTGGCATGGTGACAGAGGTCACAGGGTTCACTGATCCCCAGAAGGAGGAGTACTTCAGGAAGAGATTCAGAGATGAGGAGCTAGCAAGCAGGATCATCTCCCACATCAAGACATCACGAACTCTCCACATCATGTGTCACATCCCAGTTTTCTGCTGGATCACTGCTACAGTTCTGGAGGATGTGATGAAGATGAAAAAAAGAGCAGTACTCCCAAAGACTCTGACTGAGATGTACATCCACTTCCTGGTGGTTCAGGCCAAAGTGATGAAGGTCAAGTATGATGGAGGATCTGAAACAGATCCACACTGGAGTCCAGAGAGCAGGAAGATGATAGAGTCTCTGGGAAAACTGGCTTTTGATCAGCTGCAGAAAGGAAACCTGATCTTCTATGAATCAGACCTGACAGAGTGTGGCATCGATATCAGAGCAGCCTCAGTGTACTCAGGAGTGTTCACACAGATCTTTAGGGAGGAGAGAGGGCTGTACCAGGACAAGGTGTTCTGCTTCGTCCATCTGAGTGTTCAGGAGTTTCTGGCTGCTCTTCATGTTCATCTGACCTTCATCAACTCTGGAGTCAATCTGCTTGAAGAATGTGAGACAGAAGATAATGAACCTGCTCTGGCTAATTTACATCAGAATGCTGTGGACAAGGCATTACAGAGTCCAAATGGACACCTGGACTTGTTTCTGTGGTTCCTCCTGGGTCTTTCACTGCAGACCAATCAGAGACTCCTTCATGGTCTCCAGACACAGAAGGAAAGAAGCTTACAGAAAAACCAGGAAACAATTCAGTACATAAAGCAGAAGATCAGTGAGAATGTGTCTGTGGATAAAAAAATCAACCTGTTCTACTGTCTGAATGAGCTGAACGATCGTTCTCTAGTGGAGGAGATTCAACAGTCTCTGAGTTCAGGACGTCTCTCTGCTGATAAACTGTCTCCTGCTCAGTGGTCAGCTCTGGTCTTCATCTTACTGTCATCAGAAAAAGATCTGGATGAGTTTGACCTGAATAAGTATTCTCCTTCAGAGGAGACTCTTGTGAGGCTGTTGCCAGTGGTCAAAGCAACACAAAAAGCAGTGTAAGTTTACATGGAGAAATCTAGAGAAATCTTTTACCATATAATTTCAGTCTAACATGATTTCTATCCTTTTAGGATGAACGGCTGTGATCTCTCAGAGAGAAGCTGTGAATCTCTGTCTAAAGTGCTGAGCAGTCAGTCCTCGAGTTTAAGAGAGTTAGACTTGAGTAACAACAATCTGAGGGATTTGGGGGCGGAGCTGTTGTGTGATGGACTAAAAGGCTCACAATGCATGTTGGAGATCTTAAGGTAAAATATTTTTTGCTTGATGATCTAGTGACTAATGTTCAGTTTTCTGTATTTTCCATTGTTGCTGTATCTCAATTTATTTGAAGACCAAATACAGTTTGCTGTCGTTGATATAATAATGAAACCTTTAGATAACTGGCTCCCACAAACGTTTGAAATTCTTTGCATCCGTTTCTCGTCTGTAGCCTCTCAGGCTGTCTGATCACAGAGACGGGTTGTAGATCTCTGGCCTCAGCTCTGAGCTCCAGCCTCTCACATCTAAAGGAGCTGGACCTGAGCTACAACAATCCAGGAGATGCAGGAAAGAAGCTGCTGGAAGCGGCAAAGAGGAGTTCACAGTTCAAACTTAAGTAAGGAGGTGCAATAATCATCTGTAATATCTGATAAGTAGGAAGAAGATCTGTAAACATTTTCCACTCCAGTCCTTGTTGTGATCTGTAATGAACTCGGTCATAAATAAAGTCATTTTGAAGAGCTAGCTATCTTAGCTCTGTATCTCAGTGTATGGTCTGTCTCTCCCTCCTCCCCTCAGGGTGGAGCCTGCCGGGGTCCAATGGCTGAAACCAGGTTTGAGGAAGTGTAAGTGTTTTTATTTGATTCAACAAAACAGCTGACATCAAACTGTCCCATCACTCATTCAAGCATCACCATCAACGGGTCAATAAATGATCAGTATCTGGATTGTGTTTATTTTCTCCATCAGATTCCTGTCAACTCACCATTGATGTAAACACAGTGAACAGAGAGCTCAAACTGCTGGAAGACAACAGGAAGGTGACCCGTGTGGAGGATCGTCAGCCGTATCCTGACCATCCAGACAGATTTGATGTTAGGCCTCAGCTGCTGTGTGAAGACGGTCTGACTGGTCGATGTTATTTTGAGGTGGAGATTGGAAAAGGTGTTGATATATCATTAAGCTACAGAGGGATTGGGAGGAAAGGAGACGGCAGTGACTGCCGGTTTGGAATGAATAATCGTTCCTGGAGTTTGATCTGCTCTGATCGCCATGGTAACTGTCTCTGGACCAATAAGTCAGGAACGTCCATCTCCTCCTCCTCTGTCTCTAGCAGAGTAGCGGTGTATGTGGACTGTCCTGGTGGAGTCCTGTCCTTCTACAGCGTCTCCTCTGACTCTCTGCTCCACCTCCACACCTTCAGCACCACCTTCACTGAACCTCTCTACCCCGGATTTGCTATCTTTTCTGATTCCTCTGTTTCTTTAGTCTGAAGAGCCTAAGAAAAGATCTGCTCCTCTTCTACAGCCTAGTTTTGCTTGTTTAGTTTAACTTTTAAAAGAAGCTAAAAGCAGATGTTGAGAAAATGTTTTTAACTTCAACAGCAGACTAGTAGCTGCTCTCGTTGCACTGGGTTCAGTGGTGACTTTCTAGGTTTTACTATAATCCAGTTTGTTGGTATTTGTCCCTTACTGAAGACTGAACTGTTTATGGCTATTTACAGAAATACCAACATGTTTTCAGTCCATTAAGTGAAAAAGTGAAAACTGCTCAGCCTTTTCCATGAACTTTATCTAACACATTTATTCCCCTAAAACACGTTTTCCTTTATGTTCTCCGTTTTTCTTTTGTTCTTGTAAATGTCTTTGTAAACTTTCATGATTCTTTGCAATTATTTTGTTTTATTTGCCATAATTTATCTAAACTCTCTAATGTAATTTGAGAAAATGAAGAGAAAACTAAATGGTGTGAAAAAGGAGTTTTTAAACCAAAGTAATTTTTATTTGAATATAAACTTGCATAAATATCACGTTAGTAACTCCTGTACAACTTCCACAGTTGCTACTTTTATTTGTTTCTCTGTCAGTAAATATGATATTAGAGTCAATCAATGCACAGTGATGTACAATGCTGTGATTTTCAACCATATTCCTTTATAATTTTTTAAAATGTAGAAAAATTAATCCATCTGAAAACTTGGCATTATCAATATTTTTTTCTATTTATGCATTGTATAATAGTGTGACAGCTGTCCCGACTGTCACACGCAGACATTATTGGTAATGGTTTTTTGTTTTCCCTTAATATTACTTTATATATTGATTAGTGAGTAGTTTAGAGGACTGCGCTGAAGTGAAGTCTAAGACCTTTGATCTGATTTATGGATGAATATTTTACATTAACTATAAATAAATATTCTCCTAGATGTCAGTAAACTACCTGTAGACCTTCAGCCGTTTCCTCTAACTCACTGATCGTTGCTACACCTTCAACACCACAGTTCCTGTTCCTTTCATCTGAAAACACTAACAAAAAATCTTCTTTAAAACACTTTTTAAAGAAGTGAGAACAGTCACTTTGTTTTGTTCTCATATTCTTAGTTATTTTTGTTTCACTTTCCATAAATATCTTAACTCTTAAATGTAGTTTATTTAGGTAAAGTTGCTGTTGTATAAAACTGAAGAAAATGGAGAGTTTGTGATTTTTATTTGTATATGTGCACAAATATAACATGTCTGAATGCATTAAATCCTAAAGAAGTTCCACAACTGCTAGTTCTGTGTATTTTTTCTCTTTATTATTTAGTATAATAATAATACTGAGATTTTTGAAGCATAATTATGTACAACCATAATCCTTTACAAAACTTAAGTGCTTTTTATGTAACTCACTATTAAGTAATTTATTTTTCTATATTCTTAGCCAGAGATCCTGAATTAATATAGATTTATTTTTATGTTTAACAGTGAAGATTAATGTGAAAGAAACTGAAATATAGTTTATTTGTATCTGATGAACATGTAAAATACATCCTACCTATGAAAAGTCAATATTTATCTCAATTACTCTGAAAACCAGGAAGATGAAAAATCTTAAATATTATTTAAATAATTCTTCATGTGGATAATAAATACAATAAAGACAAAATATTGACTATTTTATAAGTGGAAACATGAAACCAGGTGAAAACTGACACATATTCTTCATTTAATGCATTATATAATTTGTTAGTTTTGGTTTTGTCGTTTCTTCTGTTAGTTTTTTTTATCGTTTTTGCCTTGTTCCATTTTCACTTCAGTTCTTTCTTAGTGATTCTAGTTTATTATGTTTATTTCTGGTTTCTAGTTATTCATTGTCACTCTGAGCCTCTTTAGTTATTTTAGTTATTCTTTAATGTTAGATTGATTCCTGTTGTCTGTCCTGCTGCTGCCTCCACTCACTCCTGTAACTCATTAGCTCATCAGTTATTAGCTCATCAGTTATTAGCTCATCAGTTATTAGCTCATCAGTTATTAGCTCATCATTAGCTCATCAGTTATTAGCTCATCATTAGCTCATCAGTTATTAGCTCATCATTAGCTCATCAGTTATTAGCTCATCATTAGCTCATCAGTTATTAGCTCATCATTAGCTCATCAGTTATTAGCTCATCAGTTATTAGCTCATCATTAGCTCATCAGTTATTAGCTCATCATTAGCTCATCAGTTATTAGCTCATCAGTTATTAGCTCATCAGTTATTAGCTCATCAGTCTACATCAGTCTAACATTCATCCTCTCCAGTATTTAGTTTTTCTTTCTCACTCATTACTTACCGGATCCTTCTGTCTCTCCCCATCACTTCCTCTCTCCACCCTGTTTCTCTTTATCTGGATGAATTTTTGGAATTATCTGTGTTTTGCCCTCCTTTGGTTTTTTGTTCTTTTATTTTGTATTGCATCCTGTTTTATTAAATCATAAAAATGAATGGCTGCCTCCTTCGTCTCTGCATTTGGGTCCAACACCAAGTTCGTTATGACATAATATAGTGACAACTGCCCTGAAGGGAAGTCTAAGATTCTGCCTGATTTATGGATCAATACTTTTACTTTACCAAAGTATAAACAGGCTCTTTGAATTACAACGTAAAAGTTTTGGCTCTGCAGGGAGCAACCAGAACCAGAACCAGAACTGGAGCAGTTTGCAGTTTGTACAACGACGGTGAGTCTAAACCAGATTCTACCTGTTTTACACAACTAATTATTGTACATTTGTTTTACATCAATCATTGAATAAAACCTGCTTTCCCTGAAGGATTGATGCTCTCTCTAGCTGCCAACTCTTACTGTGTTCAGTGAGTTGAACAGAAAAATACTTTGGAACAATAAAGCAGAATTTTCAATAAATTCTCAACGGTAACAAGTAGTTTTATGGTCTGTTCATTTTTCAACTGCAGCAACATTTTAATGTACAACATGAGGATCCCTGTGACTGTTGGGAAAGATTAGATTATATAAGTTTTGTCTTCATAACTTCAGGATCATCTGTTGACACATCTAACCAGGAAGTTATTGAAACCTAAGAGGTTGAATAGCAGGAAGCTGGTAACCAAGGCAGTTTATTGATTGGCCTCCACACCATGATGAGCTCCAGCTGCAAATACTGAAGGTTTATTTTAGATGGAGAAGCTACTAAAACTTTAATATGTTTTGTAGAAAACTTTATTCATCATACTATTAACTTTAATCATAATAAAATGAGCATGTAATTTAGCTTTTAATAAAATATCTTTAACCTTTTATCTTTATGGTGGTTTAAAAAACTAAAGTTTTAAATGTAATATTTACTGTAAACTCAACTTTCAGAGCCTTTGGTTCTGGTTTCAAACCTGCGCTTGTGAACCAAGTTGTGTTTTCTCTTTCCATGCAGGGATTCTCTCCAGGTACTCCAGCTTCCTATTCAGATCTCCAGTTTAAGCTACATAACCAGTAATTCTTATTTTTCCCCTAGAACCGTTAAACATTTTCTCCCCTCCCAGAGTTCACCAAGGTCAAGCTCCAGATTTTCACCACTTCTGTTTTCATGACAAGAGAAGCAGCAGACGACAAAATGCAAAGTTTTAGGTTTTTATTTTTAAAGGTTTAACATCAACATGTCAGTCTCTCTAGACAATTTTTGCAATTGATTTTGTTTTTTATTTTGTGGCGCTACTGTAGAAATAATTGCAATGATCTTTCTTCTTTAAACTTCTTCAAAATCTACATACAAAAGAAAAAAAGATTAAAAAATTGCAAGCTTGAACACAAACATTTTTATTCTTTAATGAACAGGAATAATTATTTACAGTTTTTTACTCTGTCAATCACAAGCTACGACTTGACATGAAGAAAGTCTGAGGCAGCAGAGCAGTAGAGGTTAATACTGCCACCTGCAGGTGGGCATTAACATCACTGAAATCTAATGTTTTAGACAATTTTTGTGGAAAATTTTAAATAAACATAATTATGAATTAGCGTGGAAAAATGTGGGGATATGTTGGGATAAATTTCTGTGCCCCTGGGATTACTAAAGACTGGAGCAGCTGATATGTTCAACATTACAGATGGAAGCAAATATTTCACAAGTAAAATAATGGAAAATAAATAAAATCAATAAAAATATCATTACATTTTCTATATTGTACATGACAAAAGACATACAGGTTATTACTGTTTAATACAAACATAAGAGGCTAATTACACCCCACCTTATTATAAGGAGTAAAGTAATTATTTCATCACCAAACAAAGTTTGACATTTTATGTGCTTGTGAAAATAAATACAGGTTCATTTTCATGATGCCTCCTCTGCCTGTTCTAGTTTGATCTCATATATAGGAATATTTTTTACCAACTTAACTAAACCACATCCTGTTGGTTTACAGCTGACACAAAAGAGCAGAGGAATTAAATTTGACCCCATAACCAAAGCCAGCATAGAGCGGTTCAGTGAATGTGGTGCTGAAGGTGTGGAGGTGGGTCACTACATCACCGGAGACTCTGTAGAAGGACAGGATGCCAGCAGGACCGTCCACATAGACGCCCACACGGTGAGAGGCGGTAGGAGAGGGAGGAAGAGGAATGGGCGACCCGCTGTTGTTGTGCCAAGCGCTGTATCCTCCATCAGTGCAGGCGAGACACCAAGACTGATCATTCCCTCCAAACTTGGAGCCATCGCTGTCACCATTTCTCCCAATCCCTCTGTAGCTCACTGCAACATAAACCTTTCCAACCCATTCAACCTCCCAGTAACAGCGACCAGACAAACCAGTTTCACACAGCACCTGGGGCCAGTAGTCAAATCTTTCCTGGTGACCGGGGTATGGGTGTTCCTTCCGTAGGTCGGTCACCTTCCTGTTGTTCTCAGACAGCCTGAGGAACTTGTGCGCTGTGTTTGGGTCCAGTGTGAGCTGGCAGAAGTCTGAACAAAGATACTGTATGTTCAACATGCTGTTTAAACTGTTCTGACACAACAAAATGTGTTAACATTATTTTGGAAAGTACTTTAAATTAGTAACTTCTTAAACTACAGCAAAAAAAAAACAACTGATAAATGTGAATAAAAATCATGAACTCTTACATTTTGTGAAGTTTGGCTTCAACCACTGGACAGAACCGGGTTCAGTTCTGTAAGGCATGAAAGAGACGAGTCTTCATCATCTACACTGTACAACAGAAACATCAACATTGCTACTTTTTTCATTGGTTGTTTTACTGACATCATTAATTATTCAGGCATTCTGGCAGAGTTTATAGTAAAGGACAAATTAAATCTTGCTCAATGTAATCTGAGGTAGACAATTCTGGACCTTGGGTTCGTTTGTCCGGCTTATTTCTGCTGTTTCTCTGCTTGAACACGTCTGATTTAATATTGTTATAAGCTGAATAAATGATTTATTCAGTTGTGTTGGAGCAGAGACAAGTTTAAACCTCCACACCATTCAGGACCAGACTGTAGACCTGTTATTCATTTTACGAGGACGTTGAGTCCTAACCTGATGGCGTCCAGCCTGCAGTCGGGCATCTTTAGACTGACTGACAGCAGCTGCAGTCCGGCCTCTCCTGGATGGTTGTAGCTCAGGTCCAGCTCTCTGAGGTGGGAGGGGTTGGAGGTCAGAGCCGAAGCCAGAGAGGAACAACCTTTTTCTGAGATCAGACAGCCTGAAAGACTGAAGACACAACAAATAAATCTCCTGCATACAGGCAGGAATGACCTGGAAGTGTACACACACACACACACACACGTTCAGATTCTATATATTCATCCAGTGAAATGTTCACCGGGTCCAACTGCTGATCATCGACACACTGAGATCCACGGCTGATGTTCCTGTTTGAACTTATCAGTCACTTTCTTCTGTTTATTCCAGTTTTAAATAATTAATATCTCAACCATCATTTTCACTCCAGGAGGAAACTGCAGTATTTGGTGAGCTGCAAATATATAATTTAATAGACAAGCCTTGAGGTCCAAACCTTTTATCAATTGTGTCAGAAGAGTGAATATAGATTTAACTAGACAGGGCCACACAACGAACAAATATACCAAGATTTCTGACAAAATGGCTACCAGAGCAGACACAAAAAATGGTGTGAATCATTGAAGTGTTGATCAGTCTGTCCATGTCCCCACAGTCCTGCTCACACTCAGAGAGTCAGGAACACACTGCCAATGGAGACACACACACCTGGGTGCAGGTAATTAAGCCCCCATGGATCCTTAAAACAAAGGTTTTAAAGCTGAATAACAACAGAGAATGTGATCTGACCTGAGAGTTTCCAGTTTGCAACATGGACTCTCCAGTCCATGGCACAGGTGCTTTATCCCAGAGTCCTCCAAGTCGTTGTTACTCAGGTCCAGGTCTCTCAAACTAGATGACTGGGAACCGAGAACTGAGGAAAGAGCTTCACAGCTTCTTGCTGACAGGTTACAGCCACTCAACCTGAAAACCAAAATGTCACGTTTACATAAACATATCACCACTCATGTAATTACCAATATAGCCATATTCCCATGCAGGCGTTTAGACGAGCTGTAAAAAGACATTTTCTCTCAGAACTGAACTTAGTCACAGTAAAGAACTGGGCTCATTTTAAACCAGGTTTAAAACGTGACAAACAAATATATTTATATTTCTAATTATTTGTACTCATATTGCAGGTTCCTTATGAAGTTGTTTATAAGAATTGTGACATTTATGTAATTAGCACAAGTAAACTCACACAGCTTTCTTAGCAGCTTTAACCACAGGCAGCAGTCTGAGAAGAGCCTCTTCTGAAGCCCAGTATTTCTTCAGGTCAAACTCATCCAGATCTTTTCCAGATGACAGTAAGATGAAGACCAGAGCTGACCACTGAGCAGGAGACAGTGTATCTGTGGAGAGACGTCCTGATTTCAGGTACTTTCTGATCTCCTCCTGTAAGGAACAATCCTTCAGCTCATTCAGACAGTAGAACAGGTTGATACTTTTATCCACAGACACATTCTCACTGATCTTTTGCTTTATGTACTGAATTGTTTCCTGGTTTTTCTGTAAACTTCTTTCCTTCTGTGTCTGGAGACCATGTAGGAGTCTCTGATTGGTCTGCAGTGAAAGACCCAGGAGGAACCGCAGAAACAGGTCCAGGTGTCCATTTGGACTCTGTAATGCCTTGTCCACAGCATTCTGATGTAAATTAGCCAGTGCAGGTTCCTTATCTTCTGTCTCACATTCTTCAAGCAGATTGACTCCAGAGTTGATGAAGGTCAGATGAACACGAAGAGCAGCCAGAAACTCCTGAACACTCAGATGGACGAAGCAGAACACCTTGTCCTGGTACAGCCCTCTCTCCTCTCTAAAGATCTGTGTGAACACTCCTGAGTACACTGAGGCTGCTCTGATATCGATGCCACACTCTGTCAGGTCTGATTCATAGAAGATCAGGTTTCCTTTCTGCAGCTGATCAAAAGCCAGTTTTCCCAGAGACTCAATCATCTTCCTGCTCTCTGGACTCCAGTGTGGATCTGTTTCAGATCCTCCATCATACTTGACCTTCATCACTTTGGTCTGAACCACCAGGAAGTGGATGTACATCTCAGTCAGGGTTCTGGGCAGCTCTCCTCCCTGTCTGGTCTCCATCACATCCTCCAGAACTGTAGCAGTGATCCAGCAGAAAACTGGGATGTGACACATGATGTGGAGAGTTCGTGATGTCTTGATGTGGGAGATGATGCTGTTGGCCTGCTTTTCATCCCTGAATCTCTTCCTGAAGTACTCCTCCTTCTGGGGATCATTGAACCCTCTGACCTCTGTCACCATGCCAACACATTGAGCAGGGATCTGATTGGCTGCTGCAGGTCGTGTGGTTATCCAGAGGAGAGCAGAGGGAAGCAGTTTCCTCCTGATGAGGTTTGTCACCAGAACATCCACTGAGCTGGACTCTGTAACATCAGTCAGGATCGGATTGTTGTTGAAGTCCAGACCAAGTCGACTTTCATCCAGACCATCAAAGATGAACAGAACCTGGAACTGTTCAAAGCTAAAGATTCCTTTGGTTTCAGGAAATAAATGATGAATCAGTTCCACCAGGCTGAACTTTTTCTCTCTCAGCACATTCAGTTCTCTGAAGGTGAATGGAAATATGAACTGGATGTTCTGGTTGGTTTTGTCTTCAGCCCAGTCCAGAGTGAACTTTTGTATTAAGACAGTTTTCCCAATGCCAGCTGCTCCTTTAGTCATCACTGTTCTGATTGGTTGATCTCCTCCAGGTGGGACTTTAAAGATGTCTTCTTGTCTGATTGTTGTTTCTGGTCTGTGTGGTTTCCTGGATGCTGTTTCAATCTGTCTGACCTCATGTTCATCATTGACCTCTCCAGTTCCTCCCTCTGTGATGTAGAGCTCAGTGTAGATCTGGTTCAGCAGGGTTGGACTTCCTGCTTTAGCGATTCCCTCAAACACACACTGGAACTTCTTCTTCAGGGAGGATTTAAGGTTATCCTGACACATGGAAGGAGTTTCTACAAACAGATAAAAGACATGAGCTCACCTGAGATATGGATCACTTCAAAACTATTTTTCTTAAAATAGGGCAAAGTAACAAAAAGATTCCACTTTTCAATCATAGAAACATTTATCACTACCCCGTCTGACAGCCAGTCAGGTTTTTGGCAAAGTTGTTTGACTCATGAATATTTTGACTGCAGCCTCATGAATATTTTGACTGCAGCCTCATGAATATTGCCTCCATCAAGAATATCTCTGAGGATGGAGATGTTGACAGGATAAGCCTATGAGGAAAAGTCAAGGCTAGGGCGTACTAGCATGAGATTCTGGCAAGGAAACTGTGGCCACTGCCATTTTATGAGTTTCTGATCGCTACCATCTCAGGAGATGGTTAGGTCTGCAGAAGAGCCTGAGCAACATCATCATCTATGGAAGCACCTGCAAAATGGTGGGAGTTTAAGGGGAGACCTTAAGGTCCATTGAGAAGGAGTTCAAGTGAGTCAGAAACCCTATCTGTGTCTGGTATAACAGCAGCACTACAGCTCAAAGGAAAGCTCTCCAAAGGGTTGTGAATACAGCCCAAAAAATCATTGGCTGCCCTCTCGCCTCACTGGAGGACCTGCACAGCGACCGCTGTCTAAGAAAAGCACAACACATCACAAAGGACACTTCTCACCCCGGACCTTCTCTGTTCACACTGCTGCCTTCAGGCAGAAGATACAGAGCAACCAGAACCAGAACCAACCGTCTCAGAGACAGTTTCTACCCGATAGCAATAACAAAACTAAATGCAATCAAAAACAACCATTAATCATCATGAATGATGGATGTGAGAATGTGGCTGTTCTTATTTATTTTTTTGCCAGTTGTTTGTTGATTCTTGCGTTGTGTGTGAATTGTGCGACGGTAATTTTTTGTTTTTGGGCATGTGCACCGACTGATGGCACTTTTTGGATTTCGTTGTCCTTGTGACAATGATAATAAAGATTTATTTTATCTTATCTTATCTTAAAGTCGGTGTTGCAGGGAAAGAAGCAGCAATTTGCTGCTAACTGGGATTTTATTGTTTCTTCTGATATAAAACCGTATCAGTTTCAGCTAATCTAATGTATCGTTTTAATTTGATATATATAGTATATATAGTATATAGTAATTTTAACTATGCATAAATGTTAAGTAATTTATGCATTTTTATGTTCGTTTCCTTCAAACTGATTTTGTTTGTTTGATTCACCAGAAAAGGTTCAGCATGAACTGCTGAGATTCAAGAAATGGAGAAATTAATGCGATAAAGTCATTATTTCTTAGTTAATAAATATTGAGGCAGTTTGTTTTTACTAAATGTGTTGCATCAACCATTTTACTTAATTGTTTTTCAGTCATTTGGTTGAAAATTGAGATTTTAATAATCATCTTACTGCTCTGCAGAAGCTCGGCCAGTTCCTCCTGATTCATCTTCTTCAAGAACAAAACTATGATCTTCAGCAAAGCTTCACTGCTGCTCCTCTTCCTCTGCTCGTCATCATCACCCTCCACCATCTCCTCATCCTCCTTCCGACTCTCTAAGCATTCTGGGTAACATGGATTCAGAACCTTCTGGATCTTCTTCAGTTCGTTCTTTATAAAACGGATCATGTTTCGCTCCAGTTCCTGAAAAGGAATCCCAGATCAGACTGGATCAGACTGGATCAGACTGGATCAGAACATCGGTTCCATGTTGGACAGACTGAAGATCCTGGATCTGGTCTGAAAGCAGGAAGTTGACTGAACAGAACTGACCGTAAATATGGAGTCCAGCTGTGTTTGGAGCTGCTGCCCAGACGGGCCGCTGGGAACCGCTGAGCTCTGCTGGTCCACTCTGGAGGAACCAAAAAGTAATTTATAAAAAACACACAATGTTGCAGATGTCTTTCAAATTGAATACATTTAAATTTAACAAATGTTAAATATTTTAATGTATTTGTTTTTCCATCAAGAAAATGGTATTTTAGATGATTGTAGTTAAAGTTGTTTTAAGTCAGAATATGCTTTAATTTTTCTCTTCCTGTTTTCAGCTCCTCAGCCAAACGTTTGCTGCTTTTGTTTTGAAAATCTGCTTCCTGTTGGTTAAAGTCCAGTTACTGACCTCAGGTCTGGGTGGGGTTTCCATCCTGCTGCCTGGCTGCTCCTCAGGGACAAACTGGGTTCGGGTTCTGGATCAGAACCTGGTCTTTGGTGGATCATGGGAGACAAAAGAAAATTTTAGGGCCACATTTGTTTTGGTTCCAACTTGCATTGGAACCAGGATCCTGGTGATCCTGGTTTTAAACAGGAGAAACTTTTCATCCATTCACAACCTTCGGTTACGTCTCTCATTCATCAATTTGATCCAAGTTCCAGGTTTGGGTCAGATTTTGTTGTTTATTAATTCATTTTTACATCAAATATGGACTAATTCAAAATATTGAAAAGGAATCCCTGATTCTACTGATAGAAACCGGATCAGTTCATCGTTTTCATTTATTCACCTGGGGAGAAAAAACTGGCACTGATCCAGTTCAGATGTGCAGAACCTTCCTTTAAACTGAAGAGGTGCTGATTTTGATTGGTTGCTCCGAAATGACAAACAGCTGGGTTGAGGTTGAAGAACCGAATCCGGAGCAGAATCCGGTTCTGGTTCCCAGAGACCGGTTCTACAGAAGACACGGGAATAAATAAATACATTTTTAAAAATCAATATATAAATAAATGCATAAATAAATAAATAAATACATTTTGAAAAGAAAAAAATTAATAGATTAAGCAAGCAATAAATAAATAAATGATAAATACATCTAAAATTAATAAATTAATAAATGCATAAATAAATGTATCACAATAAAATCTAAGAAACATTATAAATGAAAAAAATAATAAATGCATTAAGAAATATATTTTTTAAATTCTATAAATAAATCAATAACTAATCAATACATAAACACAATAATAAATACATAAAGAGACAAACACAACTTTCATTTTGAACATATTTCCAAATTGATTTTACCCTTTAAATCAATATTTATTGATTTAAAACTCAATATATTATATTTTGGTTTATTGCATTTAATGATGCACAACAATGTTTCAGGTTATTACATGTTAACAAGTTATCCTGATCTGAGTTCTGACTCCGGATATCTAGTTAATGAATGTCCAGATAAAAGTCCGACGGCCTTGAACTGCTTTATTGTAGCAGGACAAAGATCAACATCACATCCACTCACTTGTTCTTCAGAGAAAGTCTGGTTCTGAACAAGCCGGGTGGACTCATAGCAGCTCTTCATGGACTCAGCATTCTGGGAAGAAACTTCAAATAGAAACATCATAGAGCAGCAGAGCGACGTGGTGGTGGGTTTCACAACTGGAGGTGAAT
Source organism: Xiphophorus hellerii (assembly GCF_003331165.1). Taxonomy (NCBI): domain Eukaryota; kingdom Metazoa; phylum Chordata; class Actinopteri; order Cyprinodontiformes; family Poeciliidae; genus Xiphophorus; species Xiphophorus hellerii. The sequence goes on along the minus strand of NC_045695.1, from coordinate 16,744,832 downwards.
CCAGTTCCCAGCTTTCAGAGTAATCTCCATGGTGTTTTCTCTGTGGCTTTGCAGCAGGTAGCCACCAGAGGGCGCTCAGGTGAAACTGTTGCATGGTTGAGGCTGATTCCCTGCAGGTGTAGCTGAACACCTGCAGGGAATCAGCCTCATTCAAACCTGGATATAAGGAGCTGGTTGCCTGATTTTAACCCTTGTGGCTCATCAGTTTCACCTCCAGGTGGATTCACTCTCATCCTGTGGAAGTCCCATGTCCAACACTGTTGCCTTCATCTGCTCCACTAATTCATTATTTCTTCCAGAAGTCCCCTGACCCACCCAGATCGTTACCGCTGCACATTACTTCACTTTGTAAATAAACACCTTTCACTGATTTCTCCTCTCCTGAGTGATTCTCTGCATGTGGCTCTGAAAGGTAAACAGACCTGAAGCAGGACAGATGCAACAGGCTGAACATGGATCATCTCATCTCTCTATTGCTTTAGTTTCTCATGTTCTGCTTACTGCAGTAAAACTGATTCATCTTTATCTCCCACCTGCTGCAGAGCACAGCTGTTCAGAGAGCTGTCTCTGCAGTGTTTGATTAAAATATAACAAGTTGCAGTAATTTAGCTTAAATATGCAGAACATCAAATATAGCAGCTGAATAAATTGTCCTGGAGTGAAAGTGGACCTCAGATGTGATAAAAGCAGAAGTTTATGATCAGAGGACAGGTGAGAGTAGTTTAGTTTAGTGTAGGTTAGTTTAGTGTAGGTTAGTTTAGTGTAGGTTAGTTTAGTGTAGGTTAGTTTAGTGTAGTTTAGTTTAGTGTAGGTTAGTTTTTCCACATCAGATCCTTTAAAACATCTTGAAATGAAGCTCAACTAGTGGTTGAGATTTTAGTTCCTAAGTCTCTATTTGTTTGAAGGTAAAATATGTTTGTCTCTAACATAAGAGCCTCAGGATGGGAGCAGGAATCCAAGATTAACTGGTTTCTTTAATGTTTTATTTTATTTCTGGGCAGCAGCAGAGGAACCACAGAGTTCTGGTTCTCCCCCTCGGTCAGCTGCTCTCACTTCACTTTTTAATTCAAAGTTTATTTCTGCAGATCTTTTCAGTCAGGTGTCTCTGCTTCACATTCTCTGAAAGTTGACCAATCCTGGGATTTCCCTCCAGCCCCCTGACAGAAACATCCAGCCGTTTCTAAAATGAGATTTCAGTCTAACATGAAATCAAAACGCTCATCGTTGCCCTCAGATCTCCAATCTACCATCTGATCTTATGACCATCAGGCTAAAAATGGCTTTTAAACATTTTAAAAACTTGGTTTTATTTCACATGTTCTGACCTTTAAATGACATTAAACAGAAAATCCGGAATAAAGTGAATTAAATGTAGCAAAAGATCTGAAGCTGGATTTGTTTGAATTATTTTAGTAAAATATAAACAGTTTGTAAAGCTCAAATATGAAGAAAACAAACTTACAGCGTTGAAGGCGTCTGAAGACTAAACTACTTCCTGCTTAGTGGCTCCACCCACCGAGTTTAGCTTTAGCCGCACCTTAAGTTAGAAATCCACCTTCAGGAGCAGATACCCGTCTAAATGACCTGCAGTTTTCCTGATCTCTTTCTTCTTATTCTTTTTTCCATTTAATTTTCTGTTTAGTTTTGTGGATTTTTTTCCCCCTAGAATTATTTAAAGAACTTTTTCTGATTTAGAGCATTTTCCATGTTCACTAATGGAAACGACGAGCCTGGAAAACACGGAGAATAACAGAAAATTAACTCAAATGTTTTTTAAATAACAGGGAAGAATTAAACTCAACTGGATACAAACACTCAGAAACGGATCAATTACTTTTAATTTAATTTAATTTAAAAAGGTTAAATGATAAACTTCATTCAA